>NC_090941.1:216588051-216893652 GCF_040938575.1 Ambystoma mexicanum
GCCCAGGTGAAACCAATAGAAATCAGAGGCCTGCAAAGGACCCACCCATGCACAACACACCCTCCCCAACACCATTACACCAGCAGGAGCAGGGAGGAGACAGCAATAAGGGCCCAGGTGAAACCAATGCAAATCAGAGGCCTACAAAGGACCCAGCCATGCACAACACACCCTCCCAAACACCATTACACCAGCAGGAGCAGGGAGGAGACAGCAAGAAGGGCCCATGTGAAACCATTGCAAATCAGAGGCCTACAAATGACCCACCCATGCACAACACACCCTCCCCAACACCATTACACCAGCAGGAGCAAGGAGGAGACAGCAATAAGGGCCCAGGCGAAACCAATGAAAATCAGAGGCATACAAAGGACCCACCGATGCACAACACACACTTTCAAAGACCATTCTGCCATTTGGACCCAGGAGCCTTGATGTGGACATCTACCTGCTGCGCCTGGAGCTACAGAGGACAGCCAACCAGGCCAGGGTCCTGGGAGCGCAGGGGGTGATGGGGAGGAGGAGAAGGAGGAGGAGAGCAGCACCAGCAAGGCGGCCAGCCATCCCCAGGGTCAGGCCAACACCCTGGGCCCTGACTGATGGCCAGTTGGTGACCGAGTATAGGCTGGACAGGGCAACCATCACCAAGTTGCTGGACACAATCCAGGATGACATCGGCAGCAATATAGCCATCAGCACAGCAGTTCCCCCGCTCGTGAAGCTTGTGTCCTTGCTACAATTCCTCAGGACTGGCAGCTACCAACACACCGTTGCCATGATGCATGGCATGGCCCAGTCCACCTTCAGTGACATGCTGGGACAGGTGCTGGATGCATTGCTGCTCCATGTGAATGAGCACATTGCATTGCCAGCCACACAGGCACAGGTGAACCAGCTGAAGGGTCAATTCCATGCCATTGCCCAAGTTCTGAATGTCATAGCAGCCCTGGACTGCACACATGTAGCACTCGTACCACCCCAGGCACATGAGGCAGCATACAGAAAACGGAAAAATTACCATTCCATGAATATGCAGATGACATGTAGCCCTGACCTCACCTTCAACCACTGCTTTGCCCGCTATCCAGGATCCACCCACGACTCCATGGTCCTGCGCAACAGTACCCTGCCAGCGTACATGGAAAGGCATTGAGGCCAAAACACATGGATGCTGGGTGAGTACAAATGTAGTCCGTAATGCATGTTAAATGACATCTGACGGGGCTGGACATACACAGTGAGATCCCTACATGCCAATAGGCAGCAGCAACACTGCAACATTCCCATGCATGAACCACGCACGAGAACCCTTGGACATGTCCAACACAGCAGAACACACCCAGTCTGGATGGCAAAGACATGTGGCAGCACAGTCACATATAGAAGCCCAACTATGACCAAGCCTCCTGCAGTATAGCTTCCCACCCTGACACAGCAGAGACATCCCACCCTGGCCACGCAACAGTCATACCAATGTTACACGAAAGTAGGCACATCCACAAAAGCACTACATAAACTAGTTAGAATAACGACAATGTGCATCCCTGAAACACTGACCCCTGATTGGCCAATCACATGCCTGGAGAACTGTACATAATAGTGCCAATCAGCAAACGCAACAGCAGCCAAAGGGGAAGCTAATGACACATGGGCTAACCACATGTCGCATGCACAAGCAGATAGAAGGGTCCCCTCCTCCAGTGACAAGGGACAGAGTACTGTTACATTTAATAACAGAGGCGTTGCAAGTTGTAAGTACTCCATTGATTAAATGCTGCCCCTAGCACAGCACACACCACAATGTAAGTGACCAAATGATAACTAGCCCACATGTAATACATGACTGTGATGCACATAACAACTTACATATACATAGATACACAGCTGCATGGCAACCTCACACCATGCATGTCCTGGAAGTCAAAGGGCGGATGCCAACATTGCAATGAGATTGCATGACCTCTTCAACACAAACTTGATCCTGCTGACAATGTCACTGATGACTAAGCCTTGTGCACCCACTGATCCTACCTTGTCCTCATACCTGCATTCTCTCCCTTGCAGGTGATTCTGGATATCCCCAGTACACATGGCTCATGACCCCTGTGCGTCATCAACACACTGCAGCTGAGCAGGCATACAACATTGCCCATGGACATACACGCATCTGTGTGGAGAGGGAATTTGGACTGCTGAAGGCACGCTTCCGGTGTGTAGACCGTACGGGAGAGGCATTGATGTAAGCACCTGAAAAAGTTGGCAAAATTGTACTTACATGTGCCATGCTGCACAACATTTGCTGTTGCAGGAATGTGCCACTGCCCCTCGATGCTCAGGTGTTGCATGTGTACACAGGAATGGGGTAAGGGAGGGGAAGTTGGCCAGATAGGGCTTGATTGAGAATTATTTTTGATACGGGTGATGGCTACATTTTGCACATGACACTTGAACATTAAGGAGCACTTAATCACAATCATGACTGTCCATGCTTTGTATGAATTTTGAATGTTATTTATTTAAAGAATGGCAATCCCCCTCTCCCAGTGAACACCCAGCACACAATCCCCCTCCCCCAGTGAACACCAGGCACACAATCCTCCCTCCACCATTGAACATCCAGCACACAATCACCCCTCCCCCAGTGAACACACAGCACACAATCCCCCCTCCCCCAGTGAACACCCAACACACAATCCCCCCTCCCCCAGTGAACACCCAACACACAATCCCCCCTTCCCCCAGTGAACACCCAGCACACAATCCCCTGTCCCCCCAGTGAACACCCAGCACACAATCCCTCCTCCCCCAGTTAACTCCCCACAACAGTGCAGGTAGGTGCATGTTCTCAGGGCACCCACAACAATGCCATGTCCATCTATGATGGTCGAGGGCGCTTTCCATGTCCAGGCCCCTCTGGTGTGTGGGATCTCAGGTGGTGCAATGAACGGCACCTAGGTGAAGGCTCAAGGGATCCCTCCGTGGGTGTAGTGGAGGTTGATGGGACTGACCCGGTGACCTGCAGATGCTGGCGGAGAAGGTTGTTTGATTCCCTTGTCTGCTCAGCTAGTGCAGATACTGCCTCGTACAACTCCCGTACCCTTAGGCCAAAACCTGTCAGGGCTGAGGTGTATTGCTCCACCACTCTCCGTGTGCACGCGTTGTCTTGGGCCATGTACTTGCAGCCATGCCGTATGGAACCACTGATGTCCTTGATGTGCCGGCTGTGCACTTTGCCCATGGACTCCTCTTTTGCCTGTTTGGCCTCAATTATGTCCAGACGTCCCATCACAGCCGTGATGAAAGGTACCCCTGGTGCGGCAGGTACCGGCCTGGCAGCTGGGCGATGCCGGGGGGCTGCATGGAGACATGTTGGCAGCTTGGATGGGGCTGCTGTGGTCTGAGTGCTGATCTTCTGGGGTGCCATATGATGGTGTGTCTACATCAGGCTCTGGCGTGCGGACACGATGCACATGCACACATGGGGTTTGTGCTCCCTATGTGACTGGTCCTGGGCTCCCCTGTGGTGTGGCCATCCCTTCGGTGTCACTGAATCTGGGGGAATGCAACAGTCCTGCCTGATGCACAGCTGGAGGTGTCTGTCCCTCATCAGGCTCTGATCCACAGGTGACTCCCTCTGCATCGTAAGTCTGCATGAGGGCTTGGGGTGAGGTAGGCGCTGACATCCTGCGGCCATGTGGGTGCTGCAGCTGTCTGGTTGGGCTGTGGTGTGGTGATGTGGGATGGGTCCGGCGTCAGTTTGCTTCCGGGTGGCCCCTTTGCGGGGTGGTGGTGCCGGTCGAGGTACGCTGCCTCGGCGCTGTGGTGAAGTGGCCTCCTCACCATCATAGACATCCTATGACGATCACCGTGTGCCTGAGGGGTACATAGGGTGTGGATTGAGTTCAGGGCAGCCTACATTAGTATCATGCAGTTCATGGCATCAAGTGGAATTGTAGGCAGTAGCGATTATGCATGGCACTTGCATTGTGTTCAATCCCCATTTAGTGATTGGTGGAATGTGGAGTGTAGAGGAACACTGCACGGAAATGTTTGTGTGTCATCATCACATGCGTGATGGGGATTTATTCATGCACACTTACACTCTACGTAGCTGTGCCATGGCAATGGATGTCTGTCCCCTGGCCCTTGTATTGATGCAGTGCACATACAGGGGAGTCTAGGGGGCAATACGGTTCAGTGGTATAAAGGCCCAGTTATGGATGTCTGCAGTGCCTCACACACATTTCATGCACATTCATTCACTCAGGGTCTGCATGTGTCGTCCTTTCAGATGCATGCATTTGGAGTGGGACTCTCCTCCAGCTGTCTGGATACCAGTGCCAGCCTCCGCTCAACTAACTCCCTCTATGGTGCCCATGTCGATTAGCGCAGTCATCTTCTTCTCCCAGGGTGTGAGTTTGGGTGGTGGTGGTGGTGGCCCTCCTCCAGTGCCCCTGCTTGTACTCCTGTGCTGTGAGAGTATGCTGCGTACTCTGACACGCAAGTCATTGAGGCGCTTGCGAGAGACCTGCCCAACCCGGGGCACGCGCCCCACTGCAGACACCCTCTGGTTGATATACCGCCAGATCTGTGCACGACGCTGCCTACTTGTCTTGCGCTGCTGTGATTCATCATGGTGGATGTCTGCCTCCTCCACAAGTACGGCCAGCTCCTGGTCACTGAATTTGGGATTCCTGAGCCTGTCCAGGGCTGACTTGCCCCTAGTGCGCTCCTGTGACATAGTTCACTCTTCCCAGGGGTGGATGGCTTGCAGGGGCTGTGATATCCGACGGATTGTGATTTCCAAAAAGGACGCCGCTTTGTTTCCCGTTGCGGGGTTGACGCATTTCCAGCGCGCTTATTGCACGCGCTTATGGCATGCACTATTAGCGCGGGATGGTGGAAGCGCAGGGTGCGCCTGATTTACGGGTTCTTGGGCCTTTTTTTACGTCAAGCGATATTTGCGCTAATGCCATGTCCCTGTGCGCGTGAACTCAAAATCGTGATCTGGCGGACTATATGGCGGGGGCTTGGCGTTAGCGCTAATACCGCTCGATGGGAAAACCACTGCATTACCGCCAAACTCGTGATGAGGCCCAGAATGAAGCACATCCCATACTAGCAAGTGAGGTTAATCGGATTTGCTGCTCGTCATCATAATAGAGGGACAGTGCCGGTCAGTGGGTTCAATGTCAAAATAACATAGGGGAAGCATTGGTCAAAACTACCAGCTCCAGTGAACCCAGAGTACAAATTGGCCCACATTGGCCCACAGTGTGCCCTATTGTCTTGTAGGTGTATCCGAACCTGCAACACCGCACACCTAGCCATAAGAGTGACTGCCTCATCACACAGGGAGCAGTGGGAACCAAGAAATGAGACTTGGACATACTGGAGAGTCACTCCCTGGGCAGGAAGCCTGGAGGAGTTCCTACATGTTAATATGACAATGAAAGTCTTTAGAAAAGTGTTGACTAAGTCCAGCATAATGTAAAAAAATAAGAATGTAAGACAAATGTCACCATTACATATATGAAGTACAGCATACACAGCAAATTAAGATAAAGTTAAACAGTTTTCATGTGCACATAACCAGATCAGATTTTGCTTTATCAAAGCTTTCATTTAAACGTGTATATCACTTCTAACAAATGTTTTACAAGAGCTAAAATGAGAGAAGTATGCCATCCATTCGTTAAACGGTGCCAGCAACTGACCTTAAATATCACATAAGGACAATAATATTAAACAATATATAATTGGGCTCATCGTATATCCCCCAATAAAAAAACCCACTATGTTCTAATTAGAGGAATGCCACCAGGACTTCGCACTCAGGTAGAAAAAATGGGTGTAAGAGAGGGGGTCGAAGAAAATGGAGAGATAAGGCTGGTCTATAAAATATATAGCTGTTATAATGAGAGCTCCCGATACCACCCCGCTTAAGGAAAAGCAGCATCGACAAAAGCTAGTACAGCCCTGGTGAAAAGTGCAGTTCGTCCAATTAAACCTAGAATCACCAGAGTAATCATGCTAATAACTGCTGGTGCTGTCTCACTTAAAGTGTAGTTGTAAATGTGCAGATTAGTGCAAGACTGTTCAATTTCACACAAGGCATGCCTGCTAAGAAGTGTGGCCCCCTCCCATGACAATGTGAGAGGCCTGGAGTGCTGGCCAGTCTCGTTCAGATTAATTAAAAGAAGACACAGGGATGTTGTTTCGAAGCATGAAAGCCTGCGCTTTGAACACAGGCAGTGAAAAGGGGGCCTACCCAACCGGTTAAGCCTTTCACAGCCTGTGCACACACTCCATGAGCTGTACCAGCTCTGGGCCCTCAGCCAAGACTCAGAACCATCAGCCCGAGGGAACAGAGGATCAATACTTACATCAAAGCAACCGCCTCGTCACTCAGCGAACCTCGAAACTCATTGTTCTGCATAATGCGAGGCGCACCGTCACCGACTATACCCGGATATGAGGCAACACCCATGCAAGGTTGCACAATGCCCACCCTGATCCTCCCTCTCAACTTAATCAGATGATCATCACATTGACTTGTTTTGGATGCTGCCTGCAACTGCGCAGCTGCACTCACGCTGATGGTCATCGACTTGCCAGCCCAGTGCCGTCTTTGTTACACTTGGGCTGTGGCTGCTACTGCTGCATTTGTGCCATGTGTGCATGCTCTGTGCCTCATATTGGATTATCCGTGCCCCCATTCAGAAGCAGTATTATTGGAGGATGATGGATGGGATGGCCAGGGGTCACAAGGGATTGACCAGGGGTAACAAGCTAATGGCCAGGGGTTGCAGCTGTGACCTCTAGTGACCTCCAAATGACATACCTGGTCAAGGTTGGGAAAGCCACAAGGGTTACAGGAGCCAGATAAACCTGAGCCAGCAGATGCCGTACCAAAGTCGAGCTAAAGCAAACCTATCAGAGGGCCAGAGGGCTTTGGGAAGCTGGGAAGCCCAGGAACCATGAAACTTAATGAACAGAACTGCAAGAGATCCAGGAGGGTTCCAATCCTTAATTACAAAAGTAGTACATTGTCAGGTACCAAGTGGAAAATGATGGATTTTTATTATGAAAATGTGTTCTTCCTGAAAAGAGGGGATCATATGGAAGTATGTTTTGGCATATAGAACCTGCAGAGAGGTTGTGAACTGTGTTGTGAGATATTGGCAAATGTTCAAAACCCCCTTGGAAAAAGAATCCAAGTGATCGGGCCAGGCAGAAGCCAAAGACAGAGGCTATTGCTCCGGCATCCTTTTTCTGTTATACTTTTCTTAGGTGCATGGGACTTCCTAGCTAATAGGATTTGGACTAAAGATTATTTATTTTGACTTTTACTAGCATCCTTACTATTTAGTTTGCTAGCTAGGCAACTTTCCTGATAGAAGTAGGACTTGATAGACATTTCCTTTATATTTGAATAAACATCCAAATAACATAACATCTCGGAGTCCTTCTTCTGGTTCGAAACAAGGACCAGTAAGCTGTTGGAATGCATGTGATGCTGGGTGATTGTGGGACTTTCAGAAGGCTGATAGTTGTTGTTTGTTATTTTTCAGTTGAGGATTCAGCAGAGGAAGAACATTCTGCACTATTGACCTGCACAGGGCCATTACCTTTATCTTGTGTAAACCCAATGTGCTTGGAGGCAATGGTGAGCAGTTCTGAAAGCTCTTCATACTCAGATAATATCCCTACTGACTCTGAAGCCTTGTTCAGAGAGCTCATGCATGGGCCTGAGCTCAGAAGTAAGGATGAGGTGGAATTTCTCTGGTCAATGTCAAAGACTGAGTCAGAGGAAGAAAACCAGGCCACCCTGGGCTTTTCAGTTTTGACTAAGAGACAACTGCCATCATCTGGCAATAGAGCTATGTAAAGTGCAGCACATGTGAGTCAGTAGTCAAATGGGCCAGGCTCTGGTTTGACCCCAGGTGCAGAGCCTGCCTTTGTTCCTTCACCATTAACATCTGCTTCAGTGGAGTCTGCAGTGCTGGGTAGTACCAGCATCTCTGGTGCAGGACGTCAGCCACTGACTGTTGGCTCATTGGGGGGGGCATGCAATTACTTTCACACCTGGCTAGGCCATGCGCACGTGGTGGATGTTTTGCTGGCACCCAGGCAGAGGGGGAGGAGGAGTTGCTGCATGCAATTGGCAGATAGGGAGACGTCCTGCAGTTGGTTCAACATATTTACCAGATGGGCAATATTGTGGTGGCAGGCGTCATGGATCTTCACCAGGATATTTGTACACTGAGAGATGAAATGCATCAGGGTAATGTGACATAAAGGCAAACTATTTGCCATGCAAATGTTGGAATTAAGGGAAACCATTCATTAGGAGATGTTGACATTGAGGCAAACCATTCTGCGAGAGATGTTGGCATCAAGGAAAACCATTTGCCAAGAGATGTTGGCTTGAGGGAAAGAATTCCCCAGGAGATATTTGCTTTGAGGGACACCATGCATGGGACATAGTGGAAACAAAGGAAACCATGCACCACAACATGGTTGCTGCTGGGAACTTTATGCATGCGTCCTTGTCACACATTGTTGTGGCTACAGAGGAGCAGACATTACCAAAGCATGGTTTGAGTGGTCTCCCAGTTGAGGATACACAACTGGATGATGGTTCCTAGTGACTGTGAACATGCTGCAAGTTCTGCAAAAAAGTAAGTGCTAACATAACATCAAGAGATGACTGATCAAGCTCTAACTTATGGGTGCGTATATTGCTCTTATCCTGCATCTCTTTGGGTGAATGGCGTGACACTGACGAATAACATGTTCTTGCAGTGTGAAGTATGGTTCTGTTTATTCTTTTCCATGTACATCGGCTGTGTGTCCTTGTGTTGTGATGGGGGAGGCCTAAACGTGTTGTTTGCAGTGTGTCTTCGCTTGAGGTCTGTGTTTTGTGAGGTTGCCGCATGTTTGTTTTATAGTAGGTGATATGTGATATGGAGCCTGCTATGCTATGTTAACTTCTGTAATGTTATAATTGTTATAGCACCTCCAACCATGGGCAATGGCATCTACGCACTCTAGGATGCATGGGCCCGCATCAAACCATAGCCTGAGAAGTCATGAGAGAGGAGCAGGCCAATGCATGCAACAAAATGTGTAGCTTTGCCACTATCTGGAATGCTAAGAAGTGTAGTGCTGACATCTAAGACACAAGTGAGGATGCAGAAGAGGCAAGAAGAGTCAAAGAGTATATTAAAGAAGATAAAAATTATGTTACAGTTGGATTTATTTTTGTTGGAGCTGAGCTATATGCATTTGGTCAGAGTAGTACATACAGCATACATGTACAGCTAATGATATACCATGACATTCGATAAACAGTGCTGTTGCAGCACAGCATTATAGTGTATTGTCAACACTGCCAGCACAGCATGGCAAATGAGCAGGTGTTGACAGTATTGTAAGTGGTCTTGTTTGTATGACCTCCTTCTGACACTATTGGTTGCCTTGCTGCATTTGGCTTGTGAAGAAAAGAGGGTTGGCTTAATGGAGCAGGGGGAGAGGCAGCTGCAATGCCTGTGGTGTTGATTGAGACATGTCAGAAGTACCTGGCCCCTGTGTGCGAATGTGATTTCAATGTTTTTTTTCAGAGAAACATGGGAGCATGTTAGCAATAGGGAAGAGGCCAAGATACGATAGTACAGCAGTGTGGGTTTGGTTAGCTGCTTATGTGGGAGAGACTGAAAGGGCTAATGAGGACAGTGTTAGGATGTGCAGTGTTTCCAATGTTTACCTGTTAAACCATGAGTGTATAATATTTCCTTCACTATGTCTATTGTCACTTAGATACTATAGAACATAGAACTGCATCTTATGTAGCAGGGTTCCAAGGAGAGCCAGTGAAGAAGCAGGGCCTTAGTGGGAAGATTGTACTCCTCCTGCTGGGGGTCGTTTTATGTCATCAACTTACAAATAAAAGGTTCTTTACCTTTAAACTACTGGTTATGTGAAAGCCTCCTGAAGAAGGGAGGCCACACTGAATAAACATTTAGTTGTTTATTCTCACACGGAGCTCGCCAGTCGCCCCTCTTTCCTCAGGCCGCCTTTCATCTCCGCCAACTGCCGTTCCTCGCTGCGGTCACGCGACTCCCATTACATAAAAGCTCAAGAGCGCGCGCGACCGCCGTGAGGCACATTACATTCCTACACATCTTCCCCCTCAAACAGAGCAAATATATATCATGAAATACTTATAACAGTAATGTAAAACTTAACACTTATGGTTAAACTTAATCAGAAAATTTGTTTGACCAGAATATAACAGAATATCAACAGACTTGTACAACTTGCACATGACCTAGTATCCTCCGTGTACAATTACATTGTAGATACCTTAAACACGACCTGAACACTATAATGTCAGGTCTCATAATCCCTCATCCACACCGGCTTAGACCTGGCTCTATGTAAAGAATCCTCTTCAACTTTTGACCTTTGACTATCATCTTCTTTGACCTTCCCACCTGCCTTTTCCCTGTTCTCATCCGTCACCTCTCCTCTCACCTTTTCATTAAATTTAATGTTATTCCTCTCCACCTTCCTCAAGTGCTCCTCATCTTCACTCCTCTCCTCATCACCCGCTTTCGCCAATCTTCCTTTCGACCACACTTCACCACCTTCCAGAACTACCACATTACTTTTTACTGCACATATCTTCTTAGGACCCAGAAATCTACTTTCCACACACTTGTTCACTAGTCTAGGATTTTTGACATACACTTTTTCTCCCACCTTCCAATCACGTTCCTTCACCCTCATTCTGTCATCAAACAGTTCCTTATTTCTTTCCTGACTCAATGCAATAAGTTTCATAATCTGATTACGGTCAACGTTTACCACTCTGGCCATTCCTAGCCATCCTGGACAAAGCCTTGTCCCAGGCTCCCTTCCCTTCATTGAAACAAATGGTGATACTCCCGTCACCGAATGAGGCGTAGTGACATAATTCCATGTCAGCATCCTTAATACTTCCCTCCATGGTTGCCTCGAATTCATGGCCATCTGCAGGCCCCCCTTTATGTACCTGTTAACTCTTTCAACAAGTCCATTTGCTTTAGGATTATATAGAGCCGTCCTTGTGTGTTTTATACTGTATCCTGCAAGAAACTGTTTCATTGCCCCAGACACAAATTGTACCCCATTATCTGATACAATTTCCGCCGGGACTCCTTCCTTAAGAAATACTTTTTCTAAGAATCCAATTAACTCCCTTGCCGTGACCTCCCTTACAGCCTCCCACTCAAACCATTTGGAATGGAAATCCACTACAACAAATACGAACTTTAACCCATCTCCCAGACCTGCCACCGGACCCATTATGTCCACTGCTAACTTACTCCACGGCTGGTCCGGTACCACATTTGGAATTATTGGAGCCTCTCTAACCACTCTGCATTTGTCACTCGTTTGGCAAACTATACAATCCTTGACATACCTTTCTGCACACCTGTCAATTCCCGGCCACCAATAATTCTGCCTCAATTTCCTTTTCATAGCCGCTTCCCCAGGATGCCCCTGATGAGCCAGTTCAATTAGTACTGACCTCAGGGAATGAGGAGGAACAATGCACCTCCCCCTCCTTAACCTATCCTCACATAAGTTTAACTCATTTTTTACTTCCCACCAAGTATTGAATTTACCATCCAAATTTTTTCTTTCTGGCCACCCCGTAACCGTCCAACCTTTGACTAACTTGAGGTCATTATCAGAGTCCTCTTCCTTCGCCCATTCCTCCTTGCTGACCGCACTTTTTACCTTTGCTACCACTAACTCCTCCTCTGTCACTCTGTCCTCTATAGGTTCACCCTTAAGAGGCAGTCTGGAAAGGCAGTCTGCCACAACATTCCGCTTCCCTGGTAAATAGCTCACTTCAAAGTTAAAGTTTTGGAGTCCCAGACCCCACCTGCTTATTCTTGGAGAACCCGTGGCCCACCTGCCACTCTCAAACATCTGAACCAGTGGTTTGTGGTCCGACCTGACCACAAATCCTCTTCCCCACAAGAAGAACTTAAAATGATTCACTGCCCAAAACATTGCCAAAGTTTCTCTTTCAATGACAGAATATTTGCTCTCTGCCCCTCTTAGCGTCCTAGACGCAAATGCTATCACTCTCTCAGTATTGTCCTTATTGTACTGCACTAACGTCGCACCCAGTCCTAACATGCTCGCATCCACTACCAATACCGTTTTGTCCTTGGGTTCAAATCTACCTATGGATGGTGCCTCACCCACTGCTTGCTTAATACACTCAAAAGCCACATCACATTCCTTAGACCATTCAAACCTCACTCCTTTTTTTAGCAACATTCTGAGAGGTACTGATACCTTGGCAAAATCCTTCACAAATCTATGATAATATTCGGCCAAACCGAGAAATGATTTCACCTGCTCTTTGTCTTTGGGTACAGGTGCGCACCTTACTGCTTCCACCAAATTCTTTTTTGGCCTCACCCCTTGCTCATCTATCTCATGTCCCAGATACTCCACCCTATGTACCGCAATCTTACACTTGCTCCTCTTCACCGTCAACCCTGCCTCACCCAATCTGCTTAACACTTGTCTCAACACTTCATCATGTTCTTCAGTAGAACTAGCATGTATTAACACATCGTCCTGGAACACAATAATGTTTTTCACTCCACTCAACACCGTCTCCATGACCCTTTGGAACACGGCTGCTGCGGACGCCAGCCCAAATGGCATCCTACAGTATCTAAATGAACCAAACACTGTGATAAATGCTGTCAGGTGTTGACAATCCTCCTTCAACGGGATCTGATGATAAGCTTGTGAAAGATCAATAACTGAAAACACTTTGGCATTGCTCAGTACTGATAGCTGATCACCTATTATTGGTAAGGGATGTCTATCCACTAGTATATTTCTGTTCAGATCTCTCAAATCCACGCATAACCTAATGTCTCCATTGGCCTTAGCTGCTACTACTACCGGCGATAGCCATTCCGAGCTTTCACTCTTCTCTATTATTCCTCTTTGGAGTAACGACTCCACTTCTACTTTGAGTTTCTCATTCAATCCGTGAGGTACTGGTCTCACCTTGTGCACCCTCGGACTGGCCCCTGCCTTTAATTGAATTTCATGTTCAAAACCTTTCAACAATCCCAGTTCCTCCTGAAACACCATGGGATACTCCTTTTCCCATTTATCCTTCAATTCAGCCACATCAACTGGTCTTTCCGCATTCGCCTGTATCCTAATTCCCAATTTCCACTGTTCTTCCCATCCCAGAAGTGAAGAACCTTCTTGAGTAACGTAAATCTCTGCTTCACAGCTCCTCCCTTTATACTTGATGGAAGCTCGGAACATCCCTATAATTCCAATTTTAACATTTCCATATGCATACGGCTCAATATTATGCTCCTTTAATTTTGTCACGTCTCCTTGCATGCAACTCAAAAATGTCGCCTTGGATTTTAATGTCCACGGTGAGCAACTGTTCACCTTCATTGTCACCACTCTTCCATCAACCATGAATACATCGGTGGGTGCACCTCCCTTGCTTGATACTTCTGTTACTTCCAATACATGCTTTGTTTGGTTGCTCCTTCCCACTTCTAAATCTTCACCTTGTTCTGACATTCTTCCTCCTGCTTCAATGCTCTGCACCGTCCCTGATTCCCTACACACTCTCGCGAAATGCCCTTTCTTTTTGCATTTTAAACACGATATGTTCCTGGCTGGACAAAACATGCTTGTGGAAATATGACGGTTACTACCGCACTTGTAGCATTTGATTTCTTTGTTGAAGCCAGTCTTGCGAAATCCCTTTACAGCAGCCACTTCTCCCTCTGACTTGTCTCCCTTCATAGTGGTCATATATTTATGGGTCTGTTCCATACTCCTTGCCATTTCTATGGCCAACTCCAGTGATGCACCCTTTGATAGTAACCTCTCTTGTATCTTTATGTTATTTGTGCAACAGACTAATTGGTCCCTTATAAGAGAGTCTGTGAGCGGCCCAAATTCGCACGTATGACTAAGAGACCTCAACGCTGCAATGAAGTTTTCCACCGGCTCTTGTGGATCTTGTATTCTTTGGAAGAACTTGTGTCTCTCAAATGTTATATTTTTCTTGGCCTCAAAATGCACTTCCAACTTCTTTTCTGTTATAGAATACTGGTCCATCTCTCCCTGGCCTTCTTGTGGAGGATCCGGTAATCCATCATAAACATTTCTGCCTTCGGTTCCCAAATTGTGCAGCAGGATTGCCTCCTTTCTTGCTGCTGCAAACTTATCCCCTCCAATGGCAATCAGGTACGTGTCAAAAAGCTTCTTCCACCTATCCCACCTTATAGGTGGAGCACCAGGTTCTGACAGGAACGGTGGCGGAGGTGCCATACTTGCCGCAGCCATTTTCTTGTACTTAGTGGCTTACTTTCCAATTTTCGCCCTTGGTGTTACTTTATTTATTTATTTATTTATTTATTTATTTATTTTTTAATATTTTCTGCCAGTCTTCTGTGCTGTCCCTTTAGGCGATTCTTATATGTGAATAGTATCTGTTCACAACATTACAGTCTTACTTCGACACACCATATATTTAAGACTGTGCCATTACTTTACTGTCCTCTGGGAGGAAGTCTTCCTGTGTACACTACCCGCCACTGGGATTCACCTTGCTGTATCTTTACTGTCCTGTTCTGAACACACCCCTCTTATGGTGTTTTTTATCTACTCCGACTTTTCCTTCCTTACACCTCCTCCCTGGCTGTGCCCCCAACCCCCCCTCTCCCTGCTCCTCACCTTCGTGTCCAATGAGAGGGGGATTGGGCCGCACCCACCAGGACAAACAGCCTTTCCTTGTGTGGCCGTTCACGTGAGAGTGGGGAGAATGTCCCCCTGCAGCGCCACGCTCCGAGGCACTGCGGAGACAGCTGCTCTTCAGGCCCCCACCTCTCCACCGGCTTCCTCCTGTATCCAGCTATAAATAGCACGTTCCGCATCAAAGGAACGTCACTGGGCTCCTCAGCAAGCTCCGTGTGCCCCCTCGTCGCCACTTGAAGAAGGGAGGCCACACTGAATAAACATTTAGTTGTTTATTCTCACACGGAGCTCGCCAGTCGCCCCTCTTTCCTCAGGCCGCCTTTCATCTCCGCCAACTGCCGTTCCTCGCTGCGGTCACGCGACTCCCATTACATAAAAGCTCGAGAGCGCGCGCGACCGCCGCGAGGCACATTACATTCCTACACCTCCCTTTGCACATAACATTTGGCGACGAGGATTTTGACTGGGACCCCGAGGACGACCCCCAGCGCCTTTTCTACAGATCTAGTGTGCTGGCTGTGGAGCGGAGCCAGCCTGACTTGCCTGAGGGAGGGCCTTTTTCAGTGGATTATTGACGGCCTGACATCCAGTGTGTGGCATCCACCGGAGGGACATTGCTAGCGCCAGAGGAAAACCCCTGGAGTCTCCGTGGTCCGTGGGAGCTGGAATTGGACCCCTGCAATTTTGTTGAACTTGTGGAGACTGGGCTGGCAAAGACACGGCTTTGGCACTTTTATAATTGGATTTTGGGTTGTGTGTTTTCCGAGCGGCCATTGGACACCCTGGCCCCACGCTGAGCAAGGTTGAGAAAGGAGTCGCCGCCGATGACCCTGGTGAGGCGCTCCAGGGTGAGTAGATAACCAAGCAGCTATCTTTTAATTAGTGTCACCTACCTGTGTGGGTGGGAGCTCTTTTGGTTAAACCAGAATTGCAAGCTTGTTATTCTATTCTGCAACTTTGAGACATGGCAAATGTGCCTACTCCTGTGTTTTTTCTGGCAGTGCCAGGTGAACCCAGGGTTAGATGGGAAGACTGGAAGGAAGGATTCAGCAAATATGCCTTAGCAGTGTTTGGTGCCAACTACTCCAATGAGCGCAAGGAGGCATTGCTATTTCACTGTTTGGGAACTGCAGGCCAAGAGGTCTTAAAGAGATTGCCGGAGCCTTCTGACATTTTGGATGCTGGTCCATATGAAAGGACATTAGCCAAACTGGACAGGCATTTTAGAGTGGAGGAGAACATTATATTGGAAAGATATAAATTTACCACGAGAGAGCAGAAGAATGGGGAAAGTATCGAGGATTTTGTCACGGCTTTAAGGGGCTTAGCAGTGAAATGCAAATTCACTCACTGTCAGGATGAGCACTTGAGAGACCAGCTAATGATTAAATGTTCCAATGACAGTATTAGGAAAGAACTATGGAAAGAGAGGAACCCCACTTTGGATCGAGCAATTGAGATAGCGAAAATGGTGGAACACACAGATAAGTGCATTGAAGTTCTTCAATCGGATACTGTGAACAATGGTAAACCCAAGTTGGATGAGAGTCAGGGTTCAGTGCTGAAGGTGTCAAAGGTTGCTCAGAGGCAGAGTACGTGGAATCCAAGACGCGCCTCGCAGAATGCTAAAAGGAGCGAAGAGAACAGACCGGCAACTGGCAGAGGATGGCGTCAATGGGTTCCTGCAAAAGATAGCAGAGGGATTCCCAAAGACATGAATTCTTTCAAGATGGTTAGGGATTCAGGACAATCCAGAGGTTTTCCAGGGAGACGATGCTTTAGATGTGGAAGCTTGTCGCATATAGTCTCGGATAAGGATTGCTTTGCTATTCATATCATATGTAATGTGTGGTGTGAGAGGGCACATTGCCCGATGTTGTAGAAATTTTAATGCTGGGTCAAATCAAGTGCATGAAATAAGTGCAAGTTATGAAGATGAGTCATATTGTGAGGATGGCAGAGAAGTGGTATTTACAGTGAATGCTGTCAATGGCAGAGTGAAAACGCAGAAACCTTATGCTGAGGTTGTAATTCGAGGTGTACCGGTACGCATGCTAATGGATAGTGGTGCTGACTACACCTTGATAAGTGTGGAAGTGTGGAGGAACAAATTCGATAGTTGTACTCTGTGGGAAAATACTGTTAAAGCAAATGCTTATGGAGATGTCCCCATAGATATTATAGGTTGCTTTGATGCTGAATTACAGTTTAAGGACAGGAAGGCCAAAGGTTATGTGTATGTTACCAACAGAGGGGGTGAATTGTTGTCATGGAGTGATCAAGCTGAATTGAAGATAAGGCTTGAGGCAAGTCATCCCGAGCAGGTAATGTCTGTTGCGGGAGGAGAGCCCACAGAGATACAAACCACGTTATCTGGGAAATTGGGGTGTCTGAAGGGCTTTGTACATGTAATTCGCCTAAAGAAAGGAGCTGTACCAAAGATTGCAAAACTGCGAACTATTCCTCTTGCTCTTAGAGGAGATGTAGAGGAAGAACTCAAGAGAATGGAAAGAGATGGTGTCATTGAAAAGATAGAAGCATCTGAATGGGTCAGTCCTATAGTTGTAGTCAGAAAAGGCAATGGGTCTTTGAGGCTCTGTATAGATCTTAGACATCTAAACAGCATGGTTGTGGCAGACAGGTTTCCTCTTCCCCGAATAGATGATTTGATGGTGGGAGTAGCTGGGTCAAAAGTGTTCTCCATACTAGATCTTAAATCGGCCTACCATCAGGTTGAATTGCACCCTAATTCCAGGGATCTCACCGCCTTCATCACCCCGATTGGATTGTTCAGGTGTGTTCGCATGCCATTTGGTTTGGTCTCAGCCGCAAGTGTGTTTCAGAGTATTATGCATAAATTACTTGGGGGTGAAAAAGGGGTGATGTGTTATCAGGATGATGTTCTTGTATGTGGGAGCGATGAGAAGGAGCATGATGTTCGTTTGAAAAGAGTTTGGGATATTTTGAAGGAGGCAGGCCTCACCGTTGCCTTGGAAAAATGTACTTTTAAAGCCAACAAAGTGGTGTACCTGGGTCATGAGATCACTGGGGAAGGGGTTAGACCCAAGGAGGAGGCTATTGAGGCCATAAAAAGAATGGAGGAGCCTAAGTCTAAAGGGGACATACTATCATTTTTGGGACTGGTGGAGTTTTACGGCAAATTTGTCAAGGGGTTAGCAGAAATGTCGAGGAATATGAGATTTCTCACTCGCAAGGGAGTCGTTTTTAAATGGTGTGACCGGTGCAAGAAAGAATTTTTGATGATAAAAGAGGCTATTGTCAATGCTCCCATTTTGAAAATATTTGAGGAAAGTAAACCCACATTGCTTTTTGTTGATGCCAGTGATTATGGTGTTGGGGCTGTTCTGATGCAGGAGGATCAGACAGGTTTACAGACTGTGGCTTTTGCGTCCAGGTCAATGAAGGGCCAAGAATCTAGATATTCAGTTATTTAGAAGGAGGCTCTAGCATGCGTTTGGGGTGTCGAGAAATTTAAAAGATTCTTGTGGGGGAGGAGTTTCACCATTTGCACTGACCATAAACCCTTGGTTGGAATTTTTACGAAAGGTGGTTTGGAGGGAGTGTCAAGACGCATTATGAAATGGGTCACGGCATTGCAAGGGTTACAGTATACCATGCTCCACGTAAAGGGGGAGGTTAATGTGGTTGCAGACGCCTTGTCTAGATCTGTCCAGAGGGAAATTTCTGACGATAGTGACTTTACAAGTTCAGAGGAGAGTGCAGAAATATTCCAGGTGCATGAAACATTAAAGAAAAGTGAGTGGGATGTGTCTTGCACGGAGGATGTTGTATATCAAGGAGTACTTACTCTGGTTGCAGAAGGTAAAATTAAGAGCCACAGGGGCGAGATGAATGGTTTTGCCAAAGTGAGGGAGGAGCTATGGATTCAGGATGGTTATTTATACAAGGGTCACCAGATGGTTGTGCCAGTCGGTATGAGGAAGTCTGTTTTGGAGTTGGCCCATGTTGGGCATTTAGGTCTGGCCAGGACAAAGGGACTTGTGAGGTCTGAATTTTGGTGGACTGGTATCGACAAGGACATAGAGGAACAAGTCAAAGACTGTGTGGAATGTATTGAGGGAAACAAAGGCTTGAAAGTGCAAAATGTTCCCATGGTAGTGAGGGAGTCCCCGCGTGTCCCTTGGGACGAAATTGCGTTGGATCTCCTCGGTCCATTTAATATTGGCGGTGGCAGAGATAGCTACCTATTAGTAGTCATGGATTTATTATCAAAATGGCCGGAGGTATGTGTACTCAAGGACATATCCAGTAGTAGTATAATCAGATTTTTGGAACAACTGTTTTGGAGAGAAGGGTTTCCAAGAAAGTGTTTGTCTGACAATGGGACCCAACTTGTTTCCAGAGAGTTTAAAGAATTCTTAGAGAATCATGGGATTGAGCAGGTGAATACTTCTTTATATCATCCCCAGAGTAATGGGTGTGTGGAACGATTTAATAGGACTCGGATGGAGGCTATTAGGATAGCGGTGGCTACTGGAGGAGATTGGGTGAGAACAGTGATGGAACGCACGTTCCAGTATAGGCTAACTACCCATAGTGTCACAGGCGTGAGTCCATTTGAGATCTTGAGAGGAAGAAAACCAAATACTCATTTATGTCCAGGTTGGATGGGCAAATCAAAAATGGTGGATGTGGATCTAGAGAGTGTAAAAAGGAGAATTTTTGAAGCTGGAGTTAGATCCAAGGAGATGTATGATCAGAAGAATTGTTGTAGGGAACTCAAGGTCAAAGAGGGTGATTGGATTAAAGTCAAGCTCCCCACCAAAGTTCGTAAAGGAGCCTCGTTGTTTTCTGAACCCAAGCAAGTTGTGAAAGACTTGGGTTCGTCAGTGTTGGTCAAAGGAGGAGCTATTTGGAATAAGGAAAGGGTGGCTTTTCCGTTTCAATGTTAATTTGTCTTCAGTTAGTTGGAGACAGGGACTTTCTTGTGACTCTACCTAATCAACCACTAGATGTCCTATATCTATGCTCTTGATTTGTGCCAGGACTTGCAGCGCATCCAATGTTTAACCTGTTAAACCACGAGTGTATAATATTTATTTTACAGGTTTCAATTTCAGTTGTTCAATATTTGTTTTACAGGTTTCAATTTTAGAGGGTCCTCACCCACACAGTTACTTGTTATGTTTAAGGAGGAGAGGTGTTAGGATGTGCAGTGTTTCCAATGTTTACCTGTTAAACCATGAGTGTATAATATTTCCTTCACTATGTCTATTGTCACTTAGATACTATAGAACATAGAACTGCATCTTATGTAGCAGGGTTCCAAGGAGAGCCAGTGAAGAAGCAGGGCCTTAGTGGGAAGATTGTACTCCTCCTGCTGGGGGTCGTTTTATGTCATCAACTTACAAATAAAAGGTTCTTTACCTTTAAACTACTGGTTATGTGAAAGCCTCCCTTTGTACATAACAGACAGCTATGTCATTCTTTGGCTACTGTTAATGTGTTAATCCATTGAGTGCGAAGGGTGGGTGTGTTCATCCTGAATTCCCATAAGGAATCATTTTAGGCTCTGCTTACTCCCGCAGGTAAGTGGTTAATGGCTCAGCCTGTGGATGCCATCTTTGGGAAGGGGTTGTGTGCAGTTTAAGTAGTTTAAGGTAGGATATCTTAGAAGCAAGTCAGTTAGTCAAGAGAACAGATGAGTATGGCTTACAAAGCTAAACAATCTGGAAGCTCCACTCGATTACCATGCTAATGGTTATGGAAAGCAAGTTGCTTTGGTTCGGAGAACGTGCTACATGTCATTTGTGTCCGTAGTCACCATTTTTGCCATTCTTAGTAAGCTAGTGGGCAGGGTGAGGGACACCTCAAACCTCACTCTAGCATGCTTTGGTGCGGCATTCATTGGCATGTTGGCAATACTGTCCCTCAAGGTCAGGGCCCTCCTTGGAACGTCAAGAAGGCATTTGCCAAGTGTGTACCAGGCAATCAGGGCAGGCCCCAAAATCCTTACTTGTTCCTCTTAGGGGTCTAGGCTGCTGTCTCCTAGAAGAAGAATCCCTAAAACTCTTGTGACCCTGGCCAAAAGGACATTCCCTAACCCCAAAAAAAGCTAGTACTCACTAGGTTTAGAGGAGGCTCCAGGGCTTCGGTATCAGGGTGATGCTGTAAGCCTGTGGGAGGTAGTTCGAAAAGAATGGCGGAGCAGGGGAGATAGAATGTGGTGTTCTCAGAATTGCTGCATCACGAAGAAAAGAGGTGTGGGGGGTACTGTCGCTGCAGGAAGGAGAAGAGGAACATGCTGGCAGTGACCAGAATTGTTGTCAGGGGCGGTGGTAAAAGGGTGGACAGTTCAAAGAAACAGGCATCTGGAATGTTCTGTCTCTCAGGCTTCTTGCTAGGTTTGGGTCTCTGGCAATGTCCTTACAAATTCTGTGATACAACTAAAGGATGGAGCCAGGGCAACAGCAGCCATGCTTTATTGATCCAGTTATTAAGGGATGCCCTTCCCTAGGTAGGGAGATAGGGAGGGGCTGTGAGGGATTGGCACGGGCAGCAGGTGTGAAGTCTTCCCCAAAGGGGGTATCCTGCAACTTAAAGGTACCACCTCAGACATTTACTGCTAGTTTCTAAACAGAAGAGAGGAAGGAGCAGAAAGTCTGCCTTACACACATTGGTATAATATCAGGCAATAGTGTTTATGTAGGATTGCTGAGCAGGCCTTACAGTAGACCACAAGTGGAAGTGATGATGGCACTGTATGAAGTCCATATATTGTTTCTGGGTAGTGATTTTGTGAGGCATGTGTTATGGGTGTTGTGTTTGTGTGTTGGTGTCTGTTTGCAGCACATGGATGGAGATGGGCTTACATGTTTGTTGTAGTCACACACTCATTGCCACTCTGAGACAGGCATTCTCAGGGTGCTATGTTTGGGCAGAGAGGGCTTGCACTCTTTCATCTCTTTCATGATTGAAGCCCATTGGTACGTTGTAGTGGGCCTCAACTTGGTTTGCAAGACTCCTGATGGATGTCAGGAGGAATGGTGATAGTGATAGGATAATGTCCCCTGCATGTGGGTAAATGATACATACAGTTTAGTTGTGGTAGATATATGTTTTGCATGTGCTTGTTTGTGTGTATGGTTGGACGTGCTTGATGGGTGACACCTGCCAATGAGCAGCATGTTGCCAAAGGTTCCAGATGCCAGAGTCTGATGGATACTGGTATGGTGTTGATTTAGCTACCATGCATGCATCCCAGAAAGTTATAATTCACATGCATTATTTGACTACTGCCATTGCAAATGACCTGCACATTGATGGAATGCCAATTTTACCTATTCCAGTATATGTGCTCTTTCTCTCTTAGGGTTGCAGTCCAACATGCATGCAGTCAATGGCTTTGGGGACCCAGGGTGTGAAGCAGCTTAGAAATACGACAACACTCTTTCCCTTGCCTACAGAGTGTGGGGCATGTCTGTGTGGCTATGCAGCAATGGAATGGTGCACCACAAAACTTGGTGGAGGAATCAGGATTGCGTGGGCTGCGATATGCCTCCTACAATGGCAAGGTTATGCTGGAATGACCCAAGATAAGACTGTCACATGCGGAGGTACTGCATTTGGTGCACGATGCAAGGTCATGATCCCACTTCCTAACCATGTCTAAGAGGACATGCAGAGAAAACCGGTATGTGCCATGAACATTCTCATCCAGCATCCCAAAAATAGTGGTGCAGACGTTGAATACCCTGGCATCCCTCCTCCTCCTCTTCTTCCTTCTCTTCTTCCTTGTTTTTGCAAGCAATGTGTGATCAGCCTTTCTCCCTTTTATTAAGTATTATTCAGCCATGCTTTCATAGTTTGTACCTGCTTAGGTTGCCAGTATGTTTCTGCCCTTTGATGTGATATGATATAACATTTATAAAGCGCCTATACACAGGTGTTACAAGGTGCGACGAGGCAAGGGAGGGGAACAGAGGGAAGACAGAAACAGCAATCTTACTAGGTCACTGTGGTATAGTTGAAATGTAGAAAGTGTGCCTAATAGCGTCACTGTGCCAAAACTTGAATTTAGAAAGTTTGCCTAATTAGCGTATCTGTGCTAAAGTTTGAATATAGAAAATGTGCCTAATAGCGTAACTGTGGTATAGTTGAATTCAGAGAGTGTGCCTGATTAGCATCACTGTGCTAGGGCTGAATTTAGAAAGTGTGCCTAATAGCATCACTGTGTCAAAGTTTGAACTTATAAAGTATGCCTAACAGCGTAATTGTGGTATAGCTGAATCTGGAAAGTGTGCCTAATAGCGTCATTGTGGTATAGTTGCATCTAGAAAGTGTGCCTAATAGCGTCACTGTAGTATAGTCGAATTTAGAAAGTGTGCCTAATATCATCACTGTGCTAAAGCTTAGTGGATGGAGTGGATATATCTCTGTATCTCCTATTTTGCTATATATATGCTATGCACCTGTATCCCCATGTTATCTGTATCACATGTTTACCCTATCCATCCTGACGCTTTATACACGTATGCCGCTATGTACGCCCCCTGTCCTGCTCTTGTGCTTGGTTGCAGGTGCTCTACTAATAAACACCATATCATACTACTACGCTTACTCTCTCCTATACACCATCATTCAACTAGAACACAGCTATGCTATGCCACATTCGGCCTAGCTGTTCTCGGACTAACAAGACCCCCCAAACACCTCATCATCCTAATAAAACACAGCTAGCTGAGCACATACAGGCTAGCTTAGGCGTCTCCTCAGGCCTAACGCAGCCAGAACTAAGTCTAGGTGTCCACCCTCCAGACTGAACACATCCAACTAATTTCCTCAGCACCACACCTACTGCTAAAACGCGGGTATCATGCAACAACCACACCAGCTGCACACATATCCGGCGCGCCCACGCACCATACAACACTCTCTCTCTCTACTGACTTGAACTGCGGTTCCCGAGGGAGTTCAACCTACAAGCGCTTTGAGGTTATACCAATGATACATAAGGCACTATATAAATGCCAAGTAACATAACATAACATAACAGATGACATTGAGATTGTGCAAGTGTAGGGGGGGGCAGAAGGGGCAGGGAAAGAGCAGTACATAGGACAAACAGTAAATAAATAAGAACAATAAATAAGAACAATAAATAAGAAGTGGTGCAAAGCTAAGTGCAGACATCAGGTGTTGAGTGCTAAAACTTAGTGGATGGAGTGGATATTTAATCTGTATATCTCTGTATCTCCTATTTTGCTATATGTATGCTATGTACCTGTATCCCCATGTTATCTGTATCACATGTTTACCCTATCCATCCTGTCGCTTTATACACATATGCCGCTATGTACGCCCCCTGTCTTGCTCTTGTGCTTGGTCACAGGCGCTCTACTGATAACCACCATATCACACTACTACAGTTACTCTCTCCTATACACCATCATTCAACTAGAACACAGCTATGCTATGACACATTCGGCCTAGCTGTTCTCATACTAACAAGTCCCCATGAACACCTCATCATCCTAATAAAACACAGCTAGCTAGGCACATACCGGCTAGCTTAGGCATCTCCTCAGGCCTAACGCAGCCAGAACTAAGTCTAGGTGTCCACCCTCCAGACTGAACACATCCAACTAATTTCCTCAGCACCACACCTACTGCTAAAACGCGGGTATCATGCAACAACCACACCAGCTGCACACATATCCGGCGTGCCCACGCACCATACAACACTCTCTCTCTCTACTGACTTGAACTGCGGTTCCCGAGGGAGTTCAACCTACAAGCGCTTTGAGGTTATACCAATGATACATAAGGCACTATATAAATGCCAAGTAACATAACATAACATAACAGATGACATTGAGATTGTGCAAGTATAGGGGGGGGCAGAAGGGGCAGGGAAAGAGCAGTACATAGGACAAACAGTAAATAAATAAGAACAATAAATAAGAACAATAAATAAGAAGTGGTGCAAAGCTAAGTGCAGACATCAGGTGTTGAGTGCTAAAACTTAGTGGATGGAGTGGATATTTAATCTGTATATCTCTGTATCTCCTATTTTGCTATATGTATGCTATGTACCTGTATCCCCATGTTATCTGTATCACATGTTTACCCTATCCATCCTGTCGCTTTATACACATATGCCGCTATGTACGCCCCCTGTCTTGCTCTTGTGCTTGGTCGCAGGCGCTCTACTGATAACCACCATATCACACTACTACAGTTACTCTCTCCTATACACCATCATTCAACTAGAACACAGCTATGCTATGACACATTCGGCCTAGCTGTTCTCATACTAACAAGTCCCCATGAACACCTCATCATCCTAATAAAACACAGCTAGCTAGGCACATACCGGCTAGCTTAGGCATCTCCTCAGGCCTAACGCAGCCAGAACTAAGTCTGGGTGTCCACCCTCCAGACTGAATTCACCCTCCTTGCAGAGAGCAGGAGCTCCATCTGACCACTGCAGGAGCAGTGGCGAGGTCAGGAAAAGGAAATACCTCTCACAGCACACACGCGGTAAGCAGACTGCTAAATGTGCCTGAATACTGTCCTGTGCATTTTCTTCAGTGCAACATAGCTATTTAAAGCTTGGATGGACACCAGCAGGATCGTTTCAATTGCACCCGATTTTATTGCACTTCAAACCGAAAACGCTGTGTGAAACCTTTTTTTTCCTTTGTTCACCATGAGGAGTGTATGCTCCACGATGGCCACCCAGGGGCCTGATGCTCCACCACCCACCAGCCAGTAAACCATCCATATGCTCCTAGGCTCGGATTGGTCACTGGTGCTTCCTTAAACACCAATCCGGCGCTGGCAGGCGTAAGCCGGCCCACCTCCCCAAGGCCCAGGAACCAAGGCTTCTTCCTGTCCTCAGCCTGCACGCCAACGCCGTTCACCAGGAATGCTGCCCAACAGCTGTTTCCCATGCCTATAAGGTTACACTATCTTGCAACGACCTCAAATATCTGTGCCAGCCGCGAGCCTGTTCTCATACACTGCATGCAAAGCTTGCCATCCCTGTATAGCACACACTACGCAATCCGCTACACATTTGCTGCTGTAAAACACCAATCTCTACTTTTTACTGACCCCAACCGTGGCCGTGTCTATTTGGGACATACAATCATTTTATCTAGTCCCAGCACCTTGAATGCGTGCCACGCATTACGCCGACACGAAATACTCTCATTCCCAACTGCTCTCTGTCCTTTGTTTCTGCTGCCCGCAGCCCATCCACCCTGGTGCTGCTCATAGGGCAAGGCCAGGCAATCAGAGTACCACCTTAAACTCAATCTGTGACTCAGCTCGTACCCACGCATTGTGCCTCACTACACTGGAACAGGCACGAGGATTCAAACACATGTGCCTATGTTGACTTCATGCTCTTATGTCTTTGCCCAATGCTCCGCACCGTTATGTGATTTGTACTGTTCACCCATGTCCCTTTAGATCTGCTATCATATGCTAGCAGCTATGAATGTTCACCTTGTGTAACAGATGATCTCCTAATTCTATTGTGAGCTCTGCCTTCTTGAATGCTCAACATTGTGCATTGTTTGACTCATGCATCCAATTGTGAGCCCTGCCATTGATCGCTAGCCCTGTGAATTACCTGATTTATGCACCTAATTGTGAGCCCTGGCATTCACTGCTAGCCCTTGTGTAGCACCCGACTCATGCTTCCAATTGTGAGCCCTGCCATTGATTGCTATCCCTCGTGTAACACCCGACTCATGCTTCCAATTGTGAGCCCTGCCATTGCTTGCTAGCCTTCGTGCAGCACCCGACTCATGCTTCCAATTGTGAGCCTGCCATTGATTGCTAGCCCTGTGTATTACCTGACTTATGCATCTAATAGTGAGCCCTGCCATTGACTGCTAGCCTTGTGTATTACCCGACTCATGCATCCAATTGTGAACCCTGATATTGATTGATAGCCGTGTGTATTACCAGACTTATGCATCTCACTGGTATACTGGTATACTGGTACACTGACAATCTGCTAGCCTCCCCTCACACAAATTATGTATATGGCAGCTACTTATACGGTCCTACTAAGGACAATCCTCCACCTACTCACTACTGTAGACCTTAATATGCCTTACACAATGCCCCTCTCTGGAACATCCCCTAACAATACCACTAAACTAAACGGCCTGATCACCAAACCTTGCAACCTCTCTCAAAGAAACCTCAAACTTCGCGCAAGACTCCCTAAAATCTACGAAACCCCAGCCAAATCTCTACACCCCCCTCCTAATAACTCCTCTAGAAATCTAAGAGGCCCTCAACCTAACACCAAAACTTAATCGCTTAAAACTACTAATAGTCAGCAGCCAATTCAGCTCAATAGCCGACTTACTTGAGGCCCTACCACCCAAACTAGACACCACCACAACACCCTGGCACCACTCACTGAGACCACACTGTATGGTATAAGAGGAGCCCTAATAAATGCCCGGTCTATGGTGGCACATGCCACTGAAATAGCCGACTTAATCGCAACTGAAAAAATGGACTTCATCGTTATTACAGAATCCTGGCTTCACCCAGCAGCCGGCCCAGCGATTATGTTAGCCATTCTGGACGACTATACCCTCCTAAGAATAGACCGCACTACCTCCCGAGGCGGTGGTTTAGCCATAATTGCCAAAACTAGCCTAGCATTGAGACTCGCTACTCCACCCAATGTAGATTCATGTGAATCCCTGACCGCCAAACTTACCATATCCAACACCCAAACCATATCTATCCACCTAATCTATAGACCTCCAGGCCCCCTAGGTTCCTTCGAAGAGGATCTCACCAGCATCCTATCGGATAACCTTAAAAATGCTTCACCAAGCCTTCTCTTAGGAGACTTTAATCTTGGCTACAAAGACCCTTCAGATCCCAATGCCACACAGATCAAAAATTCTATTGAGGAATTAGGATTTACCCAAAAGGTAACAGGCGCTACACATACTAAAGGTATAACCCTTGACTGGATAGCAGAGCACAACTGCCAAACCTCTGTCACTGCCATAACACCATTGCCCTGGTTCGACCACCATCTGATCTCCTTCTCCCTAGAAGTCACAGCTCCCCACCATGCCATTAACCTAGCCCCAGCCATTCCCACTAGGAATAAAAAGAACATTACGGCCAATAAACTCATCCCTCTAATCCTCCCTACCTTGAATTCTCTTCCTGCCTCCACAGACCCATTTACCTTGGTTGACGAGTACAACAAAGTAATATTATCTGCCCTAGACACCATAGCACCCCTGAAAATTAGAAAGAGCAAACAGAAAAAACATGTCAACACATGGTTTTCACCCCACCTAAAAGCCATCAGACTTGAGAAACGGAAATGTTAAAAAATTTGGAGACAAGACCCGTCTGATGCTAATAAAAACAACCTCAGAAAACTAGCCTCCATTTACAAAAAATAAATAATCCTTGCTAAACAAGAATCGTACAACCTGCGCATTACCCAAGCCAACTCCAATACCAAAGAACTGTTCACATTTCTTAAAGAAATAGAAACACCTATCCAAGCCCCTGACATGTGCCTTAAGGACAAAAACTGGTGCACCAGCATTCAGAGCGCCCTAGTTAACAAATTAACGACCTTTCAGGCAAAAATTACCAATAAAAAAGATTCCCTCCTCTGCGCCTCCAATAGTAACAATATCACCGCTCTTCTGCCCCCGAACACCCCACTTCCTGCCCCCTCTGAACTGCCTACACCCCTCTTCAACTTCCAGAAAGTATCCATTCTAGAAGTTGAAAAAGTCATCCTAACTCTCAAACCATTTAATTGCCACGGTGACCACTGCCCAGCTCAAATTATAAAGGATGCTGCACCGGACCTCTCCCCATTCATAACTAAGCCTCATTCTCTACCGGCACCATTGCCAAGAACTTGAAACAGTCTTGGGTCCTCCCACTCCTAAAAAAACAAATTCTTGACCGGTCCATTCCTACTAACTATTGCCCCATTACTACAGTACCATTCCTGCTGAAGATCCTAGATAAGGTGGCACACCTCCAAATCCAACAATATTTGGAGTGCAACCACCTTCTAGGAGTATGTCAGTCAGGTTTTAGACCTCAACACGGAACGGAAACTGCGCTGATCGACCTTAAAGCACAAATAGACACCCTGAGAGACAATGGTAATACAGCACTTCTACTGTTGCTCGACCTCTCAGCGGAGTTTGACTTGGTTGACCACAAGGCTCTCTGCCAACACCTGGACTCTGCTACCCACTTCTCACAAGAAGCCAGAGGTTGGATCCAATCCTTCCTAGACAATAGAACCATGCGGGTCTTCGCACCCTCAGCAGCTGCGGACCCTATGCCTATTACCTGTGCTGTGCCCCAGGCTCATGCGTTTCACCCACCCTGTACAACATCTTTACGAAGCCCCTTTTTGATTATCTAGATGGTCTGGGTATCACCTACACTAACTATGCAGATGATACACAGATCCTCATCCTGTTGATGGGAGATTATAACAAGGATTTGGCCTTCGTGAATAGAGTATACTTCATCATCCAGGCATGGATGGCATCTCATGGACCATGCCTGAATGATGACAAAACAGAACTCCTTATTGTCGGAACCACTGCAAATCTTAACAAACTGGGACATCTCTACTCTAATTTCACGATAACATAACAGTAGCCAAGGAAGTTAAAACTCTTGGTTTCTACCTAGACTCTACTCTCACTTTAAAAAAACAAGTAAATTCCATGGCCTCGGCTACCGCTTACACTTGTAAGATAATCAGAGCAGCTAAGCCATTCCTCACACCTAATAATTGCATTACTTTAGCAAGAGCTTTGGTATTATCTAAATTAGATTATTGCAATGCCCTTTACGTAGGGAGCAACAAATACATTACCAATAAGATCCAGATCTTACAAAATAATGCTCTGAGAGCAGCTCTCAACATTCCGAAGAAAGCCCAAATATCTGACTTCAGAAGATCCAACAACTGGCTTTCCATAAAAGACACATTCTTCCTTAAATCAGTCTACTTGACTCATAAATGCCTACATAAGGCTGCCCCACTGTACCTCACCACTAGATTCCTGAGACAATCCACTAACCGCCCTTCTAGAACAGCTACTGCCAAGTTCAACTTACTTCAAGTGCCTAGATTTAAATGTACGAAGACAGGCGCAGTAGCTTCCCGGTCAAAGCTGCCCAAAATTGGTATTCACTCCCACTCTTTTAAGTGAAGACATGCTCTAAGCACACTTTAGATCCAACCTTATCCACTGGATCAAGGAACATGATATCTGACTCCTCACCACTCTATGATCATACTACTGTCTCCTTTTACTGTGGCAATAAGCCACGAGACGGCAGGCCAATACCGCCCCAGGTAATGCCCCGGGGCCGTAGTTACGAAGCCCCAGGGGCTTTACTGCAGGTGGTATTGGCGCGCCGTCGAGGGGCTTATTGCCATTAGTACTCCGGCCCATTAGACCGGGGGTACTAATTGCTTTTTTTTCTAATCCGAAACACGTTTCGGAACAGAAAAGAAAAATGTAAAAAAATGGCTGCCGGGAAAGGGAAAACGTAGTTTGTTTTCCCTTTCAATGGCGAACATCGGAAGCGGGCGCACTGGGAACACTCTGTTCCCAGCGCGTCCGCTCCCAAGAAAAGAAGAAAAAAGAAGGTAAGTGGGGTTGGGAGGGAGGGGACGGAATAGTTTGCAGAGGAGGGGGGTGGAGGAAAAAAAACATACCCGAGTCGAAGGGGGGGACGAAGGCAGCCTCCAGCCATGGGGAGGCTCGGAGAGGGGATTGCCCCGTTTTGATCCTCCTCTTTGGCTAAGGAGCCGCCACGCACCCCCTCCGGGAGCCAAAGGTACGTACAGCGTACAAGGGATTCCCGGCCGGGTAATGCCCCGGCGAGGGCCAATCGGAATGCATGTTGCATTCTGGTTGACCCTCGCCGGAAACTAATATATGATAACTGCTGTCTGATGTTTCCCTCCAATACATGTTCATCTGTATGATAATTTCAGCACTGCTTTTAATGTATTGTAATGTAATGTACAGCACTGTAACCTAAGCTGAACAATCCTCTTTGCTTTCTGCGCCATAATACCCCTGGGTGAGGTGCGCATTATAAATAAATAAACAAACAAACAAACAAACACATCCAACTGATTTCCTCAGCACCACACCCACTGCTAAAAAGCAGCTATCATGCAACAACCACACCAGCTGCACACATATCCGGTGCGCCCACGTACCATACAACACTCTCTCTCTCTACTGACTTGAACTGCGGTTCCCGAGGGCATTCAACCTACCAGCGCTTTGAGGTCATACCAATGATACATAAGGCGCTATATAAATGCCAAGTAACATAACATAACATAACAGATGACATTGAGATTGTGCAAGTGCAGGGGAGGTGGAGGGGAAAAGTGCAAGGGGTAAGGGCGAAGGGGCAGGGGAAGGGCAGTACATAGGATAAACAGTAAATAAATAAGAACAATAAATAAGAAGTGGTGTAAAGCTAAGTGCAGACATCAGGTGCTGAGTGCTGGTAAGAGCTGTAGGGAAACAGAAACAGCCCCAGAGTGCAAGGGTTGCCAGGAGGCAGTGCAGGTGTGAAACTGGCAGGGAGGGTACCTAGAACAGAGAACAGAGGTTAGATAGGTGACCAGTGCAGTTTCAGTTTCAGCCAGGAGTTCAGCAGGTGAGAGGAGGAGGAGAGAAAGCAGAAGCAAAGGGGAAGGTCTTGAGGTGATTCTGGACCGAAGATGGTTCTCCTCAGTTTTCAGAGAGGCAGAGAGGCTGTTCCAGACGGAGGTCCTATTCGAAAAAGAGATCTACCACCAACTTTTTGCTTGGAGAAGCGACTGAGTCTGAGGGAGTTGGAGGAGGATGAGCAAAGAGCTCAAGAAGGAAGATATTTAGGAAGAGAGAGTTGAAGGTATTGAGGCCCCAGCCCCCAGAAGGTCTTGCGGACAATGCAGAGGGTTTTGAACTTAATCCTCGCCGCCACAGGGAGCCAGTGCAGAGATTTCAGTCCTGGAGAGATACAATCCCTGGGCTTTAGGCCAAGGACCAGGGCTGTGTGTGAAGGCGCTATCTTTAGTGTGATATCGGTGTGGTTTGAACTCTGATGGAAGTGTTTGGGGATTTTCTTAGTGTCTTCCTTGCAATGCCCATATTATTCTCCATTTTCCTAAAATAATTTGCCTTATTGCTAATTCTGACCCCTTCTCTCTCCGATGGCTCTTCCTTTGCACTAATGTGGCCCTAACGGCAATGTGCACAACATTCTCGGCCAGGGTGCAAAGTGGGATGAGTAAATGCAAAGTGCAATCCGTGAATTGTTACCAGGATTTTTGTGTCATGCAAAGTGAACCTTTTCCACACAATGACAATTTGTGGGGCACAAAACATTTTGCAAATTAGTCTCTCTTGCTCTCTTGATGTCACTGCAAAGCTTTTCTCTTGCTCTAACTCTGTCTAAATTGTTGCTTTTGCCCATGTTGATGTGGTTGAGAGTCACTCTGTGAGGTGCATTAGTGCTGAGAGCTCTGTGACCAATGTGAAAAAATAGATATTGTAGGGGGAGGGAAGGGGGAGTTTCGGGGGGGCCACTATATAAGAAAGGGGGAAGGGAACTCCCGGTGAATTACAGGCCCATCTTGATTTTAGATAGTGATGCTAATACATTTCCCAAGTCAGTTTTGGTACATCTACAAGCCTTGATAGAGGATACAAATATTATTAGTGACTTCCTAAAAAAAAAAACACCAAAGAACAAACCTTCAGATTACTCTTGTTGGTTCAAAAGTATACGCCTTGCTGCAGGAGTTGGCTTGGGAAGTCGGAAAAAAGAGCAACTACATCCCCAAAAGGACTAGCTGAGTGTCATGATTCCTGCCCCTCATGTCCCCAGCCCTCCAAGATGTCAGGCTGGAGCCAGAACACGATCACCTACATGGTCATCAAGGACAACTCTATCCCTCCAAAGACCCACTTAGAGTCAGACTTGGCGCTTGTAGCTCCAGACTCACTCACTCCCATAGGATAACATTGGGGATTGGACTTGTAGTGCATTGATGGGGACAAGATGGATGCCCCAACATATTTTGGTTCCCAGAACTGCATGTGCAGTCTAGTCTTTTGGGTGTGGTTCAGCCCAGAGACACCTGGGATACCCAGAGACTATTTAAGCAACGCCCAGGCTGAGAAACGTGCTTTGTGTTTTCTGCATCTGCACTGTGACACTCACCGTGTTCGGCTCGGTCTCCAGTAGGCCGGCATCTTTATTCTGCGCTCAGCTCCTGCAAGAACAAGAACACCGTTAGGAACAGCCTTACCTTGTGGCGCTTCTGCCCATCATTCATCGCTTCTTCTGTTCTGTGGGCATCTTCAGCGGTGTCATTCCAATCCCGGCACGCCGCTTTCTAAGGAAAAGGGGAAAGAACAGAAAAAAAGGCATTAGTAAGCATTCAGCAAATCTTCACTTATTATTAAAGACTGTACGAGCTTCAAATGCTTACATGAATCCCAGCCGCTCTGGGGGAACTCTGTCTCTGGAACTTCTCATCCGTCTGCAAGAGGGAAAAGGCACTCTAGGTTAGCGTGGAAACATCTAGAGGCGCAGCATACCACGCTTACTCACCGCATTTCTTCGTCATAACCGGCATCCACGCTGAAAACGTAGCGGCACCTAAAAGACACAGAAAAAGAACTCAGTTCAATACAAATACGAAAGGGTTGCATCGCACATCGCGCTCTCACTCACCTTCAGTGCTACTCATCTCAGCAGCACGTCGCCATCCCCAGACGCCGGCCATCATCTAAGGAAGGAAAGGAACAAAGTTAGAGAACTGTTCAAAAGACTCATTATACTTACCTGTCAGACTCTTGTCAGTGAAGTAACTAGGCAGCAACGAGCCTTCATCAATCAACGCGCCCCTGCGCTGAAAGCAGGACGGAGAGCACACTTTCCAAGAAAACAAGGTGAGCTGTAGATCAAAGGGAAGGGTTGGACCCCGGGGAAGAAGGGGTTCAAGCACACAGTGACAATAGGGAGTTAAACTCTACCAATCCTTTGTTTCAGGCCCAGTCTCCAGTCGAGTAGAGTCCAGGGAAGGGATCAAGGTCGTAAGAGGTCAGAACAGGCTGAGTGACGTCCCCGTGGATACCAGGTGAGCGTTACAGAACACAAAGCCTCACATCAAAATCCACCTGGGCGTCATGGAAACGTCAGAAACTGACCAGTTAGCCCACATGTTGGGGCAGCTACGTTCCGAAGTACATGCAGCCAGGCAGGAGACCAACACCCTGAGGAGAGAGCTGATAGTAGCCAAAGAACGCACTGATGATTTAAGCCGGCAACTTCTCCAGTCACAAGCAGGGCATGCACCATTGCCGGGAAGTGTTCCTTCGATGCCAGCACCATCAGCCAATCCCGTTCAGTAAACACTTCCTGGGGCAGTTCCCTTGGCCCTGCCCGAACGATTTATGGGAGATCCCAAGAAGTTTGCAACGTTCATGAACCAGTGCCACCTGCACTTCCTTTGTAGACGAGGGTCCTTTCCGAATGACCAATCACGGGTCGCTTTTGTGCTATCCTACCTGAGTGGTAGCGCCGCAGACTGGTCTGTACCCTTTGTGGCCCAAGACGATCCTTTGCTGCATGACTTCAGGGGCTTTCAGCAGGAGATGGAAAAGCTGTTTGCCCATTGTACTCATGGGCAGGCACTAAACAAAGAACTTCTGTCCCTATGCCAAGGGAATGAAGACCTATTAACATACATAGCCACATTCAATAGACTCGTAGTTGAAGCAGAATGGCCAGTGGAGAATAGAACCACGTTATTTCATCAGGAGTTGCGGGGGGAGCTCAAGGATGTTCTTGCACAAGTAGTCAACCCCCCGAAAGACTACTCAGAATTAATTGACCTTGTTGTTCAACTGGATCATAGGTTTCAGGACCGAAGAGCAGATCGAACCAGACCGGACCCTCACCCAATGTATGTGCGTTCAAAGGACAATATTGCCCGCACAACGGGAGGTTCAGAAGAACTAATGCAAATCGGGGGGTACAGATCCCCCTTGACTAAAGTGGAAAGGGATAAAAGGAGACAGCAGCAGTTATGTCTGTACTGTGGAAGGTCAGGTCATTTCCATAAAGAGTGCCCTGTGAAGCCACTGAGGAGGACGGTAGGGGCCACGGACAAGGAAGATACCATCAAGGAATCGGAAAACTCCAATCCGGCAAGTGTAGGAGTCCACTTGTCGAGCGAAGAAAGTGAACTACAGACCTCCCAATTTGCACTATCTGTGGTCTTGATCAATCACCAACAACCATCTCGGATGTATGCAGTAAGAGCGTACATTGACAGTGGAGCTGTTGGGAATTACATCGACCAGGATCTTGCGGCAAAGATGGTGCTTCCGTTACGCCCTAAATCAACCACCGACACTGTTACCACTGTCAACGGCACGGAAATAGCTTCTGGTCCAGTATCCCAATGCACTGCAGCTTTAACCCATCTGTGCCAGGATGGACAGCAAGAATCTATCATTTTTGACCTCATTAAGGCACCACAGTTCCGGTTGATTTTGGGAACGCCATTGTTTGTAGCTCACAATCCTCAAATCGATTGGCGAGCAAAAGAATTGGCCTTTCCCGAGACTTGCGCCCACAAATGTTATCGCCAAGAGAAACAACCAATAGACAACAGAACTTCCACGCTTGCGACTGTGGCAATCGGCACCCTACCAAGTGCATACCAGGACTTTCAAGATGTCTTTCAGAAAGAACAGGCTAATACCCTGCCACCGCATAGACCATACGATTGCCAAATCGACCTGATTCCTGGCACACAAATCCCTTGTGGGCGAATTAACGCACTCACGGAACCAGAAAACAAGTACCTGAAGGCCTATCTTGACCAATACCTGGCCAACGGGTTCATCTGTCCCTCAAAGTCTCCAGCAGCCGGTCCTCTATTCTTCGTACCGAAAAAGGAGGGGGACTTGAGAACGTTCATCGACTATCGCGCACTGAACCAGATTAACATAAAAAAAACGCTACCCCCTGCCACTGATCCCTGAATTGCTTGATCAAGTCAAAGTTGCCCACATCTACTCAAAGCTAGACCTGAAGGGGGCATATGTTATGCTTGAGCTAAAATGGCGCTGGTGCATTCTGGGAGCGCTCCGAGTCATGATGGATATTTACTTCATGCCGCAGTGTAAAGCTGCACTCATTTTGCTGAGAGTTAGATTCACGATGCTGAAGAAAACATGCTTTCCAAACCTGGTATGCAGTCAAGGACATTTCTGCTGGGAAAGCTAACTTTGTTATGTCTTGTTATGAGCTATGGGACTGTTTTTCATGGTGCTTGTTTTTAGAGGAGGGAGGCACTTTGCTCCTTGAGGGTACTGTCGGTTGACCCAGCTGGCAACCAACGGCTGCTCATCAATGCGCAAATGCGTTGCCAGAAGGTTAGAGAAATCGCCACCACTTCTGAAGGGTGCATATATGCGGAACCCCTGAGCGGTCAGGTGAGACTTCAACTTGAGGGGGGAGCTTTCGTCCGGCATACCTGTGGGCTGTTGTGCTCTCGGCCTGGCTGTTATCGGGGTCTTCCAGCCACTTCTGGCGAGATGAGGAATCCAGTGATGCTCACGGTGATGTATTTTCTTTGAATTCTTTATTTCTTCTGTGATTTATTTCTATGTTATCACTGGTTGCTTCGAAGCTTTGAATAAATAGCCATATAAGTGCTCATTATTTTCTAAGAGTGTGTGGTTGCAAGTTATTGCATCTTCCTGCATTCAAAGTATTGGCTCCGTAATTGTACTGGTGATTTATGACTGTCCGTGCACTTTGGGAGAGCAATACAGCATATCACCTTGTTCGCGTAAAACAGGGGGACGAATAGAAAACTGCTTTTCGCACCAAATATGGCTTGTACGAATATCAAGTAATGCCATTTGGCCTTTGCAATGCTCCTGCAGCATTTCAATACTTCATGAACGATGTCCTACGGGAATTGATTGATGTCTGTGCTCTAGAGTACATCGACAATATTTTAGTATATTCCGCATCAAAGCAGGACCACGTTAAACACGTCCGATCTGTATTGGAGAAACTCCGTCAACACCAGCTCTATGCCAAGCTCGAAAAGTGCTCATCCCACGTCTCCGAGGTGGAATTCCTGGGCTTTATTCTCAGCCCGAATGGAATCCGAATGGATGCACACAAGGTATATGCTATCCTGAACTGGCCATCCCCAAATTCATTCAAGGGGGTTCAAAGTATAGTATGCTGGGTTTTGCAAACTTCTACCGCTGGTTCATCCCAGGATTTTCGCAAATCGTGCATCTCATCACGTCATTGCTAAGGAAAAGCAACAAAAAGTTCCAGTGAACAGCAGAAGCGGCGGAAGCTTTCCAGGAACTCAAAGCAAGATTCACATCTGCCCCAATCTTAGGCCACCCTCGCCCTGATCTCCCATACCTGGTGGAAACGGACGCCTCAAGCATGGCTATGGGAGCCGTCCTCTCACAAAAGGACCCCGAAACGGGCCTGTTGCCTTCTCGTTGTGTAAATTCACACCCCATGAACAAAATTACGCTATCACAGACAAAGAACTCCTGGCCATAAAGTCAGCCTTTAAGGCATGGCGGCACTACCTATTGGGCGCCAGAAACACAATCACCGTAATAACTGAGCACCGGAACCTCCAGTACCTAAAAACGGCAAAGGCCCAATCCTCACGACAACTACGTTGGGCTCTTTTTTTTGCTGAATATGACTACGTGATTACATTTCGACCAGGGGTGAAAAACGGGAAGGCCGATGACCTTTCCCGTATGGGGGTGGAAGAGCAAGGGTATCAGACCCCTGACCCAATAGCAATCATCCCGAGTGACAAGCTCCTAGGAATCGCAGCAACCATAACTTAGAAAGAATTACATGAAGAAATCCAAAACCTGATGAGTCTGGAGCAATTACAAGCATGGAGTGCACAAGGAGAACATTACATGATAAAAGATCAGTTGCCCTACTTCAGGAATCGTTTATTCTTACCAAACCAAGAACTACGAGAACAAGTCATGTCCGGTTATCATGATTCCTTGATCGAGGGCCACCCCGGAATCGCTAAAACCCTAGCCAAGGTAAAATTATTGGTGGCCCACGTGGCATAAATACATTATCCAATTCATCCTATCTTGTGGAGTGTGTGCTCAAAACAAGTCATCCAAGCAGAAGCCGGCTGGGCTATTACAACCATTTGAAATCCCACCAGCACCCTGGCACACGTTGTCCCTCGATTTTATTACTGACTTACCACCCAGTCAAGGGTTTAACACTATTCTTGTGGTCGTGGACCTATTTTCAAAAATGGCACATTTCATTCCTCTTAAGGGGCTCCCAAAGGCTTCCACTCTGGCAAAGGTATTTCTTGAAGGCATCGTACGGCTCCATGGGTTTCCTTCAGTTTTAGTCTCAGACCGAGATACTCAATTTGTATCTAACTTCTGGAGAAAATGCTGCTCTAAGGCCCAGATCGACATCCGGCTATCCACCAGTCACCATCCCCAAATGGATGGTCAAACTGAGAGGACAAATCAGATGCTCGAGCAGTATCTGCGTTGCATGTTACACCAAGCTGAAGGAAGCTGGTCCCACCCACCTATTATGGATAGCAGAATATGCTTATAATAATTCCCTACACACCAGCACTGGGCAGACACCGTTTTATACCATGTATGGCAGGCACCCACATACTTCTGAGTTGGACGTTCCTACAACCCTGGAAATGCCAGCAGTCAAAACCTTGCCCACAACCATTTCTCAAACCTTTGAAAGGGCAGCTGAACACCTACTTCAAGCTAAGAATCGCCAAAAGAAGTTTGTTGATCAACACCGAGCAAAGGCCCCCAACTACCAATGGGAGACAAAGTCTGGCTGGCGTCTAAACACGTGTCCATTAAAGGAACCCGAACTTTCCATCCAAGATACCTGGGTCCATTCACTGTCACCTCTGTGATAAATCCTGTGGCGTTCAGGCTAGCTTTGCCGTCAAACATGCAGATTCATCCTGTGTTCCACGTGTCTCTCCTTAAACCTGTTCAACCTGGGACCCAGGTTGCAACGCCACCGCAGCCGGCAGTAGCCACCGGGGAGCCAGAATTCGAAGTCAAGGACATCCTGGATTCAAAGTACGTCAGATCCAAAATATACTACTTAGTAGACTGGAAGGGGTATGGTCCACAAGACAGGACATGGGAGCCTTGCGAGTACATCCATGCAACTCGCTTGCTTAGACTATTTCATCAAAACCATCCAAACAAACCAGGACCATGAGAGGGGCCTTGGGGAGGAGTGCTGTCATGATTCCTGCCCCTCATGTCCCCAGCCCTCCAAGATGTCAGGCTGGAGCCAGGCCACGATCACCTACATGGCCTTCAAGGGCCTCTCCATCCCTCCAAAGACCCACTTGGAGTCAGACTTGGCGCTTGTGGCACCAGACTCACTCACTCCCATAGGATAACATTGGGGATTGGACTTGTAGTGCATTGATGGGGACAAGATGGATGCCCCCACATATTTCGGTTCCCAGAACTGCATGTGCAGTCTAGTCTTTTGGGTGTGGTTCAGCCCAGAGACACCTGGGATACCCAGAGACTATTTAAGCCACGCCCAGGCTGAGAAACATGCTTTGCGTTTTCAGCACCTGCAGCATGACACTCACCGTGTTCGGATTGGTCTCCAGTAGGCCTGCATCTCTCTTCCGCACTCAGCTCCTGCAAGAACAAGAACACTGTTAGGAACAGCCTTACCTTGCAGCGCTTCTGCCCATCATTCATCGCTCCTTCTGTTCTGCGGGCATCTTCGGCGGTGTCATTCCCATCCCGGCACGCCGCTTCCTAAGGAAAAGGGAAAAGAACAGGAAAAAGGCATTAGTAAGCATTCAGCAAATCTCTGCTTATTTTTAAAGACTGTACGAGCTTCAAACGCTTACCTGAATCCCAGCTGCTCTGGGGGAACTTTGTCTCCGGAACTTCTCATCCATCTGCAAGAGGGAAAAGACACTCCAGGTTAGCGTGGAAACATCTAGAGGCACTGCATACCGCGCTTACTCACCGCATTTCTTCTTCATAACCGGCATCCACGCTGAAAACTTTGCGGCACCTAAAAGACAAAGAAAAAGAACTCACTCACCTTCAGCGCTACCCATCTCAGCAGCACGTCGCCATCCCCGGACGCCGGCCATCATCTAATGAAGGAAAGGAACAAAGTTAGAGAACTGTTCAAAAGACTCATTATACTTACCTGTCGGACTCTTGCCAGTGAAGAAACTAGGCAGTAACGAGCCTGCATTAATCAACGCGCCCCTGCACTGAAAGCAGGACGGAGAGCACACTTTCCAAGAAAACAAGGTGAGCTGTGGATCAAAGGGAAGGGTTGGACCCCGGGGAAGAAGGGGTTCAAGCACACAGAGACAATAGGGAGTTAAACTCTACCAATCCTGTGTTTCAGGCCCAGTCTCCAGTCGAGTAGACTCCAGGGAAGGGTTCAAGGTCATAAGACGTCAGAACAGGCTGAGTGACATCCCGTGGATACCAGGTGAGCGTTACACTGTGCCAGTGTTCCAGCCGGGTATAATGGATTTCTTTCTGGGACACATAGGTGTGACTTTTTAAGCAGCACCTCCCCTCAACTTAAACTGGGGATCTTCAATAACAAATCCATGTCACACAGGGCTAGTGCCTGACAGTTGGCTGTGGGTTGAAACAAAATCCCTTATTTGAAAGACTGGTCATTTGGGGCAGAAGACTGTTCTAAATTAATACACTTTAAGGCCCTCATTACGACCCTGGCGGAGTGGGTTTACGCCAGCGTTATTCGCGGCGGACCCGTCCGCCCTACTACGAGTTCCCGTAGCGCCATGGTGCCTTTCTCCGCCTGGTTTTACCGGGCGGAGAAATCCATGGCGCTAAGGGACCTCGTTGTTAATTACGCCACCGTACTTTACGGTGGCGTAATTAACGCCTTCCCCACTCCCATTATACCCTATGGGGAAAGAATGGGAATGGGGAAGGGTAAAATGGGGATTGGGGATTTACCGCTCCGCCAAGGTCGGCATGGGGTGGAAAATCTGCCAACCCCCATGGCGCTATCGGCAGCTTTCCGCCGTGCTCCGCGGTGCATTTAGCACCGCGAATTCCGCCAGGGTCGTAATGAGGGCCAAAGACTTTTATTTCTACAATTGGGAAACGCAGGAGTGCAAATGTTCAACAGTTTAAATGAAATTTGTGTGGCATTAAAACAAGATATTGTGGCTTTCCCTAGCATGTAGGAGACGCAAAAGGCAGAAAAATGTAAATCGTGGTGAAAGTATCCTGGGTGCAACTTTTAAATTGAATGCCAACATGCTCTGTGATAATAGGTACACATATATAAAATTGTAGAATTTTAGGTGAAATATTTACCACTGAAAAGTGTGAAAGATTATTAGGAGGGCAAAATGACAAAGTACAGACTTGGGAGTCGGAATGCAATGCTCTGTATGTAATGTGTCATTTGCCTATGTGATTTTCAAAAATGCCACAACGGTAAAAATTTGCAATTTATCTCATAACTGATTTTTGGCAAAAAAGACTGTGGGATGGCATGGGCAATTTAAGCTCACACCATAAAACTGATGTCATGTCCTTGAAGCCCAACCAGCTGACAGGAAGGCGGTAACAGTAAACCCTGACCAATCCAGTTGTTAGAGGCATGTCAAGCTAAAAGCCTTTCCCATGTTAAATCTTGTGATGTCGCCCGCCTTTTAAAAGGGGGAGACTCAGAGAGACAAGGCACACTCTCTTCTGAATGTTCCAGCGCCTGCGTATCCAGATATTCCATATTCTCTCTGTAAGATTCCAGACTCCACTGCCAGGCCAGAGCATAGCTGGCCCTTTCTAGGCAGGACCATTGATCCAGAAAACCCCCACTAAAAAATCCCAAGAGATTCAGCGAGAAAGGGGAAAGGTGGCTGAATCCTCAGTGGGATTATCCAGTGCTACCTGCTTGCCCTGCCACCCGCTCTATCCAGCTGAGGTGCTGCTGTGCCGTGACCAGACCTTTGCCCAGCTGTTTTCTTCTGGAGAGCTTGCCGCTGTGACCAGTGACCAGATATTGCCTTGCTGTCCAGAAACCAGGTGCACTGTCCAAAATATACCATTCAAGTGCTTGTTATGATTATCCCCCTCCCCAAACAACCACCCGCTGCATCCTTTGATCTGAACCTTGTATTAGGTCCAATCCCATAGAAATCCAATAACTGCCTTAGCCGAAATCCTCAAAACTGTCAGAGTTCTCTGTAAATCCTGTCCTTGATCTCCTAATGTCAGCGCCATTCTTACACTCATTTCTGTCTTGTGTAAGTCCTTAGTACAATTTTGATTAAATTAATTAATTTCCACAAGTGCCACATGGCGCGAAGGGGTTACACTTGCTAAGTAACCTGTGTAACGGGTGGTGTCTCTCTGCTAGCACTAAAATATAGTTTCTGTAAAACATGTCCTTTCCTTTTTAAACTGATTTTTCACTATCCACTGCTTTTATTCTTAAAACCGAATTTCCTTCCCCATTGAGAATCTCATCCTGTCATTAATTAATAGTCACTATTTCACTTGCATATTATCCCTGTGATCTATATCTGTCACTCAGCATAAAACACGCATTCTGATTGTGTCTATTTCATCCGTTTTTCAAACCTTTTTGACATTTAAACTTGTGTAAATTAGCAAATGTAATTTCTGTGCGTGTGATTTGGCTGCACTATGTTTTTCACTTTCAAGTTGATTTTCTGAGTTGTATGCCTGTTGTTAGGACATTGCTTGTAGCCTGCTAGTGTTCCTACATCTGTGATAGTGCTATACTCATATTTAACTCATTGATTCAACTACGCTGATAAAACAAATATTGCTAATTCCGAGTGCTATTATTGTGCAATTGCAAAGGTTTTAAAATCATTGGATTTTAATTCTGTTTGCTGCCTAGTATACCTGACCCCTTGCTGCTCCTTTCTATCCACTCAAAATTCGATTAATAGTGGCTTGGGGGAGAGTTGCAGGGGGAAATCTTAACTCGGTGCTATCTACCTGAACAGTAAAATAGCTCCCATTCATTTGTGCTTTGGATATGTTATAGTAGAAGGTCAAACTAAGTGTATTTTATCAATGTACCTTGTAATTATCGCCCCATTGGTGATTGCTGCCCAATCTTAAATGTGTGTGATTTTCTTTGAATTTAAATTAAATAAATATTGTATTACCACCCACCGGCTTGGTTCACGGTCCATTGTGACCTGGGGTATTTGTAAAAGGGGGTGTGAGACGGTTATGGTGCCATCTAAATCTGAATCATTAGTAAAATAAAGTAAAAGTGTTTTAATTGTGTGCTGCATCCTAGGCTAGTGGCAAGAGTCCTGGTCTAGTATGTGACGACGGATTAGAATCCTTAACACAGGGAACACACACCTGACATACTCACCTTTTGTTTTAATTAGTGTTGCTACCCGGCTTCCTGAATCTGACCACCCGATCACCTGATCTGCTTGAGTACATGTGAATTTGGATCAACCAGTATCATACAAAAATAAACTTCTATCTCGGTCAATAAAATCCAGCAATACCCATCAGACTGACAACAGCAAATAGACGTTGCTAAGCAATTACTAACAAGGCATACATAGGGTTCATCTTACAACTAACTAACCTCTGACATATAGAACAGCATCCCCCTCGACTTAGGTCTCCAAGAAAACCTTTTTCAAACTCGGGAAAGTGAATTAAACAGAAGTATTAAAATAGCCCTTCCCATAGAGTGAGTCGAAATATCTTGGGACCAGATTTGTCTCGCTATCATTCTTAGCTCTCATGAGGGACTAAATGGATTCCTATTTGACTCATTTTACTCCAGTGATTCCTGCTTCCTTGAAGCTGTGAATTGACCTATTTGGTCACAACATTGTACCGAGTCACACTCTCTTCCTATTTTTTTGCTCGTATTCCTCCCATTCCCTGCTGCATGTTCTGTATGCTCGTTTTAAAAGTACAGTGTACATGACTACATTTGTTCTATTCCTTACAAAGAAGCCAATAAGTTCCAAGTATAAAATATTTTCACAAACACATGGAAAAACTACAAAGTATTTTGGTTTTCATGATGTGTTGAAAGTAGGATTCAGTGCAGCAGCAAGGCTGATTTGTTTTGGCCTGCAACACTCAGAAATGTCCTGATGTAAACCAAGTAAAAAGCAATTTCTTTTTTCAATTGCCTGCACTTCACTTGGAGAGAAAACCTTCTCTCGGTTTAAATTGACTCTGCACTTTCTAGGTAACTGCTGTCAGCGGCCTTACAAAATCAAGGGTGATTGGATCAGATCTATAAGAGGAATGTGTAAGTGTCTCTTGGTAACCTCAAGTGTACAAACTGCGGAATTATCAAAGCACTTTTCTTTAGTAACCATATAGAATATGTGTTGAAACAACAATCTGCATGTCTATGAAAATAGTGTGTGACGAGAAATCGGCGTTGTATTCATGAAAGTTGCTGGAAGAAAATGAAATTACATGTCTGTCTTACTTTGCCATTGATGTGTTATGTTGCAAAGCAATAATATTGATGATTAAGTTAAGCAGTATTGCAGAAATGTGCAATCACTACACAGTCTTAATGAAATAGCACTGGATATGGAGGTATGTTTGCAGAAAAATTAATAATTCTTCACAATAGTGCTGTAGTGTTGTTATTGGTCTCTTCAAGGACTAATCCACAAGCACAGCTACCCAGGTCATTTTACAGGATTTACACAAGAGATATGTGTGTTATTGTTTCCGGTGGATGAGATTTCTAAGGTTGAAAAGGAATGTTTTCCTGGAATCATTTGGCAATAATCTCATTACTCCATCCTAGAGTGATTCTCAGCTAGTTCTGGGAGATCATCCAAAGTCACCCTGAAGTATGCATATAAGCCGAATTATGTAAATGAGATGACTCCACAGTAATCACAATTACTTCTCCAGGATGAGTTCTGATTACTTCACTGGAAACATTGATGATCTTGTACTGATCCAGCATGACTTCATGAAAACTTCAGGATGGATGGGGGACTACTGCAGAATGACTCCATGACAACTTCAGGATGGATGGGGATTATTACAGGATGATTCCATGACAGCCTCAGGCTAGTTGGGAATTACTACAGGATGACTTCATGAAAACTTCAGGATGGTTTGGGTTGTCCTTCAGGAGGATTCCAAGACAACAATAGAATGAGTTGTGATGACTGTAACATAAACCCATGACCAGCGAGCAAAATTTCTAGTCACCACTAGCCATTGGGTAGTCATGTTTGACTTTTGGGGACTACAAAATGGTGTGGTTTGTGTATGTATAGAAAATGAGTGGCAAATTATTTTTTTCTGGCTGACTAGTAGCTTGCAACTCCAATATTTGCCCCCTGCCATGGGATGTTTCCCGGACAATTCCATGACAACTACAGGATGGGGTTGTGCAACTTCATGAGGAATGCCTCAAGGGAGTTTCTGTGACTTCCACCTTTGCATCCACATCACCACTGCAAACGGTTCAGTGTCTCCTAGACCTCAATGAACACCATACAATCATTCTACCCTTACTAACATCCAACAAAACACAGCAAAAGCAGACAGACAGTTCATACCCCGAAACGATCTGCCCCACCACTGCCTACCAACCTGCACTGTATCAAACAGCACTGATTCACACAAATTAACACCTTCATTGATCAACACTTCCATACCACAGCAAACCATATGCACACTCCACATGTTAAAAAGTGAATCAATAATACTCCATTAAAACACTCAATCCACTGTTGTAATTCACTGACACTGAAAGGTGTCATGTAGACTGTAACATGGTTAACATTTTAAATATAATTGGATTTCAAACAAACACTATATAATTATATCGGATGTGTGCACTTTAATTCATAGGTTTTATGGTTAGAAAATCTGTACCTTGAAATATAGCCATGTTTTTGTGTAGTCATTTTAACCACATGGCCCCTCAAACAAATCCTGAAAGTGCCTGCCAGAAATCTAATGACTAGTCAGACCACACTCCCGTCACTAACACCAGCTCACACTCGCTCGCTCATTTTCCCACCCACATGCTAACCAATTCTCCCACTCACTTGTTTGCTCACCCACACACTCAATCATTCACCACCCCACAACCGCTAACATAACCACAGCCTCCACACACACACACACACACACACACGCACGCACGCACGCACACACACACGCACACGCACACACACACACACACACACGTTTTACCTACCTTGTGGGGACTATGTGTGGAAACCAGCCTTGTGGGGACTAACCTTTCCCAATGTTCTGGAAATGTGTTAATAGCAGAAATATATTCTGAAAAAATTCATAATACAGGATCCAACTTCAAATTTGCAAAAATACTTATTTTTAGTCGCGTGTTTGGTACCATCTTTGCGGGGAGTTGAAAGTGTGTTACCATCCTTATGGGGACTTACCACATTATTCTTATTTGGGATGGAATGTATAATGAGCAAATGAAAAAATGCTTACTTTATAGTACTTAGTATACAATATACAATTATATTTTATATACAAGTACATTCCTGATTTTTAGGCACCACAACAGATGGATCAGGATGTTTTTGAATTTGCAAGATGTTTTATTTGCATGTGAAACTTAAAGGCAGTTTGTTCTGGCAGTAAACACTATTATAAACACTAAAAAAACTTCCAGGAAAGAGAACTGTGGCACAGGAGATACCATGATTGACCCAGGATTACACTTTGTGATAAAAAAGGAAGCAGGATTTCAAATTCAAGTTTCATTCTTCCACAGGCACCATCTTCCCTATTTACACAGCTCCTCTTTAGGAATGGTGAGGTGTTGTTATCTACTTTTGGATTATGTTTAATATTAGTGAAGTTACCTTTCCAATAGAGATCATGTTTGATTATGGTCAATTTAAATTCTCCAAAGCAATTCTAAGTGCTAATCATGATAAGGTCCCCACAGAGATGGTGTTCAATTATGACAATGGTATGGTCCCCACAGAGATGGTGTGTGATTATGATAACACCCAAAGTCCCCACAGAGATGGTGTGTGATTACAACGATGTTAATGTCCCCACAAAGATGGTGTGTGATAAGAAAGAATGTTATTAAAGACACACAGAGGCCATGCAGAGGTCAACAAAAGATGGGAACTCAATCATTTCTGTCCAGTATTAAACTCCCCAATGTTTGTCCTCATTTCGCATCTCCTATTGCCCACCTAAATGACTTACCTATCCTTTGCCTACTGCTTTATACTACACAAATATATCCATCTCACACATGACAGCCTTATGCATATTAATACCACATGAACCAGATAGAGGCATGCCAAAGCTCTAACCTCTATTCATTTTACTCATCTCCTAATCCAGTGGCTAATTCGGCATACTAGCACACTCATTTAATAGACCTTGGGCCCTCATCTCGATATAAATGAGAAATCCAAGTGCCACTTTCACAAACCATACTGAACCATACCAGCATTAGGCACTGAGGTAGGTACGGCCTCCACTTGTCAACACTGCAGGCTTTTCAGACGACTCCCCATCTAACCCACTAAGACCTCAACAGCAGTTTCCTCTAGTAGAACCATGTGCAATAAAACCCCCAAAATGTCGAAGCCTCTCTATTAAAGACATTTCATTTTATTGGTTGTGTGTGATAATGATGTTGAAGTCCTCAAAGAGATGGGGCCTCATTACACGGATGGCGGTAAGGATTTACCGGTACCGGTATTTTACGGGTACCGGTAAATCCTTACCGCCTTACTACGAGGTCCCTTTGCGGGTTAGGGAATTTAACACAAAGATAGTGTGCGATAAAAAATAGGTTGAAGTCCCCACAGAGATGGTGTTTGAATATACTGATCTTAAAGTCCCCACAGAGATGTGTGATTATTTTGATGTTAAAGTCCCCATGGAGATGGTGTGTTATTATAATGATGTTAAAGTCCAGACAGAGATGGTGTATGATTAAAATGAGGATGAATACCCCACAGAGATGGTGTTTGAAGATAACAATGTTAAAGTCCCCACAGAGCTGGTGCGTGATAACGATGATTATGTCCCCATAGAGATGGTGTGTGATTATAATAATGTAAAAGTCCCCACAGAGATGCTGTGTGATAAAAATGAAGCTGAAGACCCCACAGAGATGGTGTGATTATAATGATGTAAAAGTCCCCACAGAGATGCTGTGTGATAAAAATGAAGCTGAAGACCCCACAGAGCTGGTGTTTGAATATAATGATGTTAAAGTCCCCACAAAGATGGTGCATGATGGATGAGTATGTCCCCACAGAGCTGGTGTGTGATAACGATGATTATGTCTCCATAGAGATGGTGTGTGATTATAATGATGTAAAAGTCCCCACAGAGATGCTGTGTGATAAAAATGAAGCTGAAGACCCCACAGAGATGGTGTTTGAATATAATGATGTTAATGTCCCCACAGAGATGGTGCATGATGGATGAGTATGTCCCCATAGAGATGGTGTGTGATTATAATGATGTAAAGGTCCCCACAGAGATACTCTGCCATAAAAATAAGGCTGAAGGCCCTACACAGATTGTGTTTGATAGGGGTGGTGTTAAAGTCTCAGAGATAGTGTCATAATGGTGATGCTACCTTCCACACAGAGATGTGTGACAATTGTGATGTTAAAGTCAGTGATGATATGCAACAGCATAAATATATATATAATTGAAAATTGTATAACCTGTCTTATGCTATTTTCGTGGCTTCTTGGCATTATGCTCTGCAATAGAAGAAGGTGGGTGTTGGTGGCAGCAGAGTAAAAGGTGAGCTGCAAATTCTTAAGTGTGATTAGTACAGATTTGGATACACCGGTTTACTGTGAGGTTGTGAAGTGAGGTTGTGAAATGGATACATGGGTCTTGCGTAGACATATGCGCCCAGGTGTGTTGTATTATATACTACTAGCAGGTGTACCCGTGCTTCGCACAGTAAATCCTACTTAAGTCCTAGTTTGAAGTTTATTTAATAAACTAAACCAATGCTTCTTTGAAGACAAAATTGCTAGTGTTTCCTGTAGGAGCTAGTGTGAACAATTTGTCTTTGTTTCCAACTCTGGACCAAGCCACATAAAGCTGACCATTAAAAAAGCATGAGTCACATAAATCGATTCCAGCTACTTTGAGTTGGAGCATTGAGATTGCACAGCAACATTATTGGTGTCCCGATCTACAGCCGAGGCAGCAGCGACCTCAACATAAGTGCTGTCCGTTTAGAACTGAAGTGTGTAAGATTGAAGTGCTGTACCCGTACGTGTACGACTGAAGCATGTACGCTTTGTACTGTTGAGATGGCATACATTCATCAGCTTCCATGGGAAATGAAGTTCCTGTAGTTATCATGATAGATTTGCCATGATGTGACTGACAATGTCATTGGAGACACTATAGAAGAGTCATGCACCATTTCCTGTCACCCGCATTGCTACAAAAGCACTGTTTTGTGTCAACCGCATGACTTCAAAAGTGAGTGCCGCTAATGTCAGCTAGAATGCTGATAGTGTGGAAAGTTTGGAACAATGAACTGCTGAAGTTTTCATGAACTGCTGAACTTTAGCAACAATGAACGTAGAACTACAGCGGAACTATGGTGCAGAGAGTCATATGATGGGGGAAAGCATTGCACATTGCTTAAAGAAATCTGAAAAAGGTCTATTTTATACGTGTTACATTGTCTACACCATGGAACCCTACCCACATGCCAAATTTCAGGTTGGCAGCATGTTGGGAAGTATGGTGAACATTTCGAACAGACACACATACATATCCACAAACTTCCATTTTATATATATGGGAATATGGGATACATTACTCACCGTAATCGTATTTCTGGTGCTTGTATCTGCTTAGATTCACATGCTCTGCATAGTCCAACATCTAGTGGAAGTTGCAGAGTATCACAAGATTTCTTTTCAAAACTCAAAAATGGACGTCGACAGGCCGTGTTAATAATACTATCCCTAATGTGACCTGTACTGTACACATAGTCCTTCACACGTCGATGTCCCTCAGATTGTTTATTTCTGACATGAGGTTGCATGAAGTGTAGCGTGAGTACAGATGTAATGAAGCAGAAACAGTGATAGCCCAGAAAACATCTGTGTGTCTTCTACTCCAGAAGGGGAGGAAGGGTGGGCACGTTCATCTAAGCAGATAAAAGCACAGAAATACAATTACAGTGAGTAATGTATCCCTTCTGGAGCTTGTGGATCTGCTTAGATCACATGTTCTGCATAGATTACCGAGCAGTATCTGGAGAAAGAGGTGGGAAGTGAGAAGGTACAGCAGCAAAGAGATGTTTTCGGACGCCTTATCCCACCTGTAAATCTGCTTTAGAGTGTGTGTTAATGCAATAATGCTGTGGGAACGTATGGATGGAACTCAATGTAGCAGCTTTGCAAATGGCATCTAGAGGGATGTTTGCAATGAAAGCTAGGGTAGCTACTATACCTCTGGTAGATTGAGCCATGGGGGTGAAAGGTAAGACTTTCTTGGATAGGGAATAGCAGAGCTGTATGCACTTGACAATCCATCTGGAGATGGCGTTCTTTGACATGTGATCACCTTCCCTTCTAGGTGCTATGGAAACAAAAAGTTGGCCTGTTTTCCTTAGAGGTTTAGTTTTGTTCACATAGTACAAGACCGCCCCCGTACATCAAGTGTACGGAGGCTTCTTTCTGCTCAGTTAGATGGATGTGTTCTGAGGACAACCTTGTCCTTGTGTATTATGAAGAAATGGTCTTGTACGGACAAATCCTGTAGCTCGCTGACTCATTTTATAGAGATGATGTCTACCAGGAATGCAATCTTGTAAGTCAGATGTTTTAGGCTGGCATTGCGCATAGGCTCAAAGGGTGGACCCATGAGCTTGGAGAGCACAGCACTGAGATCCCAACCTGGAGGAGGGTTGGAAATTGAGGTTACAGCCTCTTTATCCCTTCCATGAATGCCTTAATGACTGGAACTTTCCACCAGGACACCTTGTTCTGTGAAGTGGTGTAAGCTGACAGAGCTGCCAGATGCAATTTGATGGAATTAAATACTAGGCCATAATGTAGAATGTTAGCTGGGGAACAATGTTGGGTTTAGTGTTTGTGACATGCACCATATCACAAATCTCTTCCACTTATTGAAATAGCAGTGTCTGGTGTTGAGGTTTTGTGCCTCTTTTAGGATATCCATACACCTTTCTGGAAGATTCAAGTGGCCAAATTCTATGACTTCAGGAGCCAAGCTGCCAAGTTCATAGATTTAGGCTGCGGGTCGAGGGATGCTCCCTTGTATGTGCTAGCTTGTTGTATGGGCACGGGAGCTTGATTGGGTCACACATCGCCAGTTTGAGCAGATGTGGAATCTAAGGTTGTCTGACCAACATGGGAGCAACCACGATTAGAGTTACCTGTTCCTGGTGCATCTTGTGCACTATTTTGCTCAGGAGCACTGTCAGGGGATGGGGGGGGTGTTGCATAAGCACATTTCCCTGACCAGTTTATACACAGGGCATTCCCCTTGGACCCTGGTTGGGGAAACCTGGACACAAAGTCTGGGCATTGTGCGTTTAGGCTTGTGGCAAACAAGTCTAATGGGGGGTGACCCCATTGTGAGAATATTCTGTCTCGAAAGGATATCTCTGTCGAGTTGGCACTCGTGTTCTTCTGGTAGAGAGTATCTGCTTAGAATGTCTGCCAGAGAATTGAGTTCCCCTGGAACATGCTCAGATGTTAGGAAAATGTTCTGCTTGAGTGCCCACTTCTGTATTCTTGAGGATAGCTTGGACAGACTTTGTCTCTTTGCTTGTTTAGGTAGAACATGGCAGTTGTGCTGTCTGTGAGGGCCTGCACTGTTTGACCGGCCAGATGTTGCTGAAAGGCTTGAAGAGCCTTGAGGACTGACAATAGTTACAGGAAGTAGATATGTTTCTGTGCTGTAGTGCATGTCCATTGGCCATGGGATGTGTGGTGGAAGAAGTGAGCCCCCCCATCTGGCGAGTGAGGCATTTGTAGTGAGGATCGCTTGTGGTGGTGGAACGCGAAAGGGTTTTCCTTTGAGTAGGTTGTCCCTGAACCACCAACAAAGAGCCTGTACCAACGTTAGTGAAACAACCACTAGATCGTCCCCTGACTGCTTGCCTGAGTCCATTGTTTTGCTAACTATTCCTGCATTGGACACATGCGCAAGTGAATGCATGAGGCCCTCATCCCGAGCAAGTACATTGCTTTGCGTACAGGTATTTGGCGACCGACTTTGTAGTGAGGTACTCGCAGCAGCATGTTTTGTAGTCTCTCTTTTTAGGGGAAATTCAGTTCCTCTTTTGTCTTTAGAATAGCCCGTAGAAATTGTTTTATTTGTCTAGGGATTTAGCTTGATATCTTTTTATTGATGGAAAAGCCCAGATTGAAAAGAAGGTCTATTGTCTTTTGAGAATTTTGTTGGCAAATTTGAGGAGATTCCCTGTTAATTAGTAAGTCATCCAGATAAGGGTATACTGGGATGGACTTTCTGCGCAGGTGTGCTTCCACCACCGCCAGTACCTTGGTGAATACTCTTGGTGCTGAGGCAATGCCGAAGGGGAGTACCTTGAACTGGTAGTGAACTCCCACTATCTTGAAGCACAGATATTTTCTGTGCGCAGGGAGCATTGAAATATGAAAATATGCATCTTTCATATGCAATGTTGCCATGTAATCCCCATTCGTTTTAGGAGTGGAATCTCCCCCTCAAGCGGGGTCTTGCGAAACCTTTGGGGTTTGACATATTTGTTCACAGGCCGCAGATCTAGTACTGGGCGCATGGAAAGGTCATTCTTTGGCACAGTATGTTGAATAAATACCCTTGTTTACCTGATTTGCTGGAACAATCTCTATGCGTCCTTTTCCAGCAGTGCCTTTACTTCTTCCAACAGTATTTGTTTTTCTTCTGTTGTCATTTTCCTTTGTCTCGGCGGGTGGTAGGGTGGTTTTTGTAACAGCTCAATTCCCACCTGTCACGGTGGACAACACCCACTTGTCTGACGTTATCCCCTCCCATGCGTGGGAGAAGTGTGAAATTCTGCCTCCTACTGGAGTGGCATGGGAGGGGACCTGAAGTGGGGCATCATTATTTGGGAGAGGTGGAGCCTCTCCCAGGTGAGGTTCTTCCCTTTTATTTCCTCATTTAAAATTGGGAGCAGAACATTGACCTTGCGATTGGCCCCAAGACAAGGACTGTTCACCTTGAGTGTAGCCCATGGAATGTTGAGCACCCTGAACCCAAAACCTTCTAGAGTTTGAGGAACCCCGTTGAACATAGGGCTTGTTTGTCAATTGGCCAAGGGATTTGAGCGTCGTATTCGTCCTTAGCACTCTTAAGGGCGTCTTCAACGACCTTCCTTTGCACAACACTATTACACTGGCAAGAAAGTGAGGATAACTAGTCGTCTCAGCTCATTACTGTTGCAACAACATGAAGAACCAGACGTTATTATCCAAGCCTTCATGCTCTGTCCACTTATCATGCCTCTCCCCAGTAACTACTGCTATTCCATAGGCCTGTGCCCTGTCTATGGTAATGTGCCCCCTTGGATTTACTGCCTCCCACTTACACATGCTCCTCAATCGGCCTCGGCTTTCTTTCAACCTCTTTAATGGTTCAGACTCAAGAATTAAGATTGCTCAAAAGCCTTTAAAAATGTTACATTATGACAGTTTCATAATTGGATACCTTACTTTTACTGTTTCAAAATATTAGGCTATAAGTCAACCAGGACAGCATAGTCAAATACCTGCAAGAGAATAGTCACACCTTTTCTCCAGAGTCACTCCTATTATGAGAGTAAAATATAGGATGTAAGCATAGGAGGGGTCGACCAGTTGAACACTGCCACATGCTGTTCCCTTGGGGAATTTCAATTCTATCACAGAGCTTCACTGTGAAGTAGTAGATGTGATTACACACTGAGCCACAATACAAGTTAGGCAGTAATTCCACAATAAATTAGTGGAAAATGAATTAGTGTTACCACCACTTGAGCAGGAAGAATTTCAGCCTGATTACAAGTGGTGGTGGTGTAATTCCCCATTCATTGGATGTAATGGGGCTTTCTTTGTGGAATTACCGTGGCAGAATTCTGCCAAATCTGCTGATTTTTTGACGTTGAGTGGGAAGATTTTGCTCCAGGGTTTTGCTGGAGATAAAACCTCCATTGAAAGCTGAAAGTCATAATTTGGCATAGTAGTAAAATTGTCGGTAACTCAGTTACTGACAATTTTATCACTTACCACCCAAATCATAATGAGGCCCACTGTCCTGTGATGGACTTAAAACTCCCCAACGATTTACACTGCAGAGACATCATTGTTACACTCGCTATCTCTGTGAGAACGTTCACACACCATTCCTCTGGGGACTTCAGTGTAATCACACATTATTCCCATGGGGCGGGGACTTCAATTTGATGACATACCATTGCTGTGCGGACCTCAATTTGATGACACACCACTACTGTGGGGACTTCAAAATCATCACACACTATCCCTCCGGGTACTTCATACCATCCCACACCATGCCGGTGGCAGCTTGAATATAAACTAGCATTAGCCTTCTGTTGAATTTAGTATCATCCCACACAAGCAAGATAAGACATTTCAATATATTCTCAATTTATTTTTCAATGTTGCGAGGATTCCTTCAGTATAATCATACACCTTCTGTATCATCACAATCTATTCCTCATCAGACTTCAACATCGTGAACGCTACAAAACATTTTGAAATGTTAATGTAACAGCACACCTCCTCACATACACCGAATAAAGAAGCAGCCCAATTCACAAAGGGCATCGGAATTAACGCATCTTAAATGTGCTCATTCAGATGCTCTTTTTGTACCCCTTTCTGAATTCACAAACAGGATGTGCTTTTAAATGCCCTGAACCAAAGGCGTTCCCACTGCGCCATTTGAAACAGGTGCAGGTGGAGGCAATAATCATGGTTGGGTAATTTCTTACCCTGTCATCATTTTTCTTTAGAAGTGTGACAATCGCGGGTTAAACCGCTGCATTCACACTAGAATTTCAGCCCCTGAAACTGGGATGAACTGCTTTTCTGTGTCTTTTCATTGTGAGAAACCAAAGGGTGTCTCACTTTCTAAACCCTGCGGGTCTCTTGCTCAGGTGGCCAGATCACGGCCATCACCTTTGGGTCCAGACCATGGGGGTGGGGGAGGATCACTTGGGTGAGGGGCCCTCAGGGAGTGGGGGTGAGACATCTGACGGGGATAAGCAGTATCCCACTTTTTCCTTTACCACTACCCAGTCCTATGTTATAGGATATGTCCACCTCCCATGTGAGAAACCTGATGGTGTCTCACCCTCTAGTCCCCAGAGATCTGTCACCCAGGTGACCAGGACATTGCCATGGCTATTGAATCCAGTTACTGGGGGTGGACCATTGGGGGAGGATCACCTCGATGAGGGATGTTCCGAGAGTGGAAGTGGGACATGTTAAGTATGAACATCCGGACAAGCGCAAGTTAAAGGAACTGTTTATTTTAAGTTATATTTATAATGAAAGGACCTCCAGCTGCATAACACTACAACCAGGCACACAGGAAAGCAGCAACAGATTCACTTGGAATGCCAACAAAAGTAAACAGCAGCATCATAGCCAAATGGAATGTTCTCTTACAGTATGACATACCTCCATTCCAGGCTACATTGAATAGACAGGGCTGTATTCTTTCCATGGCAATACTTGCTTTCCATTGTTATTGAATACAACATTTATCTTGCTTATATTTCTATATCTTGAACCTACATCTTAATTGACATATATGTATGCCTCATAAAAGCTACACCATAACACATCTCCCTCCTTTATTTTATTCCAAAAACATCATCCACCCCTTTTCACAAAAGCAACACGATTCAAGTTCCACACGTGTCCTCCCACTACCCGAATTGCTCCACGCAGCACAGCAATTACCTTTACAGGATCAGAATATAGTGCTTCTCCTTTCTTCTTCAACACCCCTTTCTTTATCCTCACCATGTCTCCACATTCAAGTCTCAAAGTTTTCTTCCCTCTCCTTGCATTCTCACGCGCTACCCATTCCTTCTTTTTCTTTTTCAAATCTTTGCTCACATCCATCTACCACATAATCACTTTCTCTGCTTCTTCCCAACCATGGAGGACTGACTACCGTGTTTGGTTTACGTCCTCTCATTAACTCGAAAGGGGTTATTCCCGTAAATGAATGAGGTGACATGCACAGACCAAAAATCCTGTCCTGGATTGCAACTTTTCTATCACATCCTGTTTCAGTTGCCATCCTAATTCTTTCCATGATACATCTATTCATTCTTTCTACACACCCATTCGTCTCCGGGTGATATAACTCAGTCCTCTTGTGTTTGATTCCAGCCTCTTTGACATATTTTGCAAAACATCCACCAACAAATTGAGGACCATTGTCAGTCAGAATGCTTTCAGGGACGCCTTCCCTAGCAAATATCTGTTGTAACTCCTTTACTAAGGCCTCTCCGGTGGTCTCCCTTACTATACTAAACTCACACCAGCGCGAAAATAGATCAACTAGAACAAAGATACATTTTCCTCTTCCATACCCTAAATCAACTCGGCCCAGGATATCCACTGCCACATCTCTCTAAACTCCACCTGGTACTTCTCCCTCTACCAGGGGTTGTTGTCTAGCCACTTCTCCTTTTCCAATCTTAGTACACATAGGACACTCAGCCAGTCTTCTTTCTATGTCCCTATCAAATCCAGGCTACCAATACTCGTTACGTAAAACACTTTTTGTTCTGCTAATGCCAATGTGTCCTACATGAGCTAAATCAGTAATTCTGTTTCGTAACATTTTGGGAACCACAGCACGCTCCCATCTGAATAAAATACCACCTAACACACTTAGTTCATTCCTGACCTCCCAAAATGGGACGGTATCTTCTTTCAATTCTGTTTTCTTGGGCCAATCACCCGAATCCACATTTGTAATAACCAACTTTAAACACTCCTCCTTGTCCATTTCCTCCAACCATTCTTCCTTGGACACTATGCCCTCAGTATTAATGAAAACCATTTCCATTTCCACATTCTCACCATATGAATCATTTTCATTCTCTTGTTTCCTTAACCTTGACAAAACTTTTCTTTACCCGGAATAACTTTAACCACAAAACTGTGGCATTGCATACGGGTAATCCATCCGGCAACCCTCCTGGACACCTTATCTAGGCCTTTATTCTCTAAAATTTCTTTAAGTGGTTTATGATCAGTGCACAACATAAAACATGTTCCCCATATAACATTTCTGAATTTCTCCATGGCCCAATAAAAGGCTAAAGCCTCTTTTTCAAGGACAGAGTACATAGATTCAGCTCCTCTTAATCCTCGAGATGCATGTGCTATAATCTCTTCCTTTCCCTTATCATCCACTTGAGACAACACTGCACCAATCCCCATTTCGGATGCATCAACAGTGACTTTACTCTGGCGGTACGTATCAAACTGTCCTAATGGTTGTGCTAAATCTATTTCCTTCTTCAATCTGACAAATTCACTCTCACATTTGGACGACCAGACAAACTTGCTTCCTTTCTTCAGCAGTTTTCTCAATTCAGTCACCTTACTAGCATAGTTGTGTACAAACTTCTGATAAAATTCAGTCATCCCTAGGAATGATCTCGATTGTGCTTTGTCCTCTGGGCTTCTGATATCTTTTATGGCACTTACCAAACTCTCTTTTGGCTTTAAACCATCTGCCGATATTTCATGGCCTAAATATTCAACTTTAGAAACACCAAATTTACATTTTCCTTCCCTTAACACTATGGCATTCTTTTCAAATATCTCCAAAACTCTATGCAGTGTGTTATTGTGTTCCTCTTTACTCTTCCCACAAATCAACACATCATCCTGAAAACAATATACACCTCTGATTTTTCCAACCAATCTGTCCATTACCTTTTGAAAAACTGCAGCAGCAGATACAAGTCCAAAAGGCATGCGTTTGAACTGGAAAACTCCCTCATGAGTGACAAATGCTGTGAGCTTTCTGCATTGTTCTTCCAATTCTACTTGATGGTAAGCGGAAGCCATGTCTAATTTCGAGAATACCTTTCCTTGCCCAATTCTCAAAAGCATCTCTGACAGATTAGGTAGAGGATGGCGATCTACCAACACACACTTATTGAGTTGACGTACGTCCACACACAAGCGGAGCTCACCTCACCTGAGCTCTTCTTAATTACTACTAGTGGAGAAGTCCAGTCTACCCCTCCTGTTCTTTCAATAACATCTAGTATCAACAATTTCACCAGCTCCTCTTTAACTCCTTCTCTAATTGCCAAAGGTACTGGCCTCAATTTTGCAACCAGAGGGATACTCCCTTTCCTTAACAAGATTTGATGCTGTATACCTTTAATCTTTCCAATGCCCTCTTTAAATACTTTGGGGTGTTTACTGAGGATTGATTCATTCATTTGCAACACTTGTTCAGGACTATTGGGATCTAACTTGATCTTCAATTTCTTTTGTTCCCTCCACCCCAGTAGAGTAAGACCTCTTTTGGTTACATACATTTTCCCTTCACATTCCCTGTCTTTAAATTGAAAGCGATTCTTACTATACCCTAAGAGATCAATGGGGTCCTGATTGTAGCCACCAGGCCTAATATCAGGTTTAAAAAGTCCTTGTACATCCCCTTTCACTACTCTTTCAAGCACTTCCTTGGAAAAGAGTGTTATTTTTGATCCTGAATCTGCCATCATCCATACTTCTTTACCATCCACTTTAACACTTGCATAAGGACGCTCACATTCATTATCTTCATTATCCACATCATCAACTGCATTAATGGTATCAGCGATGGTGTTAACAATAACATTTTCCACTGGAAGTTCATTCTCATCATCAGAAGACTTCTGTCCCTCATCCTCAGTAACATATAGGACTTTTTTTGAGTGTGTTGATCCAAAATGGAATGTTCACTTACAGTATGACATACCTCCATTCAGGGTCGGACTGGGACAAGAAATAGGCCCGGACACCAAAAAAAAAGTGGCCCACCCCTCTCCTCAGAAAAGTGGCCCACCCCTGCCTCAGAAAAGTGGCCCACCCCTCACCTCAAAAAAAAGTGGCCCTCAAACCATCATTCGTGATTTTGCGCACACTATAGGCACAGTATGCCAGCAGTGGGTTGTGAAGGTACTGTGTGCACTATAGACACAGTATGCCAGCAGTGGGCTGTGACGGCAGTTTGTTTGTGCTTTTTTTTAATATAGCGCTACAAACCCTCTCAGGTATCTGAGCACTGCTTATTTCGCACGGTGTGTGGTGCTCATTTATCGACCTCAGAAGGATGAAAGGCTGAGTTTGGCCCCACCGGGATTCGAACCTGCGTCAGCAGGCTTTGCACAGATGTCAAAGCAAGTGCTCTACTCGTTGTGCTAATTTGCTATCACTCTATGAGACCAGCTGTGTGTGCACTATGGGCACAGTATGCCAGCAGTGGGCTGTGAGGGTAGTGTGTGCACTATAGGCACTGTATGCCACTGGGCTGTGAAGGTATTGTGTGCACTATTGGCAAAGCATGCCAGCAGTGGGCTTTGAGCGTAGTGTGTGCACTATAGGCACAGTATGCCAGCAGTGGGCTTTGAGGGTAGTGTGTGCACTATAGGCACAGTATGCCAGCAGTGGGCTGTGAGGGTATTGTGTGCATCATAGCATGCTTAGCTTTGATTTGCTATACTTTAAGGAATGCGGCAAGCAGTCTGTGTTATGTAGGCCACAACATTTTTAGATGTTTGTCTTTAGGACATGCCCATCAAGTCTTAGACCACGCCCATCATGCAAGCCATGCCGCAAAATGTTCTTACCCCACGTAAAGCACAGCAAAGGGAGCACACACCTGCCAAAAAGCAGAAATCGATGCATACTATGTACAAAGGCTTCTCGGAATGCAGCCTGCATGAAAGAAAAGGATGTGTGTAGAGGACGTGCACACTTAATTTCACAGTTTCAACTACTAGGCAAACATTGCCCTGATGCAGAAATGCGGTGAAAGAATATTTTTATTTGCGCGGGGGCAATTTTGGCCCTAGTGCGAATGGCACTGGTGAAACGTTTCTGTAATACCACCCATGCTTCTTTTTCTCTGCATGGATGCTATTGGTGTGACCTGCATCGTGTGCACATCCGCAAGGGCACGCGTTTGCTTTAGGTCCGCTCTGTCGCTTGACCTTCTGGGATTTGGCCAAAGTCACCCCCGCGTGGGCACCCTTATTCTAACGCAGGGTAGAACACGGGTACCATTGAGTAGGGTGAAAACGTCACCACTTGTGTGTCCGGCGCCAGTCTGCAGCAAAAGAAGGCGCTATTTAAGAAACAAAGCATTATTAAGAGCAGTTATTTCGTGCTCCAGCAAGCTGAAAGAGGTTGGCAGCGAGCAAGGACCATACCTAAAAAACGGTGCTTATATTGGTATACAAGCTTACAAATATTGGCGTCTAGGGGAGATGTTTAAATCTCTCTGGAGAGGGCAACCAATGGTGCCTGAGCACCAGCAACCAGATTAAACATGGCACATGCCACTCACACAACAATGGGAGTATGATGTCACCAGGCCTTGCCGTGGCAAGCTGGCAGTTACCAACTGACGCATCTGAACGGGCGATGCATTCATTTTGGGACCAAACAAATGCATGTCCAGATCAGTCGTTGCCACAGTTCTGAAACACACAAAGGCCACAATCAGTCCAAGACAGCAGACCACGTATTAGTGGGCTCCCGTGGTGTTGGCAGAAAGTTTGGCTTAGTCTGATACTGCCTGCGCAATCATTGCACACATGGCGCACGGGCATGGCTTTGGTTACCATGAGAGGACCGCAGGTTACATGGTAAGTGCGCATGGGTAGTCGGTCACAGGAACGATGGAGATGTGTTTGCACAGTTTGGGTTTCATCATGTTTTGAATCAGCGAAGCCTGGAGGTCGGACCCTCGTTAATGGGCTGCGAGGGTTTAAGGGGCCAACCACCGTTCAACACAAAGCGGCGCATTGGTTGCTATGTCCAGGCCGGGCTCGCGCTGGACAAGTTAGTGCCTTTCCTGCGCAGCTGTGCCGGGGTTGGAGGTACAGCTGTGTTATCTCACACAAAGTGCATGATTCCGGAAGACGGGGCATCGGTAAAGAAAGGGTACAAAGTACCTGCAAAAACACAAGTTCAACATGCTCTTACTGTAAGTTACTGACAGTCTATTCTAGGACTTAACTGGATGGACAAAGGGGCGTATCCACTTCTGCAGTGCGTGACACGACCCTTTGCAAACGCTGCACTTGTGATGGCTTTTCGTGATGTCACCTGGCTGGCTGTACCCAGTTACTCATATTGCTGGCTGCTGACTTCAAATCCGGCTTCAAGTCCAGTCCAACCACACTGTCGTCACCACTGACTCGGACTGACTCCATAATCAGAGACTAACGTTACTTGTGTGCAAATTGCCCCTAAAGGGCCAGGAGGCTATTTCTAACAACAACAACACGGCACGACTTTGTGCAGAATAAAATAAATAATACGCTAATTTCCCCACTGGCACTCACTCACCGTAGATACTTCAACTTCTGCGACTTCGCCAAATTGGCACTGGCAGCCTGGTGTGACAGGAGGTCAGGTCTCGATGCAAACAGTGGGGGCTCACGGCTCAGCCTCAATCTGCCTGCTGCTGGGGGGGATGCGGGGGGGCGGGCTCAGAGGACACTGGCCAGGCCCAGGGCAGGCTGTGGGTGGCCGCTGGCCACTAGTCTGCTGGCCAGCCTGGCCTGCTGCCTGCTGGAGTGTCTTCGTCGAGTCCACTCATCGTCAGTCTCTTGGCAATGGGGATTATGAGGGCACTGGGCTGGCTGACTCTCTGTGGGCTGCCTCGTTGACTCGTGGCTAAAAAATAATGCCAGGGTCAGGAGGAGGCCCACTATATCACAGAGAGTGAGTCACCCATGTGTCCACCGATTGTGGCGGCACAGAGTCTGTCTAAGACTGTCGCCGCCCCAGCCCCCCACAGGCACAAGTTGCTTTCAACTTTCAGGAAGTGACAACAACGAATTGACCTGCAAATTGCAGGGCAATTCGTTGTTGTCACTTCCTGAAAGTTGAAAGGAACTTGTTGTGTGTGAACCTGATGGGGGCTGGGCAGCCCCGCCCCCAGCCCACCAGCGGCCTTGGGCAGAGGAGCCGGAGCCCAGAGGGAGCGCAGCCCAGCCAGCAACCTCCTGCTGTGCAGTACTGTCTGAGTGCAGACAGTGTTTGCTTGTATTTCGTACACTGACTGTACGTTCTCACGGGGGGCGGGTGGGGCAGCCCGCCAGCCCCCCGCTGCACCGTGGATGGCTGGCCAGCCCTCTAACATATCATATGCACATAATTCTGATGCATATCGCATGCATGATGCATCATGATTATGCATGCATGCATTGCAATTTGCAAATCATCAAAGCAAGGTAACAACGCATGTGTGTTGTTTACCTTGCTTTGATGACTATGCTCCTCCAGGTCAGGAGGACCGCGGCTGCCGCCAGCAGCTCCAGGCTGAGGCTCTGATGGGCCCTGCCCCTGGCTGGGTGTGCCGCGACGGTGGCCTCCCAGAGAGAGAGAGGAGAGCGTGCGTTGTGTCAGTTTCCTTTTCGGAATTCAGGCCCGGCACCCCAAGCGAGCTGAGCACTGTGCGCACTGCGCGGGCGGCACACAAATCTTAAGTTACAGTTACAGCTAGCTACAACAAAAAAAGGCCCAGCTTGGGCCGTGCATCCCTCAGCGCGGAGGCTCGCAGCAGCAGAGCAGCAGACACATGTGTCTGCAATGCAAATTGTAAACACTTCACTTACAAAAAAAACGGCCCAGGGGTGGCCTCAAACTGGCCCCCGGTCCCAAAGGTCATCGGCCAGTGGCCGATCGACCGATGCGGCCAGTCCGAGGCTGCCTCCATTCCAGGCTACATTGAATAGATATGGCTGTATTCTTTCCATGGCAATACTTGCTTTCCATTGTTATTGAACATAACATTTAACTTGCTTATATTTCTATATCTTGAACCTACATCTTAATTGACATATATATATGCCTCATAAAAGCTACACCATAACAGGACACCCAAAGGGTAAGACATGGTATGCCTTCCTTATACGTTTTCCCCATCCTACTACGTAGGATACTTAAAAGCTCTACCCCCCCTTTACAACACAAACACTTTCTTACACTGTGACAAACAACGGACTAAAACCAGACCCGTTTACCTGACATGTTCCAACACAATGGTCAGGCAATTGTCACATATCACACACACCTGACTGCCCCTTGCCTTCCCCACAGGGATAAAAGGCAGAGCACGAGAACATACTTTGGAGCAAGGCAGAACGCACGAGGACGCAGCTATTCCCGACTGGCAGTTCAAACGGAGAAGAAAGGCGGCGAGACCTGAAAGGATGACGAGGAAGGACTTGCCCATGTCCTTTTCAACTTAGCCACGCAAAACCTCTGAAAGGACAATCATAAGACTAGGAAGTCCAGCTGGAGTGTGGTGACAGGTGTCAATGGCACACAAGACCCTCCCACGTTGATAGCGAAAGCGGGGAGCAGCGCAGGCTACCGTGGTGCTGTCCTTGACTCCCGAAATCAGAAACTGAAGCAAATTCAGAGAAGCCGGTGAGTCAGAGAAAAGTAATAATAAACCAAACTGTGCGGGGCCCAAGCAGCAACACTGTGTGAACAAAGAACTTGTGTTTATGAACTTTAGAGAAAACCCAGTAAAGGTCCAGATACAGGGTGGTCCGGCGCTATGTGGGCGCCCATTCCAAGGACTCTTGCTGGGACCTTTTTGTGTTGAAATTACAAATACCAAGAGACCTTGGGAAAGGCTGGCGTGAGGTGTCAAGCTGGTCATACAAGGGTTAAGCAAAACCCCTTGTACACTTGAAAGTCATTGACACGTGGAGAAGGCAAGTGAATTGTGTTAATAGAATTGTGTTTGAATGGGTATGTGAACCCGACGGAGGAGGGATTCCAGGAGAAAACTGAGGGAAGTGAATCCTGCATTGTGATAAAGCAAAGTGAACTGTGATATTGGCAAACGTGAACCTGGCTGAGGGATGCCTGCGAATTGGGGTAAACAGTGCTACCCCGTGAACATTGTGTTGACAAGAGTGAACTTGTCCACAGTGAATGCCACTGTTTAAAAAGACATTGCGATTCTTGAATTTTATGTTTGAATGAAAGGCCGTAGTGAACCTGACGGAGAGAGGCTAAAACAAAGAGGGATCGAAGCGCGGTTGAGGGAGATCCAAAGGCAAAGAGTAATCACGAAACATGAAGATTTACTAAAATAGCTTTTGTTTTTGTTGTTTATGGCTCATCGGGTCCTCTGAGGCAAGAGACTTTGTGTGAAAGAGACTTGCCCACAGAAGGCTCTAATAATTTGATTTGGAAACAAACTTTAAGCTCATGCTGGAGAAGCCCAGCAGTGTGCTGTGCTGAAGAGTCCTGCCTTGTCCAGTGCTAAAAAGTGGGGAAGGGAGACTGCGGCTATACCATCCTGACTTATCATTTTGAGAACAATTCTTTCTTTTCTTGTGAACACTGTCCCACACTCTTTTGTAGCACAGCGGTAAGGATTTCAAATAGTTTTCTTTTTAGCATAGGCCCTTTTTCTTTGATTAAGACACCACTAGGACAGTATTATTATTATTTGATGGTCGTAGCTTGCTCCCATCTTAGATTTAGGTTTAGATTAGGTGTTTATCTCACCCATTTGTACAGTTTAATAAACACCCTTGAACTGTGATCACTTGTGTCTGTCTTATCTTGATACCATGCCTTCCCCCTACACCCAACTCCCCCCCATTTCCTACATGAACACTGAGCCGAGGTAGAGGAAAGCTAAGAGCAAATATGCCTATACATTGCATTGGACATGTAGAACTATTACTGTCAGGCAATGTCAGCCACTTGACCATGATTGCCTACACCTGAGGCCTATTAACACTCCCCACACAGTTAAAAAATAGATCTGTAAGGGCAAGAATCCCACATCTGCAAATTAGGAAATGCCTCATCATTTGATGAGCACCTTTCTGAGTGGAAGATGGTTAAACAAAAAACTATATGTTGTGGCTGAACTTTTGAGCAAAGGAGCATAAAGATAACAAAGCTAGCAATAGCTGGCAAATGATGTGAAAACGTGTGCATTAGATACCAATACCTGGCCAATGCTGTAAGCTTATCGATTCTCTTTACGGTATAGCACATCCTCAAATAAACTGTGAGTTCTGAGTAATGCCATGGAAATACCATGCGTATGTGATGGCTCATCATAAGGCATTGGAATGGAAACAAACCCTTTTTTTTAAACTCTATTATATTGATCATCAGTTGTCAACTGCCATGTGAGAGTTGTTTCTAGTCCAGTACCGAGTATGAAACAGTTATCTTCTTTCACACATAGTTCTTCTGTGATTGTTGTGGGTTGATTTCTTCAGTTCACACACTTTGGCTTGTGGCTCGGTTCACACATTCAACTTTACATTGTTTTGTGGACACATTGTTACATGTACTATGGTACTCAGAATTCAGTGTCATGCCTCTCTTTCTCTCACAATGTCTACCTCTACAGTCTGCTGTTTCGCACAGTCTCTTCTCTAGGTGGACGCAAACACCTGCTCAGGCCTTATTGGTACTGATGCCGTTGTGTATGAATGATGGCAAGAAAACATTGCTCAACATTTCTGGGAACCATATCTACAGACCATTAATATTGCCACTAACAGAGAAAAGAATCAGTCTCTAAGTCAATCTGCCAAGCTCATTTTACCACAGTTGGCCACTGAGCACAAACATATTCTGTGCATTCTGTTGGATTGTTCAAAGAGACGTTTTCTGCCTGATAGAATAGCTGTTGTACTGACAATAAATGTATTGCTTATTAAGAAATCGTGTTGCACTTTGCATGCCCACTTTTAAAGTGTTCTCAGTAAATTAGCACTCTCTAGAAAATGGGTGGCAAATCAAGTAGCACAGTTGAAACCACTAATCCATGCCCTTGTTCCACACTTCCGTCCTGTGCTGCGTCTCAGGTACTTTGCCTTCCTGCCACCCCTGACTCTGCTCTGCCTCTCAGATCACCTCTCCTGTCCTGCCCACTGCACCTGTGGGCTGTGCAGCCCAGGGCTTCCCCACCAACTAGCTAGTTGTCTGATTGGCTCACAACTCGCCCCCACCTGAAGTACACTGCCAATGAAAAATGGAAATGGAAGATTGGCTTTTTACTTTAAAGTACTGTAGTTGGTCTTTACCCGAACATCAAGAGTGCTTCACTTTTTATTTTTAATCACTATTAGCACCTGAGGGCTTATCCCTGGAATGCTAATAGTAATAATACCCACCTTGGCAAGCTGCATCAGCAATTATTGGCACCGACTTCTCTCAGGCCTATAACTTGGACCCCAAGTTGATACTGGTCAATCCATCCTTTCCCCCTTGGGTAGCATTACTTAAATGTACATTTACTTTTGTTCAGAAGATGGAACTAGGTATTTAGTGCACAGAACCTTTGATTTTGCGAGAACTGGGGTGGGTCTTTTCCAGAAACTGGTACAGAGGCAAGATGTAAGACGTGCAGCAGAACAAGAACCAGCTCCTGATGGATGCCATACCACCTGCAGTCCATCGTGGATGAAGAAAGCTGGCTATGGGTAAGCACTACTGCCTATGAGTGCTAATGTTAATTGGGAGCCCCTGCTCCATTCCAAGATGGCAACCTGATTTAACTCAGCCTTGCCTGGGTTTCCTTGACCACCCGACCTCCCTCTGCATGCCCTGGGTTGGCTCCCGTCGATACAAAATGCCCCTATTACTGGGAGCCGGCAGGCGACGCCGGCCCCATGCAAGGGCCACTTTTAAGGCCATCAATCTCTGTCTGGCTCTGTCCGGCATTGGATGGCGTCCAATTAATATTATAACATACTCATCAAACGTTACCCCTATACCTACCCAATCATCATCAACAGTCCTCTACATAAAACAGAAGCCCCATCATTCCCCACCAGTAACTGCACTCGCCAAGTAAGTCTCTGCTCACCCTGCTAAATATTGTCTTTACTAAATGGCATCAGGATTCCAAAGACTCCCACCCTCTGCCTGATGAGGTGCGGCTCTTTCTTTCAGACAGCTTATAGCCGCTCTACACTCAGACCTACTTCAACTGCTGTATTTCCCATCTCGCAGACACCCCGATCTGCATATGGTCCTAACAAGCTTCTTGTTGTCATTCACAATGATTTTGTGCTGCTCATCTTCCCTGTTTCATCGGGTGCTAATCCCGCTCCATTAGTCAGTGCTTATCCAATTATGCCTCCTCACCCATTGTGGTCATCCATATCTGCTCCGCAATTGACTTAGTTACCTTTGCTTCTAGCCCTTTGTCCCGCTTTCGGAGCATTGCTCATTACTTGCTATTATTGATCTACTCGGTCTTGTTCCTGCTTATTTGACGAAGCCCACCGCACCATGAGGAACGACTTTTGCAATGCGATGAACCCACCTGACTTTCCTTGCTTACTTGATGAAGCCCTTCGCAACATGAGGCACGGCTTCCTGCAATGTAACGGACCTTGCCTGATTTGTCCCTGTCTAGTTGATGAAGCCCCTTGTACCATGAGGCGCAGCTTTTGCAATGTGATGAACCCACTTGACTTTCCCTGTTGTATTTGTTAAAGCCCCCTGTAACATGAGGCGCAGTGTCTTGCAATATAATGAACCCACCTGACTTTTCTCTGTTCACTTGATAAAGTCCCCGCAACATGTGGCGCAGCTTCTGGCAATGTGATGGACCTTACCTAATTTGTCCCTCTCTAGTTGATGAAGCCCCCCGTACCATGAGGAGCAACTTTTACAATTCTTCAACCTAATACCTGCCACTTAACTTGGTTGTACACTGCAATATCAAGATGTATCCCATGTAACTAACGTCTCAATCTCTTGTCAACCTGCCAGTAACCATGTTGTACCTACCTGATTTGTACCTAACTGACTACCCAAATAACACAGTCAGGTACTGTCTGTAACCCATTACCTGTGCAAACAACCATTGTAACCAATCCACTTAAGCAAAAGCGCCCTAGATGTCTCTGGGTTATGTGCGCTATATAAATGACAAAATAAATAAATAAGCATTACCAGCCTAAGTCAAGAGCCATAGTGAAAGCATACATACTATATTAGCATTTGCAGGAACAACAGCAGCAGTGCCCTAAATCAGTTCAGAGAAACAACAGCACTGCACATATACAGGTATGATGAGAGGAGCAGAGGGTCAAGCTAGCAAGGATGGCTTAGTACTACAAAAAAGTAAACAGAGGCGAGATGCTGTCTTGCAAATGGTCACGTAAAAAGGTAATGGTAACTACATAAGGATTTTGTCCATCATGCTCAGGCATTGTAAGGAACACAGTACTTAAAAACGGGACAGTCCTGCTAAATATGGGACGGCCCACCCCCTAGGCAGAGTCCCAGACACAGATGGATGAGAAACGTTACGTGCCACTCTGGCTGTTTCATCTTCTGTGAGATGGCGCTTAAGAGTCAGAGAATGCCCAGCATGGTGCGCAGCTTACACTGTGCCAAGTAAACCAAAAAGGATGATTGAACATACCTCTCTCAACTCACCCTCATTTGGAATATTTCCCTATTGGGCTCATTTTCACCCTCATCGCAAGCCCCTAGTCATAGAGTTCAGTGTCTACGAACTCCCAGCAAACATTCCCCATCCTTCAAAAAACAGTTTACCCCTTTGATTTCAATGGGTTCACTCTCCAATAACAACTGCGATCACCCGTCAACAACACCAGGACAAGAGGCCTCATGATCAGCTGCTTCTCAAACGGAAAGCAATATCATGCTTAATAATAAGAAAAACTGCAGGTGCGTTTGTCCTTTTTTTCGCAACATTTTTAGATGTATTACTTGATTGCCCTGTAAATGTTGCTATAATACAACTATTTGTTTTTTAAGATGTCAAAAACAGCAATCCTTTTTGGACAGGCACCCTGCTCTAAATTAAACAGTTTTTTTGATTTAGCATATGGGAGAGGGGACATAAATTCACCACTGTGTACGACTTTTAAATAATGTACTGTTTGTTTGGGGATTCATACAGTAAACACCAATTGTTTGTTTCCAGATTCACATTTACCCACTTTCTGTGCTTGACTGCTTAATAGTGAGGAGTTGTGGGCTGGGTGATGCAGCCGAGATTCATGCAAAGCAGTCACTTGCGCAAAGCCTTTGTTATGTAGAACTTGACGGCTAAGATTAACACCTCTCTGCCTGGTATCCATGGCGATGGGAGTTCCTCTGCAAAGAAGAAGGTGTGCCTGGCACACAGGTCAAGGACAGGAAGGGGGAAGGGGCACACTGAGTGTAATTCTCAGCTCTCAGGTTAGGCACTTTGCTACTTCAGAAAATATATGTTAAAGTCTGTTAATTTACAAGGCCACGTTTTTGGGGCAATGGTCTATTTTTTAAACCTACACCTAAGCCCCAGTACATTTCTGAATGATTTTTAAGCAGGGGCCCTAAAAAGCACATGCTTCAGGGAAACGGCTTTAGGATACTAGGTTGAAGCAGTGTACATAGAAGGGCCCTTAAAAGCCATTTGCTTCTTGCTTGTCAGAACAAAAATGCAAAAAACAAAATACTCAAAGCATTTTTCTATGCATTGTGTCATCAGGAAGTATAATGTTTCAGCGAAAAGTAGCGATACATTGGTAGTGCAATGTTCATGTGTACTCTTAGCGCTGGAATGTAGTGCTGCTGTAAGTATGGAATAACAGCAGTCGCATAGTGATCTGTACGGCTGAACATTAGAAAAAAAACAGGATGCACATCACCAGGACTGACATGGTTTATGGAGTTCAAGCAATGCAATAAACAAGGGTGCTTTACAACATGGAACAAGGTTATGCTCAATCAGTCAAGTGCTCGTTTTAGGCAATAGTGTACAACCTGAAATCACAGATACGATTCCTGCATGGGTGACACAGACTTTCATCCATTTGCTGTGAATACATTAATTATCTTTAGATCGGGTTACAATAACAGCTCATATTACGTAGTATAGAAATACAACACATCAGAATGAAATGCTATATAAAAATCTGATATTATTATTAGCACATTACAGAAGTAACGGTGAAGGATGCACATGAGAAATGTTCTTAGGCAGAGCTGCGGGCACCAAGGAATAAAGTAAACGGTTTGGACAGACTTTAGAATTGCGGTACACTAGCTGAACTGTCTGTGAATCCCACAACTCAGTGTTTAGAATCAAACAAATGTATGCTGGACTTTTGAGGGGTGGGATTAGGGAGGTATGCGGTGAGGCAGGAGACTAGTACCAGGGATGTCATGGTGACAGGTAGATGTTAGTCAACCTTGGTGAAATGCATTTCAGGCAGTCATCATTACACAACCACATTAGTCCTGTTTTAAGTTTTTTTTATCTTTCATGGAACAGCACTTTTCAGAAGGCCTGATATTTTCTTTTTGTCGTAGTACCTGCATTTCTAATAGGGGTTTATGATAAAGTGTTGTATTGTTGTTAGCACTTCTCCATAGCCATGCCATACTTTTAAAGGAACAGCACAAGGACTTCTTATCAGATCCTCTGTACTTTTAGGCGGCTCTACCAGCATTTTTCAGAAGGGCTGAATTACATTTAAATGGCCAGTACTAGGAAACTGTGGTAAAAGGGTTGGGGAGTGCGTCAGTGACAGAGCTGTGTGAATTCCAGCAGTGGAGTAAAGGTTGCAACAAAAAAAAAGAGATCCTATTTGTTTATTTATTTATTGTGCATTTATTAGGTGCTTATACAACAAGCAAATTGTGTTTTGAAGCGCTCCGATGGCATGGGAGGGAACATGGGATTGAAACAATATATACAATGGAGGAAAAAGACGAACCTTCTGGGCCTTGTGAGTATTCAGAGCATGCAAGTACAAAGAGAGAAGAGGGGGGGGCGCGTTGGTAGGTGCGGGGTGGTAGGTGTTGGAATGTCGTGCTCGTGGTTGAGCAGCAAATGTAAGTACCAGGTACAGTAAGTGCTAGGAAGCATTCAGCTGCTGGAAGTGGGTAAGTGCCGGCCTATATTGGGGTAGGCCAGTGAATACTGAGGCAAGTGCTGTGTGTAGTCAGAAGATGAGGCGATTGGGTGTGGGAGGCAAGGCCCCCCCGAGGACACATAAGGGCCCTGGTCACCAATTGTAGCAACTGTGAAGTTAGAGAGAAGAGAGGAAGGGGAGGAGGAAGAGAAAAGGAAAGTCTTGAGGAGCATCCGGAATTTGAGGAGGTCCGGCTCAAGACAAAGAGGAAGGCTGTTCCACAAGAGGGAGTGTGCTGAAGCAAGAGATTGGTCTCCGGCCCACTGTTTAGCGAACTGCTTCACACAGAAATTTAGTACCAGGGGAGCATAGCAGTCTAAATGGAGAATATTTAGTAATAGCAAGATGCAGATACCGTGGTCCCGGGCCCCAGACATCCTTGTGGATGATGCAGATGGATTTGAATTTAGTTTGTGCAGCAACCGGGAGCCAATGAAAGATTTTCAGGGCAGAAGAAATGCAATCCCTGGGCTTGAGGCCAAGGATAAGTCTTGCTGCCCTATTCTGGTTTAGCTGCAGGGGTCGTAGAGAGGAAGAAAATAGATTCAAGAGTAGGCTGTTGCAGTAGTCAAGCCTAGAGGGAACCAGAGCTCTTGTAAAATTGAGCTTCCGGGGGGAAAGTGAGAAAAGGGAGAATTCCTTTGAGGTGGAAGAGTTGAAAGTTCGACTGGTTGTCAATGGATTTGAGGCAGGAAGGTGAGAGGGGTGATGAAGATGACGCCAAGGTTTTTGGCTTTGGATGAAGGAGAGGGGGGAGAGGTCATACAGGATGCCCAGAGTGAGAGGAAGAAAGAGTGAGCAGGGGTCCTAAGCGGAAGGATCTCAGTCTTGCTGGCATTGAGGCAGAGATGCTTGGAAGAGCATCAGGACTGGATGGCAGATGGCAGTCTGAGATGATGGAAGGAGCAAGAGTGTCAGCATGAAGTTTGAAAAAGAGTTGAGTGAACAAATTGGCAGAGTGAAAAAAGCATCAGTGGCTATGTCATCAATCAATCAATATTATTGTGAAATAAATTCAAACATTCTTATTAAATATGTATGGTTACTAAAAAGTGGAGAAAAGGTTGCACTTGAGGTGCACATTAGAATGGAAGTATTGCAAATATATGTGTATGTGCTCACAATATCTCTGAATATTTGCATCAGATGCCCAGGTTTGCTAGGTATTGATATTGTTTGTCCTATTACTCATGCCAGGTGTTGTAGTATATATATTTATTTTAATTTTTATATTGCGCCGCAGGCCTCAGAGCACACACAAAACAGGGACAAGACACACAACATGCAAAGTCAAGCCAGGAGAGAGATGGGCAGACAGAGACTTATATAAAATTACTCCCGTCATTTGACAGTTATTTTCATGATATAACCAGGTAGCGACATCTGTTTTCTGGTTTTTGCTATAAAATCATATTGAATAATCGATTCCTATGATGTCCAAGAGAGGTACATCACGCACAAATTGTGCCTCAGTATTAGGGACCTGCGCCGACTTCTGAGTCATCACAATCCTGCGCGTGGCTAGCACACAGGTGAGGTCTTTCATTGTGTAAGATGTGCTGCCCCTCGCCTGTGTGGAAATAACCCCAATAAACAGAACTCCGGGAGCCAGGCATGTAGGTTTATTTCACCTCTGGTCACCCTATTCGCAATCCCCACCCAATATTTCCTGATCACCGCGCAAAACCAGAATACATGGAGCATGTCTGCATTTTCTTCTGCACATCTGTGTCAGTGCTGCTTATCTGCTCCTTCTGGGATATCTTGTGAGGGGTGTAAGGAAGGCATTTCCTAAAAATATCATCCATGGACACCAGGTCACTCCAAAGTCACCTCCATGTCAGAAGACCACCTAGGTATCATTGGCACACATGAAGAAGATTAGCCAGTGGGAATGGACAAGATTGGCCATGGGTTTTAAATAACCACAAGTCACTGACACTGTATGAATTAACCAAAATAGAGGATTCATTGATAAAAGAATGCAGGTGGGAGGGAGTAATGACTTGCTTTAGCTTGCCCGGACAGGGCAGTTGGGAAATTGGCTTACTGTTATGGTGATTGCTGGGGTCCAAAGAAGGCTTTTTCAGCAATAGAATGGATACAGCTGATTTAAGGCAGGTTAGGCTTAAGTGAAAAATGAAATGTTACTAATGGTTCAAAATTCAGAGTCAACCAGGGCATGAGCATGCATCAAAATGTTTGGATGGCATGGATCATGCAGCAATCCCTCGAGGCAACATAAGGATATAATGTTTTAGAAGATGTGACTTCAATATATACTGAAAGTCTAGAACCGTATTGTCTGAAACAAAAACTAAGAATGATCACCACAAAGTTCCTTAGATGTATCAGAGCGATTACATTTAAATATATGATCTGAATAATATTTTTCATTTGTCCTGGCCACAGCCTCTTTATAAGATCTATATCACACCCATTAGAATGTAGCTACGACCTATGACAAAATTCAGTCTAGCTGGACACTGACCCCAGACTTACCTCAACACCTCTGCCACGAGGCTACAGCGACAAGCTATGACAAAATTTGGTCACGCTGGACATATAACGAGTCTATTGCACTTGCATCCACTTGTAACCCCCCCCAACACCCACCCACATGCCTGACCTCTTGAGTTGCTTACTGGAGACTAGCCATCCCATTTAATTCCTAATCCTCGCGAAAAGCACACACACATTTTAAGCCTTTTGAGCATTTTCCCATACCTGGGCTTCGGTCCCAGAGTGCGTTCCTACCACAAGCACGTTGCGACCATAATGGGAAAAGGTGCTATATACATAACTACTACTACTAAAGTATCAATAGCAGAGGACATTTTCTCATAGAACCTTTTCAGCATTATGTAAAGGTTGGGATCTATTTCAAAAAATGGTCTTAGACGTTCAGGGGTAACATTAGTGGCAATCCCCTATTGGAAGGCCTACAAGTGACAACTTTGGCACCCCTGAGACATGTCCTACATTCTGGTTAATGCCTCATCAAAGCTCTCACAAATTAACAAGGGGGTCCTTGGAGTCCCTCTGCCAGACATTAGTCCTGGTTACGAAAGCCTTACCCAGATTCTTTAGCTCACTATCTTTCACAGAGGAGAAATATCCAAAGCATATCAGTCTTTCTCCTGCCTTGGGCAGTACAGCACCGAAATGCTTGTCAATTCTCCTCTGAACTTTTTCATCAAAGGTCTCTGCAAATGTGACCACATCATTGGATATCCCTGGCTCCCACTGCAATTATGTATCACCTTCAAATCCTGTTGGATCTTCTGCGATGCTGTAACACCCAAGTTCCCACGACATCTCACTGGGAAGTTCAAGAATTCCAGATGGTTATGATACACCAGAAGCAAGGACATGTGCAGACTTGAACTCTGCCAGTGCAGGAAGGAAAGAACCAGAAGACAGGCCTTAAATATCTATGCTCACAGACTCTAGAACCTCTTCCCACTCAATACCAGATTCCCCCTCTCGTTTCTAAATTTCAGGAAGGAGCTCAAGGCCATGCTCTTCAATTAATGGCTCCTCCCTAACACCCATGTCTTTACACAAATACCCTTACCCACTCTACCCCCACTCACCTACCCTCACTCTCTCTTCCCAGACTACCCTAACCCCACTCTCTGTACCTGACTCACCCACACTATCCCCACTCTCTCTACCCCACCCATCATACCCTCACTATCTTTACCCCTACTCACCCACCCCACCTCTCACTCTCTCTACCACCCTCACTCATTCACTCTACTCACACCCACCCACATCCTACCCTTTCTACATCACACCTCACCCCCCACGCTATATACCCTGACCCCCCACTCTCTCTATACGCCCACCTCAACCCCACTCCCACTCTCTACCTCACCCACATACCCCACCCTCCACTCTCTACCCAAACCACCCCCATCTCCCACTATCTCTATCGCTACCTCACCCACTCTCTCTACCCTCACCTATTCCACCCCCACTATTTCTACCCTCACCCACCCCAACCCACCCACACTGTCTCTACCCCAGCCCACACCACCCCTACTCCCTCTACGCCCATCCACAATCACTCTATCTACCCCCATCCACGACTCCCACTCCCTCTATGCCCACCCACAATCACTCCCTCTACCCCCAACCCCCACTTGCTCTAACCCCACTGACAATCTCTCCCACTACCCCCAAACCCCAGTCACTCAACCCTGACCCACCCACCCCAATCCCACTCACTCTACCCTGACCCACCCACCCCACCTGACCCCCTCTACCCAAACCCATCCACCCCACCCCCACTCATGCTACCGCATACCAACTCACTCTACCCCTACCCAAGCCATGTTCACTCGCTCTACCCCAACACCACTCTCTTTACTGCCACCCATCTCACCTCTCACACTCTCTACCCCCACTGTATCTACCCTCCACACACCACATCCCACCCACCCATCCCCTACTCTATACCAGCATCCACCGGAGACCCCACTCTACCCGCACCCATCCAACCCTAAACTCTCTTGCCCACTTGCTCTACCCCCACTGACCCAACCCCGACTCTCTCTACACTAACCGTCCAGCCTAACCCCACTCTCTAGCCCCACCCACCCTAACCCCATTTTCTCTACCCCCACCAACCTGCCCTACTCACTCTCTCTCTACCCTCACCTATCCCACCCCCACTATTTCTACCCTCACCCACCCCAACCCACCCCCACTGTCTCTACCCCAGCCCACACCACCCCTACTCCCTCTACGCCCATCCACAATCACTCTATCTACCCCCAACCACAACTCCCACTCCCTATATGCCCACCCACAATCACTCCCTCTACCCCCAACCCCCACTCTCTCTAACCCCACTGACAATCACTCCCTTTACCCCCAAACCCCAATCGCTCAACCCTGACCCACCCACCCCAATCCCACTCACTCTACCCTGATACACCCACCCCACCCCCTCTACCCAAACCCATCCACCCCACCCCCACTCATGCTACCGCATACCAACTCACTCTACCCCTACCCAAGCCATGTTCACTTGCTCTACCCCAACACCACTCTCTTTACTGCCACCCATCCCACCTCTCACGATCTCTACCCCCACTTTATCTACCCTCCACAAACCATATCCCACCCACCCATCCCCTACTCTCTACCAGCATCCACCCGAGACCCCACTCTACCCGCACCCATCCTACCCTAAACTCTCTAGCCCACTTGCTCTACCCCCACCGGCCCAACCCCGACTCTCTCTACACTACCCGTCCAGCCTAACCCCACTCTCTAGCCCCACCCACCCTAACCCCATTTTCTCTACCCCCACCAACCTGCCCTACTCACTCTCTCTCTAACCGACCCACCCACCCTACCACATCTCTCTACTCCACCCACTCTACCGCTTATCTCTCTACACCACCCACATACCCTACACCGTCTCATCCTTCCTGTCACACTCTTGTTTGATTTCTTAAACGCTCACTCTCACCCTTTCTCATTCATATTTCCTCTTGCTCATCACCAATTGCACCCTCTCTCAATGGATTCCTGCCTTGCTCTATTCCCCTTCTCATTCACTTGCACACCTGCACCCCTTATCGCATTCTCCTTTGAAACTTTGCCCTATCCTCCCTGTACCCTGGTCGGTGCCTATAAATGTAAAATGCAAACAGAAGAAAACGCTAAAATTATTGGCTATGCCAATGCTTGTGTTTTGAAATATTCTTGCCACTTATTTGCCTTACAAAACAGGTTTCACAATCGCACTAATGTTCTTTTTTAGTATTAATATGGAACTTTCAATTTCAGAGTTAAAGTGCTCACAATATATAGGGTATTCATTTATCATGTTTCTTTTTTTTTTTTAACTTCTAAGTGATTTATTTCATTTGGCATATTATGTAGCATTTGGTGTGATGACAACCACTTCATGAAACTATGATCATATGTGGAAACTATCATAGCCACCAATTGTTTGTTAGTCTAACTATGTGTAGTCATGCACGTTTTACTAATATGCAAAGCATCAGTGCAAACAGGGGAAATAAGAAAATGCATTTCATTTTGACAGGGACAAATAAATTGTTTGCTAACCAGAGGCATTTCCAAAACCGCAGTTAGTGGATAAGACCTGAGCTTCCCCATCCTCCACCTCACTCCCAGCTCAATGCCTTCCAGGAGGTGTGAAATTCCAATGCACACAAAGTTTAAGCATGACCATGGCTCGGCCTTGGTGTAATCTGATCCCCAATCAAGGCCCACGGCATGCATTGGGAGACAAACACTTCGAAGGGCAGTCTAGTATCTCAGCTGTTTTAGCAATGTTAATGAAGTAAGGACATGGAAACAGATTTTAAACTCACAGTACGAGAATGTTTTCCTTTAGTTTAATTAAACATGTTGGTTTCCTTCTTAAATCAATAAACTTTGGTCAGATTTATAATTTAGTATGTCTTATTTCAAGTGGTAACATGCACAGACTTCTCAGGGTACATTTGTATCTACATTTACATGAAACTACGTGTCGTTTACACAGTTTCAGTGTTATAAAGAGTATGCACATTTTCTAATCCACCAACATTGTAACTAAAGAGAAACGCACAACGTGTTGAAATGGGCACCAAAAAAGCCCTGAAACATCATCAGCTCTCCCTGAGCGCTGCCAACCAGTTCCTGCTGCTATATTTGCATCAGCATGCTTGAATATGCCCACAAGTTGCAATTTCACAGAGGCAATCCAAAAAACACTATATTTTTTTTTTATCCCAGCCTTATGTTGAAATTTTAGAAATAATATCACTGTAGAGAAGAGTCGCACCCAGAGAGGGGGATTTACACGAAATGCAAAAAAGCGCACAACTTTTTAAATGAACGTGGGTTTTGGGACTAAAATTAAAACTGATAAGGGGCATAGCAGACTGAACCCTACAGCCAGAGTCGGATGAGGCGGCCTTAGGTGGGTTTGGGGGAGTCTTTCAAGGGCTGCCCCGAGCTGGCGTTGTGGGAGAAGACGCGGAAGGCGGCCTTTTGCTGTAAAATGTGCCCGCAGCGGCGGGTGCATTTAAATGCACCCCTCCGCCACGGCACTTTTCATAAGAAAAGGCACCATTAGCCTCACACCACGCTAGCTCGGGGGAGTCTTTCAAGGGCTCCCCCGAGCTGGCGTGGTGGCAGAAGGCGTGGCAGGCGCCGCATTGTCATTGAATGCCCCCGCGGTGGCAGGCTCATTCAATGACAATGTGGTGCTGACGCGCCCTATTTACCCTCCTCGCCGGAGCGAGGAGGTTTAAAAAAAAAAGAGTGCCCATCCTGGCCCCGCCCCATTCCGCCCCGTGCCATGTTAACCAGGGGCGCGCAAGGGGTAAGGGCGCCATTTCACCCAGGGCGCTGCTGCCCCTGAGAGTCGGCATACCAAACGGCGCTGGGTGGTACACAAAAAAATTGATATGCTAAATTGCATATCGAGGCTATTGTGCTAAAATCGACAAGTATAAAGGGCTGTGAAGACCTACCAGTGACAGATGGACCTATACACTACTCCTTTGACATCAACAATGGTATTTCTTTGCAGGGGGAAATATTTCACATGGTGGTGGAACACTGTGCTGAACTAATTTTTTGTTTTAAATGACCAGTTGATAAATGATTTGCTGCTGATAGGTCTCGAGGGCCAGAGTAGCTGAGAGGTTCTGTATTACAGGATGGGAAGCCTTGATATGTGGCTGCCGGCCCACTGTCTCTCGGTGCCTGGGAACGTGGCATGTTCAAAAGTGAAGTGTGGGGCTGCTCCATCCTCAGTCGCATGTCAATGGCAATCATACTAATCCCATACAATCCAGCCAGTTTGCTCTGCTCTTTGGTCTACTACTGTGTACAGCCAGACTACCACCGTTTCACAGCCAGCCAAACAGCCTTAAAAACTAACTTTGCATAATATTGTGGTGGGGGTCAAAGCTGGTAGAGGAGACCTTTCAGTCAGAGGAAGGGGAGGGAGGGACTAGTGCAGAGAGGAGACACACAGCCGGAGCAGGCCCGCCGGGGGAGACAAAATGAGTGGGAGTTGAACAAGTCAAGAAGACACAGAATGGGAATCAGAGAGAGAGAGAGGAGACACTGGGAGAGGCAACACCAAATGAAGTGTTGCTAAGCATGATGAAGTGTTGCTAAGCGTGACAAGCACCAAAAGAAAAAAAAGCATGCAACTGCCAATCCATACCTGTCCAGGCCTGCTACCCTCAGCACCACAGCCTTGAGTCGCAGCAGGTCGCTAAGATCAACGTGTGCCTGCTGCAGTGTGCTGAATGGATGCATGTAGCTCATCGTCGCTGGACCATAGGCTGCACGGCACGGGCCGCACCTGCGCATTTGTATGCGAGCACACTACGGCACATGCGGTTTCCTGATGCCCGGCGGTGCCCCCCACAATGTGCAGGCGCAAGCCAAAATCCACAGGCGGAATCATGCGTGATCATGAACCACACCACAGGCTGGCTGGCCTTGATGTTCCCACATGCTTTGTTATGTATCTTTCCCCCAAGAAAAGAGGCTCTATGTCCCTGAAGTGTACTGTGAAAACCCCCAGTATCCCCGTGGCCTGAGTCCTGTCCTCTTTGATTTGGATGCCGTGATAGGGGAAATGATGAAGGTGTTCGATACCCGTTTCTAGGCCAAAGGCCTTGATTTAACACCGGGCAACACCAGTGTCCTAGATTATAAAACATGTTTCAATTAACTGGCTACAGAGACAGCTTGGCCAGAACAGAAAAAAGCTGTCTTTTATAGAGTCTCAACAATAGAATTAAGCACCCATTATCAGTGGTCCGCCTATCTGTACTTCCTATCCTGATTTGGTGGATTTGGTCCTCCAAGTTGATGCCAGTCCTATTGAGAGGAAGGGGGTAGTACAATCATCCAGTTACCAGAGTCCAAACCCTCCTGAACAACCCACTGAGCCCATGCAAATAGGGAGAATTAGTGGCCCGTTAACCACAGCCAAGGCAGAGAGAAGGCATGCAGCCAACACCTGTATTTACTGTGGGAAATCTGGACATTTCAATAAAGAATGTCCCAGAGATGCAAAAGACCAACAGTTTTTTGGAAAGGCTCAATCATAAACCGGGGTGCCTGGATGTGCCTAACCCTTGATCACCCCCATCATGCTAGAAACCCCAAGTCCCATTTTTTTGGTTCTTTTCTCATTTTCTTCACTCCCAACATCCTTTGTAATCGGTCAGACATTTCTTCCACTGGCCCGGACCTGCTCTTCACCTACACCAGATATTTGACAAGAGGACTGGGGAATTAGTGTAACAAGGGGAACTGTAATTTCATGCTTTATGATTCACTGTATATTTGGTATTTGCATTTATTTATTTGTAGCGCGCAGCCTTGCCCTGAGGCATCTGGGCGCGTAGTTACAGGAAGGTGGTTACAGTCAAGCATAACCTGTTCCCCTAGGGGAACAGTCTTACAAAGAAGAACAGTATAACTTACAATGATAAAACTAGTGACATAGCGGAGCAGGTTACACATAATTATTCCAGACATGTAAAACAGGTACTAGAAGCTAAAGTAAGGGGTGTAAATAAGAGAGAACATAAAGAAGTGCTGGTGTACTGCAGAGAGCGCCTATGATGGGAGTGAGGTAGGCTCATCAAGCTTGTGAATCCAAAATTTGGTTTTGGTTTTGAAGGAGTGGAACATGGGTTCTGATCTGAGTGTGACAGGGGTGGTGTTCCAGAGTTTAGCTGCAAGGACTGGGAAGCTAGATCCCCCAGCAGACTGTATCTTAAATCTGAGTATAGAGAGTGGGTTGACATAGGCTGATCTCAGCGGTCTGTGCGCAACATGCTGTGAGAACCGGCTGGTCAGATAAGCTGGTGCCAGGTTATTCTGAGCCTTGTAAGTTAAGGCTAAGGTTTTGAGCGATATTCGCTGCATGCCAGGGAGCCAGTGAAGGTTGCGTCTGATGTCAGAAATGTAGGATCTTCTAGGGGTGTTGAGGGCTGCCCGGATGGCATTGTTTTGTGTAACTTGTAGCTTGTCAATGTTTTTTTGGCTAGTCCCTAGGTAGTGGGCGTTACAATAGTCTATTTTTGACATGATTAGTGTTCTAGCTAAGATGATGCAGTTCTCAGTGTTCAGGAAGGGTTTGCAGACTGTGATGAGTTTGCAAGTATAGGCCGAAGCAGACGCTACAGCATTGGTTTGTCTGGTTAGCGATAGAGTTGCGTTGAGATAAATGCCTAGAGTTTTAGCTACATTTGACACTTTGATGATGTTGCCATCTATGGTGAATGATTTGTATGCTGGGTCAAGTTTGGCCAGTTTGGAGTGCGTTCCAAGGATGAGTAGCTCCGTTTTCTCATCATTGAGGCAGAGCCCGTGATGGGCCATCCAAGCCTGGATGATTAGGTAGACATCGTTAAGAGCCTTTGCGTCAAGAGCAAAGTCACCAGAGATAGGGATGAGTATCTGGGTGTCATCCGCATAGTTGGTGTATGAAACACCCAGATAGTCAAGTATGCCAAAGAGAGGCTTGGTAAACACATTGTATAGTGTGGGAGAGACGCAAGATCCTTTGGGGACTCCACAAGGGGCAGGTGCAGGTTCTGCTGAGGCTAGAGGAGAAAAAACCCTCATGGTTCTGTTCGCTAAAAAGGAACTAATCCAAGATGATGCTGAGTCCGAGAAGTGCGCAGCAATTTTGAGACAGTGGCAAAGAATTTTATGATCGACCAAGTCGAATGCTGCTGACAGATTGAGCAAGAGGAGGAGTGCCAAATTGCCCTTATCTTTTAGGTCGTCAATTTGCATTTTTAAGTCAATCAGGGCAGTTTCTGTGCCATGTCTAGGACGGAAGCCAGATTGATGAAAACCAAGTAATTGGTTTGATTCAAGATAGTCCTGTATTTGCAAGTATGCGGGGCGGGCCAACATTTTTAGCAGGTATGGTACCGTAGCGATAGGCCTATAATTGGTGGGGTTACTCGGGTCAAGTGAAGGTTTATTGATTACTGGGATAACCCAAGCATCCTTGAGGTTATCTGGGACAATGCCCGATCTAAAGGAGGCATTTATAAAAGTAGTGATGAATGGTGCAAGGTCATGCGCAACTTCATTGATGATAGATGCAGGACATGAGTCGCCTTGACAATTTGAGGGTTTAAGCTTTTTGATAATATTTTCCACTTCTTCAATGGATAGCGGAGAGAAGTTAAAAGGTTTGAGAGGGCGTGTGGGGACTGGGAGGTCAGGCGGAGTTGTGTTCAAGGTAAAATAAGATGGATGTTCTTTTTGGCATTCATTTTCGCTTGCAATAAGGCAATTTTATCTAACAGTGCCTTTTGAATATTCAAGCACCATCCAGCGTCAGAGGAGCAAGTCACCAAGGGGGCAACAGGGGACTCTAGTTCCTTGAGGATCTTAAAGAGTTCCTTTGTGTTTGATTGGGCCTGCATAATACGTTTGTTGTAGACATATTTTTTGGCTGCAAGAATAGCAGCTTTGCAGGTGGAGGTGGCCAGGGTTAGGTTGTTTTTGTTGACATGGGAAGGTATATTTTTCCAAAGGGACTCAGCTTTTCTTTTTTCTTTGCGTAAGTCTTAAGATGGGGAGTGAACCAGGAGTTCAAATGCGAACAAGGTTTCTGTTTACGCAGCTTGAGCGGTGCAATGGTATCGAGGGCTTTGAGCATAGCCTGGTTGTAAATATCCACTAAGACTGTAGGGTTAGAGCTGGTAGTCAGAGAGGTATTTAGTAGAGGAAGGATAATAGGAAGGAGTTTCTCGGAGGAGATATCCTTATTGCGGGTGTGAATGGAAGGGGCTAGATTGGTTTTGCAAATAAATTTGAGGGCTGGAATTGATAGCAAAGGTTATTTTGTAGTGGTCTGACCACAGGCAAGAGCTCACAGAAATCAAGTTAAGCTTGCAGTTTAGGTCAGCAACCCAATCGAGCTTGCGACCTTTGATATGAGTGCACTCTTTGATCTGTTGGGTGAGTCCGAAGTCAGTTAGAGTGTTTAGGAGGTCAGTAGCTTTGGGATCATTTGCATCTTGGTAGCCTAAATTAGAGTCACCAAGTAGGAGGATTTGGGAGTTGGGCTTGGTGTTAGAGGCAAGAATGGAAGATAAATCATCAATAAAGGAGGAGATGGGGTTGGGGGGCCTATATATGAGATGTGCTGTGATAGTTTGGTTGGGGGAGATGGGTAGCTTACAAGATAGAAGTTCAGCAGATGGAATCTGGATGTTGGGCATCATCCTAACTTCAAGTGAACTTTTGAAGATGACAGCTATACCTCCACCCTTGGATTGATTGGAGTCCCTGTCTTGTCTAATGATGGAATAATTATCTGGAATTGCAAGGGAAAGAGCAGGACCATATGCAATATGCAAGCAGGTTTCGGCGATAGCCAGGAAGTCTAGATTACCAGAAGTAATCATATCAGCAATATCAAGGGTGTGTGCCGAGAGGGATTGGGCATTGATCAGAGCACCTATTACTTTCTTATTACTTGCCTTGATATGGCCTGAAGTCAGAGGTGGTGATGGGTTTAAATTTGTGTCCGGTGCTGGGTTGGGGATGTGTGTTAGAGTGAGGTCAATGGCTGGTCGTGGGAGTTTGGAGTTTGGGTGAGGGCCCTGGTGGCGCGTCCCAAGAAGGAGTATGGATGTTAGTCTCTGGTTTCTGGCGTGTGACGTGCATGGTTGACTCTGGTGAATGCAGGCGGGTGCAGTCTGGATCAGAGATGGTTGGATAGGAGCATGACGTGGACTGGTGAAGCTGCTAGCGTTGGGATAATTAAGTGTAGGTGACATGTGTAGTCTCGTGCCTAGTCTCAAATTGTGGGCATGGGTAGCTATGGGATGAGTCAGTGATGTGGCTAAAGTGGCTGTGTACGTGGACTGAATGGTAAGTGCACGACAGCGTCTAGAGCCAAGTATCAAGTTTCTGGTGATGATGGTGCAAGGGCGATTCGGTGTGGGTTTAGTGGCAAAGTGTCGGATCCAGAGGGCTGGGTCGTTCAAATATGGGTTGGGTACAACCATGGTGAATAAGGCTGGTGGATAATGTGTGTGAGATTGGATAGTGTCAGGAGTGGGCCAGGAGTGCCACTGAGCACTGGTGGAGCTTAGGGGAAAAATCAGGAGTAGAATAGACAGTAAGGCAGAAGATCTAAAATACAGTGATAGCCAGTAGGTGTGCTGCAGCCGGTGAGACCAATGCGGTATGCAGGATGAGTCAAGGGTTAGCAACATTTTTCACTCTGCCACGTGGGTTAAGTGCAATATCAAAGGCACAGAAGGGTAAATACAAAGTCAAATGCTAAATGCAATATCAGGTACAAGATGCTAAATACACTGTCAAATGCTAAATGCAATATCAGGCACAAGAAGGCTGAATACAATGTCAAAGGCTAGATGCAGTAGCGACGGTGCAAAGGGCTAAAGGTAAAAGGCAGCGGCTAATGCATTGTCAGGGGTGCGGTGGGCTAGAGGCAATCGCAGTGGCAGCCAGGCAGAATTTAATGATCTAAGCATAACAGTGAGGCTCATTGCAGACCAAACAGGGGCACAATGAGGCAGATGCAGACATTTACAGACTAGTAAACTAAGCTGCAAGTTCATATGAAGGAGTGCACAAGGCATTGAATATAAGTTTGGTAGTAATATGGTTTTGACTGGCTGGTTTCTTCCACGTGTGAGGCATGATGTGCTGCAAATGAAAAAGCAATCATCTAGACAGTAGGCAAGATAATCCACATTACAAACAAGGCCAAATAGGTGGGCAGTTGTGCAACGTGTAGTGGTAACAGTGCCAATACGTGGGTTGAAATTATGGATGGAATGGGCAATGTTCAGAAGTCAATGATGAGCAGAGGCACGGGCAGGGTGCACAGCATAGGGAGATCGAGGGTGGGTAAGCTGGGTAGTCGACAATAGACTACGGACGGTAAGGTGTGCACGTGGGAAAGATGTTTCCAATAGTTCCAATTTAGGTCTTCTTACCCACTTAACAGACGATGATGGCAGGAAAGGGTTGCGTGCAGATTTAAGTTGCACGGGCAGCGTTCCTGGCCCTGGGCTCTGTCGGCTATCGACAGGCTCGGGACTGGACCAGTTGCTTCTTGTGTGGTCCTTTGTGGGTTGGTTTGGAGTTTGTCTCCTGGCGAATGATTGGCTCAGATAAATGAGCCCTGGCCAATGGGGTCGAGAAGCAGGATCTGGGGGCAGGACAAATTAGGCAGCAACACAAGGGAAGCCGACGGCCATCTTGGCCTGGGGCTGCCTCATGTGTTGTAATGGTGGCACAGTAGAAATGCGTGGCTTTAATGTAATAAAGCGATTTTTGGGCCGGAACGCAATTTACGTGCATCAGTTGCACAAGAGAGGAATTATCAGGCGGAGTCCTGATATGATCATAAAGACAGATGAAGCTCGCGGCAAATGTGGCAGAAATACCACAGAGCCTACCTTTTGCAAAGGTGATGTCCCAGGCTCAGATCAGGAACAGGGGCACTGCTCCAGCAGTGGAGGGGGCTCCTGCTCCTACGGCGTAATGGTCCAGATGGTCCAGATGGTGTTTCCTTTACAGCTTGGAGAGAGGCGAGCGGCACACCTCCTTAACTTCCTGTTGCCCATTCAGTAGGTTAGTGGAGTTGGTTGCATTTCTGCCTGGCTGGCTCCCAATGGAAGAAGGCCATTCAGTCAATCTGGAACCTTTGTGCCTAAAAGGGGCAGAGTTAGGCTAGCCAGAAGAGCGAGGGAGCGTGGGAGATGGGAACCACATCTTGTTTTCTGTTAGGGCTTCCTACAACTTCCTGTCCACCCCTTTCTTGCTGGACAAGGCACAGTATGTGTGATGTCAAAAGGCAAATGACACTTGTTACAGCAGTCTGGATTGGGTCCCTTACAGCAGGCTTGATTCCCTGTGACATTTACTTTTTAAGAAGAAGGGCACCCTCTCCTTCTTTGATTCATTTGTGGACTCTCAAGACAATAAGAACGATTCAGTGGACCTTTGTTGGGAGTACAGTCTACTGCAAAGTCCTCTGATGAAGAGGTAAATTCAGAAGGCATCCAAGGCAGAGGTAAGCTATGTCCCCAAATCATCCATGAACAAGTGGGGGTTAACTGCTGTGGACCAAGGCCTCTCTGCTGGCTGCACTGGAACCAGTAAACTGTTCACTGGTGATGTAAGACTACATGCAGGTTCCTGTCCAATTGCGGTGTAAATGTAGAACTGAAGGACTCACCTTGTCCCGGAGAACTTGGATTGAGCTTCTCAGCAACCCAGAAATCTAGTAGCAGCTTGAACCCCTGTTTCATTGCCACAAGACATATTCAAGTGGATCGTCTACACTCTATGCACTTCGAGCCTCCACAGGATCCATGGGCCTGCTTTGGGCATTCTACGCCACTTTGAATCACTTGCTCCACTTCAAGGCATCCTGATGCCAGCTTGACCCATTGAAGCAGACCGACTCATATTGACCCGATCACAGGTTCAACATTGAGAGCTAGTGACAAAAGTGCTGACTTGACTTCAGGAAGTCATCAACTCACCTTCTTTTGAATGCCAGCTCAACCCCGTATAGTCAACAACTTGCTGCCGACTTGATTCCCAGCCCCGAACTGTTGGAAGCCATTGTCTCAACCATCTCAAACACCAACAAGAGCTTACACCTTTCATCCAATTCAATGCCAACTGGAAGATGGGCTGCATTGACTCAAACATCTCAACATCAGCTAGACTGCAGCAAAAGGGACTAGAAATCTGTTGCAATGCTGTAGAGCACCAAATACAAGAGATAAAGGCACCGTGAAGATACCCTGTCTTCCTGTTCCACCTTTTGGGGCGATAGGAACTTTTAAGCCCTTTTCTCCACCTTTTTCTACAAGAACATACCTTGAATGTTGGCATGTTTAGAAAACAGTAAAATAGCTGCACAGTAAAACACAGTCCTACTTAAAGTTGTATAGTGGTGCATGATGTGGGCTGCCAATTCTAAGGGAGCTGCTTTAATATGCTATAATGCTGCAAGCAATATTCAAATACTGCCCTAACAATCATAGGTGATGTCATGAATCTTGGAGTGCTGGAAAAGTTCATAGTGGGATAGTCAATGAAATTTTCCGTCTAATGGTTGTCAGAATGGCCTTTTTTTCTTAAAAAAGTATTTCATTGGGAAATTCACTCCATCTACCCTTATGTGGTGTCTGGTCTCCTTTCTATAATGTCTTTCTGGACTTTTTGAAATATTTTCTACCTTTCAAAATGCAGTATCGGGGATCTCGTTATCCTCACAATGTATGTCTTAGATATCACAGTACCTTTACTACATTACCCAGAAAGCACTGTCAAAGCTCCCAATGTTACAACGGGCCTTACTAAAAGCTTGGCTGCCAAACTCGATTATTGTTACGACCCTTGTAATGTTACTTAATACACCCAATTACAAGTGGTCGAATGGTGATGTTAGCCCCCAGATTTGGAGTCCATCTGACTCCATTGGCATTGTTGAGAAATTAACCTGGGTGGGAAGCTATCACAGGGTTTGGTGAGGCCTGGGACAAAACATTTGGTGAGGCCCCCTTGCTACTTTTTTCACCGCGCCAGAGGATACAAGAACAGAAGACACAAAAAATCTCCTTTTCAGTTTGTGTGTGGAGGGGGTAGATATGTTGATGAGGCCGCCTGGATGCAGCTAGGGCACCTAGGCTAAAATAATATCTTGATGTTCATCCATTGTGCTTACCATGAAAAAGATTTGAAGGATAAATCTGGAGAATTAACAGACTGGACATCTCACACAGTTCATGTCATTGTCACTCCAACATATGCCCTCTTCCACCAGTATTTAGAGTAAAGAACGATGGGCCTATCTTGTACACTCTAGTGAGGGGAAATCTTCCCTTACAATAACCCTTGCCAGAAGCCTTCCTTGAACAAAATACTTCTTAGAATGATCTTGACTGTTTTATGTTTGAGATCTATTATTTTGTGCAAAAATAATCCATGTTTTGATGTTAATGTATCCTAGATATTCCTGTATTGAGATACAATAGTTTGTATTATATCATTTTTATATACATCAATTCAGGTCTGACCTCCGGCTACTCCTTCTGAGCACTGTTAAATAGGCGTAATTATAATGAAATGTAATGTTACTTTAATTTATCAACCTCAAAGTCTGGTTCAGTCCTGCTGAAAAATTAACTTGGAAAGTGCAGACTGGCACATGTCAGATTTTAGCTTTTAACTCGCTGAGCTGTCCAATTGTGACACCATATGCTGTTTGACCCACTGTGAAGTTAAAAAGAAACATTTGTTAGGATTTCTACCCAGCACCCTCTCTTGTCCCCTGAAGTCCTTTTTAAAACAAAATGCAACACTACTCCTATCATGTTTATCAGTGGGCCATGCCATATTCCTCCTTCTAAGTACTTTAATAATAAGTGAGAGATATCTGCTGGAATTTATGTATGAGCTGCAGGTCACAGGTTTGAATCTTAGGACCACAGAAATGCTCCTCCATTTATAAAAGAAACTCAGACCCTTCCCTTCGTAGAGTACTCATGAATCACTTCGGACCTGCTATTCTTAGGTGTATATCACCCCTTTGTACGAGATAGTCAATCTACTCATATCCTCATTTAACGACGACATATCGCTTCTGCTCTCCAACAACACCAAACCTAACTCACAGATACTCATACTAGGTGACTTCAATCTGGCTATAATGACGAGAAAGATGACAAAGCAAGCGCAGTCGCAAACACTATCTAAGAATTAGGACTCACGCACCACATCTCTCAACCTACACATATCAAAGGCCGCACTCTAGATTGGATTGCAGACCTCAACTTGCAACACCTCCATCCTATCCAACATGCCATGCACCTGGAACGACCACCACCTCATCACCTTCACCATCAACAAAGATAAACAAACACCGGCACCCCTTCCTAACGCTCCACCCACACTCACAAGAAACAGCAAAAACATCACAGTCGAGAACCTCATCCCTTTACACCAACCTATCATTGACTTCACACCTATCATCACCAACCCCACATAATGAGTAGACCTTTATAACACAACCATTCTTAAGGACATCAACACTGTAGCACCACTCAAATTATGGAAAGCCAAACCATGCGCGCACCTCAACTCCTGGTTCACACCTGAATTAAAAACTCTCCACAAAAATAAAAGACAAGCCGAATCAGCCTGGAAACAGTCTCCTTCCGCTAATAATAAAACATCCTATTCCTTAGCCTCCAACATCTACAAGTCAGCAATCATCCAAACAAAAAAAAAACATGAATAACGAGAGAATTAGCAAAGCCAAATCCAGCACCAAAGAGCTTTTCAATATCCTTCGAGACCTCGAGTCCCCATCTCCCATAGCAGACACATGCACCAAAGACATCTCCTGGTGTACCAACATACAAGAAGCACTCCTTGGCAAAATTGCTATGTTACAATCCAAAATTGAGTCAAAGAAAGAAAGCCTCACCTTTGCTAACAATCCCACCTCACCCACCCACACCACACGAACGGATAATAATAACCTATTTGAATTTTCCACCATCACTACAAAGGAGGTTGAAGATATAATAAACTCTCTTAAACCCTCCAAATGTCAAGGAGACATCTGCCCAGCCCCAATTATCAAAGCCGCGGCCAAACATCTTGCCCCTTTCATCACCTCTCTTATAAACTCAACCTTCACATACAGTATAGTACCCAATAACTTAAAGGATTCCTGGGTTTTACCTCTACTCAAGAAACCCACTCTAGACCCTAGCGTACCCACCAATTACAGACCAATTACTACTGTGCCCTTCCTGCTAAAAATCCTTGACAGAGCCGCCTACCTGCAGATTCAGAACCACCTAGAGAAAAATTACTTGCTAGGACTAAGACAATCGGGCTTCCGACCCAAACACGGCGCAGAGACAGCCTTGATCGTCTCAAGACACAAATGGACAATCTCAAAGACAATGGCAAACTAGCCCTTCATCTCCTCCTCGACCTTTCAGCCGCTTTTGACTTGGTAAACAATGATATTCTCTGCAAACATCTACCCTCAGCAGCTAAATTCTCTGACAAGGCCAATGCCTGGATCCAGTCCTTCCTGAATAATAGATCCATGAGGGTCTTTGCTCCCACGGCAGCCGCTGAACTGGTCCGTGTCACTTGCAGCGTCCCCCAGGGCTCCTGTGTTTCCCCCGCATTATACAATGTGTTTACGAAACCTCTCCGACATACTGGACCATTTGGGTGTCATCTACACGAATTACGCAGATGACACTCAAATACTCATCCCACTAACAGACGAAATTGGTTGACAAGGGTAGAATTGCAAATATAACGCATTATACAGATATGCAGTGCCGTGTACCCACTTCCTCCCCTCTCGGTTTGTGAGGTCAAGAAACCCATTCCCTGCTCATTCCACTCAAGTAGGAGAAAGTGTAGACTCGCAATGAAAAAAGGCAACATATGTAACTTTAAAATAAAAGGCCAGCAAAATTCCAAAGTGCATAGTATGTTTACCCATATGCCACTGAGTGTTTTTAGATGGGTTATATCAATGCCAATTTCTGACAACCACAAAACCTGAGTCCCTAAAATGCACACAGCATTAACCTCCATTTGGCGTGAGCGTGTTTAAACGCAGCTGCAATGTCAGCCATGCCCAAACGTCCCTTGTGCCAAATCGGCAGCACAAGAAAGGCTTATGCGCCAGAATGGGCACACCGAACTGGCTGCCGCGCCAAAGCGGTCGCGCCAAACCGGCCCACGCCGAAACGGCAGCGCCAACAAGGGGTGTACTGCCACAGGTGGGTGGTGGGAGGTAAAAGATGGTGGGTGAAGGAAAGATTTGTTTTATTTAATTGATTTTTACAACACATAACTCACCTTAAAATGACTAACAATTCCAAACACATCACAGTACACTGCGAAATAGAACATTAGGGTGACATGAATGATGTATGCTACATAATATGATATGGCATTTATAACTTTCCTATACACAAGTGTTTCAAGGCGCAATGAGGCAAGGGAGGACAGAGACAACGATCTTACTAGGCCAGGTGACATTGAGATCGCGCAAGTGCAGGGGATTGGGGAGGGGAAAGTGTGGGGGTGAAGGGGGGGGTAGTACATAGGATAACAGTAAAGAATAAACAAACAATAAGTAAAATGTGCAGCCAGCTAGTGGCAAGTTCCAGGGTAAGAGCAGACATCACGTGTCAAGTGCTGGCAGGGGGCTGTAAGGGCACAGAAACAACCCCCGAGTGCAAGGGTTGCCAAGGGGGCAGTGCAGGTGTGTAAATGGCGGGGAGGGGACCTGGGCCTCAGATCAGAGGATAGACAGGTAACCAGTGCAGATTCAGTATCAACCCAGGTGATCATCAGGAGAGAGGAGGATAGAAAGCATGGTTCTCTTCAAGTTTCAGAGAGGCAGGGAGGCTGTTCCAGAGGGAGGCTCCAGTCGAAGAAAGAGATTTACCACCAACTCATTGCTTGGAGAAGCAGCTGACCCTGAGGGAGTTGGAGACGGATGCACAAAGAGCTAGACAAGGAAGATATTTAGGAAGAGAGAGTGGAAGATATTGAGGCCCCAGGCTCCAGAAGGCCTTGTGGAAAATGCAGAGGGTTTTGAACTTAATCCTTGCAGCCACTAGGAGCCAGTGCAGAGTTTTCAGTCCTGTAGAGATACGATCCCTGGGCTTGAGGCCAAGGACAAGTTTCGCAGTCCTATTCTGGATGAGTTGCAGAGGATGGAGAGTAGAAGCAGGCAGATTTAGAAAGAGGCTGTTGCAGTAGTCCAGCCTAGAGAGAACAAGAGCTCTAGAGACAATGAGCTTCTGGGGGAAGAAGAGGAAAGGAGGAATACCTATGAGGAGGTGTAGCTGGTACTGTGATTTCTTAGAGACGTCAGAGATGTGAGAAGAGAAGGAGAGTGTGGAGTCGAAGATGACCCTAAGGTTTTTAGCCTCACATGTGGGAGCAGGAAGAGGGCCAAGAGAGGCCGGTCAGAGAGTGACATGAAAGGAGGGAGCAGGTGGGCCAATGAGGAGAATCTTGGTCTTACTGGCATTAAGGCAGAGATCATTGACGGTACACCGCTCCTGGATAGCAGACAGACAGTCAGAGATGAGAGAAGGAGAAGAGGTGACAAAAGGGAGCCTGAAAATGAGTTGAGTGTTATCCGCATAGCACCGAAGGTTGTGAAAAGAGTGGCAATGGGGTGGGCAAGAAGTGAAAAGTATTGGTTGAACAGCCAGGGAGAGAGGTTAGACCCCTGGGGAACACCACAGATAGAGATAGAGACAGAAGAGAGGAAGTACCCCAGTTGGATCTGGGAGGTTCAGTTGGAGAGGAAAGACTTCAGCCAAGCCAGGGCCTGATCAGTGATATCCAGGTTATCACGGAGATGGTTGAGCAGGATGTCACGGTTGACCATGTCAAAGGCAGAAGAGAGGTCAAGTAAGATGAGGGCACAGGATGTGCTGTAATCGGGGTTGGAAAGCAGGTCTTCACAGATGTTCAGGAGAGCAGTTTCCATACTTCTGGAAGCTCTGAAGCCAGACTGATGGTCACAGAGACAACCAACTGATTCAGTGTGAAGATTAAGCTGGGAGATGGCCATCTTTTCCAGGAGTTTGTCCAGGAAAGGAGTACATAGCATGAGATCTATACCATCACATTATACATAGCATGCGTTGGTGTACAATGGTTATTTTGAACACTCCCAGTTAAATAGTTCATGGAGCTATAAGAGTGAAAAAGTGATTCACTGAAATCTGATGGCAAATCTTGTTTTGTTCTATGCATGTCCCAAAATGCAGAGTGAAATGGGATCTGATGAACTACTCGCGCCTGATATGAGAACTCTGTAATGTGTTAATGTGAAAAAATGTTACTTATTATGAGTCAGTGGTACCTAATATGACACAGTTAGGCCAAAAATAATGCAATGGCACAGTACTGATCAATATGGGACAACACAGCTGAGTATGACAGAGATGTGCAGAAGGACACATTTTGGCATGGCAAACACTGTTCTGCTAAGCCAGCGTGGCACAGTAGTTCCATATGTGCCAGGTGCTGCTAAAATATGCTATGGGGCTTTAGCTAGTATAAAGGAATTGCCCATACATTTCTTGGTGCAGTCATTAATCCTAGAGCGCTGTTTAATTTCTCACAGTGACATGCCATGTAATCGTATACTAAGTGGTGATACGGCCAACGAAGCCCAAAGAAATTGCATTTGCATTTTGTGATAGTCAGGGGTTTGACCTACTCAAGCTGTAGGACGTGGGGGGGCTTGACCCCTCTCAACATGGGACAGGATGACAGCCAGTATTTTCACCACAGTCGAGCCTCAGAGGAGGAGTGGGGGAGTTAGGAGGGCCTCAGTGCCTACCACTCATATATATGCCTTGTTGCATCTGGAAGGTTCGACTGTCAATCACCTAATGCCTGCTGTACCGTACTCTAGCCAGAATTCTATAATTTTTTCCAGGGCTATTTGACTAATTGCAGGTATTCGTCCCTTTCACCCAAAGGGGAGGCCCACGGTGAGGCGAGGGAGATGAGCCCGCACTGCAAGACCTCCTAGGGGTCGAGTCAAGTGCCCCCTTTGGGGACAAGGACTCCCGTTCCTTCGAGAAACTCCCTAGGACATCTACCATGGCTGCATACATGTTAGATCAAATTGGCTGTTGGCTGAAGGAAATGCAAAAGAAACCCATTTGTAAGAGAAAAGGAAGATGTCTCTTTATCAAGAGACATATATTACCAGGGACAAGTAGGAGAGAAGAAGGAGAGCCTTGTGTGCAGGGAAATCCCCCTGACATCATTACGCCTTGTGGAGGTCGAGCAAAGGCATGTCGCGGAGTCTGCAACTTTCAACTTGCCAGATCACGCCAATAAGAGATGTCGCATGCCTGGCGTGTGCAGATGCAAGGAAAGCATTGTGAGGAAGGAAAGACGAACAATCCAGTTTAATCATTCCTTAAAAAGAATTTTGCAGAAACTGGTGGAATCCAGTGGCCAAAATTGTGATATAATGATACCCTGAGCCCAATCTGCAGTCCAGAAGACACATCAGACTTCCCTGGGGTGTTCTCCCTTTGAGTTACTCTATGGAAGGGAACCCAGGATGTTTTGGACATGTTGAAGAAACCTGGGAGGAGAGCGAGAGGCCATCCTACCCATTTCCCAAATGGCCCAGAAATTAAAAGCGCATATGGCGTCAGTAAGGGAGATTGTAAAAAGACACTTAAGTCAAGCTCAAGAACAGCAAAAGGCAGTATATAATAAACATGATGTAGCCCGATCCTTTTCTATCAGGCAATCAGTTTTAGTTCTCCTTTTGACATTGGATAATAAGCTAATTTCCTATGAAGTCCTAGAAAAAAAAGTCCCCTGTACTATCAAATCTCCCAAGCTGATAGGTGTCAGAAAACCTAAGTCTATCTTGTTAATCTCTCGAAAGAATGGAAAGTAGACCCCAGTGAGACAGCTACAGTCACTATGGCCACCCTCCTTACTGATCCAGAAATTGAGACCCAATAGATTTTACCTGAGTTGCCATTATGCCACCAAGAAGACCTAGGCAACTTACTGGCTCAATTCCCTTAAGTGTTTTCAGAACAACCAGGGAGGGTCGATAATTTGTTCCATATCTTCCGCACACTGGCAGGGAAACTATCAACCTAAAGCCTTATTGGATCTTATTGTTCTCTCTTGGCACCATGCACCTGGCCACCCTCTGTCCTTCGGGCCCAGGTACCTGCTCATCCTGCCACTCCCATGGTGCTCTCTCTCTGTCTCTCCAATCCCTTGTGCACTCTCTCCACTTCCCCATGCACTCTCCATCTCCACTCCCCATACATGCTTTGTCTCCACTCCCCCATGAGCTCTCTTTCTCTCCACTTTTTCTGCATGTACTCTCTTTATCCACTCCCCAGTGTGCAATCTCTCTCTCTCCACTTCCCCCTACACACAATCTCCTTCTTCACTCCCTCTATGTGTGTGATCTCTCTCAACCCTCACCCGCGCATGTGATCTCCCTCTCCCCACTACCCACATGCCCTATCTCTCCCCATGCACGCTCTCTCTCCCCACTCCCTCACACATGCTCGCTTTTCAATCCCTCCACATCTGCATGCTCTCTCCCCATTACCCCTGGACATGGTCTCTATCTCTCTCCCTACTCCCCTCAAGTCTTTCTCTCCCCCGCCACTCCCTGCAGAGGCTCTCTCTCCCCACTTCCCACATCCGGGCTCTCTCCCCAATTCCTGCATTTGCACTCTCTCCACAATCCCTGCGTACTCTCTCCCCAATCCCTGTGTGTTCTTTGTCTCTCGCACTCACCCATGCATGCTCTCACTCCACTCCTCCCACACGTGTGTGAACTCTCTCCACTCCTCTCGCACGCATGCTCTCTTTCCCCACTTCCACCTCACATGAGCTCTCCACTTCCCTGTATGCTCTTTCTCTCTACTCCCCTCTATGCGTTCTCCCTCTCTCCACTCCCCTTCATGCACGCTCTCTCTCCACTCTCCCCTGCACACACTCTCTACTCCCCCTGCACTCTCTACTCCCCCTTTTCTCTCCACTGACTCCCCATGCTCTCCACTCCTCCTGTGTGCTCTCCACTCCCCCTGCATTCTCCACTCCCTCCATGCTCTCCACTCACCCCTGCATGCTCTCCAATCACCCCGCACGTACACATGCTCCACACCTGCCTGCATGCTCTCCACTCACCCCACGTTCCCCCACTCCCCATACATGCTCTACACCCTGGCAATGAGCGCTCTCCACTCCCCCTATGTGTGCACTCAACTCCCCCATGCATGCTCTCCACTCCCCTCCACATGTTCTCTCCAGTCCCCCAGCTCTCCATTCCACTCACACAGCCACATAGCGCAATCGTGAAAGCCATATATTTCTACCAACTACAGGTGAGAAGCTGTATGGTCACGGGCTTAAGTTGCAGACTGGCTTCAAATCCCAGCTTCACCACTTAACACAAGTGTTTGATAATGTACAAAACATGTTTTTAACTCAGCTTTAGCTGTCAAAATTAGAAATCCCTAGAAACAATTCAGTTCACACTCTTCTCTACCCAAAAAGGCCCGGTCAATATTGCTCCCTACATGATGTTAACAGTAACCCGATAACTTATATTGCACAATCCAAAGTTTGTCTGTCTCTTGGCTAATTTATAGTGACTTATTGTAATATAACTTACTATCGTCCACTGGCATAGCAAAGGCTCATGTCACCCCATCTGACATAATATTCTGTGATGCCACTTATGTTAATATATATATATATGCAAAATAAGGGTTCCTTCTCATCTTTTGCTGGACAGGGCCTAGTTAATTCTAGAACTGACCCTGCATGTGAAAACGCTGATTGAGTTGTATGTGATTTCGTCCCATAAATAAGTAATACATTACTTTGTGGTAGATTTAATTGTGTTTACTCAAAAAGGAGTGGTCACCCTTACTCCTCTCCATATTTCTCGTTTTCCCCGTAATGAAACCAACCACCAGGTAACATATCACGTAGTAATTTTAGTTTATTAAACATGGAATACATGCCATTTGAGTTGTGTTGCTCTCTGGCTACTCTCCAATTGCAGCAGTCTTGCTCGCAGCCATTTGTGCCACAATCAGTCTATATGGCTGATACTCTGTTCGACAGAGATGAGTTGAAACGTACACCATAATAACAACGTAAATGTATGTTTGTTTTTATTGATTTTATTTGTGTATAGTTCAAAGAACTTTTACAAACACAACATATTTAATCACAAACAAGTAATACAATATAAAATTCTAATCAAATCCAATAGATAAGACCAAATACAAATACAAATACACAAATACGAGCCCAATGGGCACATCATAAAATAGTGCAGGATCTAAGGGACATGTATACATTTACACCTTTACACGTTCATACCTTCCAAGAGTTTTAGCGTGTTGAGCCAGGGATCTTTACTCTAGGCCACTTGAGCATGCCCCCCTTACAGTACATACCATACGTCCATTGGCAAGAGTGGGATTCAACCTCTTCGGTACCCCTAATTAAAACAACTAAAATCAGATCTCAACTAATATATGCAATAAGAACAGCGAGGATCCCACGTAAGGGACTATCAATAAATGGATCCCACGTAAGGGACTATCAATAAATACATACATATTAATCTAAACAGGGCAACCAAGTGCAGTAGCCACCCTTCGTCAATTAACCCAAATAGGCTGGGTAACAGCCTACCCATTGGCACTTAAGTATCTCTTTTGTGACACCCGGTCTAAGTTTCATTAGAGGACCTTTCACTGTCTGCTTGGTCAAGGCGTTTATCCAACACGCACCACAGGGGAAATAAAGCAAACTTGACTCTTTCAGATTCTGAGTTTGTGCAATAATTCCAGAAGTCGTCATCGCATCATACTCATGCACAAAGCTCCCCAGAATCGTCATACATGCATCGCCCAACTTTTTACACTGGGTAAGGACGTATCGAGGTGTTTCTAATGCTCCTAGTACCTTGCAAATACGGCATATCCTGTCCACTTCCGGAATCTTATAACTGGCACCAAGGAAAATCAACTAAGGAAATTGGTTTGTTCGTAATTTCAAGAGGAAAGACTGCATACCATGGGAAGGGAATTGCCTCATCTATCTTTGGGTTTGTAGGTAAGTAGAGGTGACATTTGCTACATGCTTATAGTTAGTAAGGGTAGACAAATGCAAATATTTGTTTGTCCAATCCCACTTCCTTGTTTTATTTTTGAACATTTGGTTCAATAAATGGACCCTCGCCCCTCGCTTAAAGTCAGGACGCCATCCTATCCACTCATACAAACTAGCCATTAGGTTGCCATATTCGATTTCACTGTGTCTAAAGAGACAGCCTTCCCCCTTACTGAGATGGGCTATTCATTTACAACGTAGGTGAGAATTAACCTTTATTTGGAGTAAACCCTGTCTCAACATCAATTGTCCTTTTAGGGAAACCAACCTCAGTTCTAATTGTAATACTCCATCAGGGTAGAGGAACTCAGCTTTAATAACCGCTTCCAAAAATAGCCCTCAAGGCCATCTAACCACTTGTAATTGCCCATTCAAAGCGCCTCAGGCCAATACAATACCATCGGGCAGAAGCACTGTGAATAAAGTGCAATAACACCATCGAGAGTATAGCCTGCTGTCTTAGCTGAATATGTTCTTATTAATGCAGTCAAATGCTGGGCCTTTAAACTCTTGGCCTCTTTGATTTCCTTATAGGCCCTATTAGCCCTCACCTCAAGGCCCAAATAGGGATAGTCAAAACACATAGTCAATCCTACCCAAGCGTGTGTCAAAGCACATATGCTAAATTCTTGTAAGCGCAATAGTCATTACCTTTGTCTATCCCATGTTCATTTTTAAATTGTTATCCATAGGAAACCTTGCTAGGGGTTCAAACATGGCACGAGCACCAGAAAGAGTGTGATTGAACATGACCAGGTAATCTGCATATAACATACACGGGATAGGGCAGTTACCAATCCTTGGGAAGCATCCAACTCCCACATGAAAGCACTTAGGTAGATCTGCCATACATAAGACATACAGGAATGGGGCCAGAGGCCACATTTGTTTAACTCACCGATGTATCTGCACCAATTGTGTCATGGTACCCTGATCATCTAATAAGACACAAGCTGGGGTATTGAAGTGCAAATCCCTCAGAATATTCAAAAGCCATTCCAGACACCCCCATTTGTTCATTACAGTTTTACAGCTTCCCCCGGTTCACACTGTCCAAAGCTTCCCAGAAATCCACAAAAATAACATAGAGGGAAACCCCATCCGAAGTGGAGGCTCCCCGACAGAGAGTGTCTAAGACCCTTAAATTGTCTACAGTATTACATGGGGGCCGGGCCGAAACCCTGTTTGGGTAAAGTGCAATAGGTTAGTGCTTGAAGACCAACTCTGAAGAGCCCTCAGTATAAATGTGGAAAACATGTTTACAGTGACATACAAAAGAGACAGTAGTCGGTAATTGTCCGAGATTAACCAATCCCCTTTCTTGTAGACTAGCAAAAGAAACGACTGCTGCCACAAAGTGGGAATAGTTTGTGCACTACAGACCTTGACAAACAGAGTCTCAAGGATTTGTGCCCACCTGCAGGATTTTGCTTTAGAACCACGCTGGCCAGCCCATTTGATCCAGGTGCCCTCGAATTCATATGGCTCTGTATTAGCTTTACAATATCATCGGCCCCCATTTCCAGGTACACCCTTTTAGCAAAAAACGAGGGCGGCCCACCTCTACTTGTGCACCCCCTCTCTCCCTGATAAATTCAACCCACCTACCTTCTTGTATAGGGTTTAATGTCTTAGTTCTGATGTTGGCTCTTGCCCTAGGTAGCTCTGCCCATATATTATTGGAATTGCCCTCACACAACAACATAAACATGTTTGCCATTGTGTATTTAGTGTTGAGCGTTTCCAGTTTCTCAACCAGCATTTATACTCCCTTTTAATAAATGTCACCATAAGGGACCTCTCTTTAATAGGGGTCTGGAAATGGCGGATGAGCCTGATTTTATGCTGCATCACTTATTTTGCGTCTCTAATAGAGCTATCAAACTTGTGGATAGGTTTATAGCAACTAGAGATGGGGGCCCTAGAACAGGAGCCAGTCTTCTCTCCAATATCCTTTAGCCATGCCTCGATTTCATTGGGACCCTTCTGAGCCAATCTTCCAACTACTTCTTCCGGTAGTTCACTAATGTACTCACCCACAGTAAGAATTTGTGTGGTGGCCCAGTAAATGCGGTTGACCCCGTGGTTAGTCGTTATCCCTGTCTCTGCCTTAGACTTTGCATAGTAAAAAGAGATATTAAGGTTGAGGTTGATGGCCAGAATGTTGTGTTTGCTGCGATCATGGTGGATCACCCTAAGTTCAGTAGCAGTGATAAGACACTGGTTATTCCCAAAGTAATAGTCTAGTGTGGATTGGCCATGATTCCCCTTCCACGTATACCTCCCCGGGATACCACCTTTAGTCCGGCCATTCAACATTATCAAATCCCAAGATCTTAGGAACTAGATCTACCTCTTACCCTTTTCGTTGCTTCGATCTTGTAGTGTAGTACACTGCCCAACCACATTTTTAAAAGGGGCACACAATATTTAATTGTTACATCTAGCATTAAGATCTCCTCCCAGCAGCACATAATAGTCCCCACAGGACCTGCTGCCATCAGCAAAGACCTCTTCAAGCTGCTCAAACAATGTTCCCTTAGTGCCCAAACCTGGTGGGGCATATGTATTTATAAGGAGCATTTTCCACTTGCTACCACCTGAGTCTAACTGCCAGCACATTTGCCCCTGCTATTGTTGTTGACACTCTACAGGAGAAGATATTGTGGCTCACTCCAATACCAAGTCCCCCAAACTGCCATCTCCTGGGCCCTTTGGCTGTGAATACTTTATACACATAAAAACCATCCACCAGCAGGGCACAGTCTAACCAAGTTTCCTGTTACATGAATATATCATATTATGCTAGAATCTTACCAGACTCCTCTTCAGCCAGTAAGTGACTAAACCCCCTGGTATTCAAGCTGACAATCTTCCGAGGTCAGTGCAACCCTGTCTGGCTTTCCTCCTCGGTTACCTTTTTGTGGGGAAGCTTAGCCCACTGTACCGCCTTGAAACTTGCGAGTGTGTATACTGGGGAAGTGTAATGCAAGGTGATGCTGTCAAATGTATTAACTGCCCTGAGTTCTTGATGTATAACTTTGCCTACAGTGTATATAGCCTTCCTGGAGGTTTCAATGCACCTAGGTGGAGAGGGTAGTTTGTTACACATGGTTAATTTGAAGCCAAAGGACAGCAAGACCCCCTCATTTGCACGCAGCAATGACGCAATAGACAAAGAGACACATCTAATCAAAACCCAATTAGTAGGCTCCCCCATTTGGGCAATTCCAATTGAGCAATGCCTGTGGTGGGGATTGCAGACAACCATGCTGTAGTTGCACAGAGTCAGAGGAGCGTTGATCTGTTAAAAAAGGGCTTCTATCTGTGGGCTGCATCTCCTCCAACTTTACAGAGTTTCCAGGCCTAATCGGACTCAACACCCTAATTCCCGTAGTCATACTAACAGGGCCACATACTGTAGAAGTTTCCTCCCTCCCCCAGCTCTCAGTGTCAATCATAAGCTTGGCTCCCCAAGCCTTTTTACTGCCTGGAAGTAATAGCCTCACTCGGTTTAGTTGCGGTTGGGCGGTAGTAAAGGCCTTTAGTGAGCTCCGGGTACCTCGGACCAACCCAGGGGGGAGATAAAGGTCTGAATTTCTACCTGCAGTTTCACTAATTGCAATCTTACAATTTCTTTTCCTGAAACACGTTTGGAATACACATGAGGTAAATGTAGTAAGGCATCACTATTGGAGATTGTCCAATGGTCCAGGGAGCCCTTTAGTGTCACTGTGTGCTTAGTCCCATCAGCCTGCGGTCTGGTCATTTTCTGTCCTTTATCAGGCATATTCTTATGATATCCATATCCACTTCCCCATACATTCAGAACAAATAGGGTGGGCAGATAGCCTTAAAGATTGTGTCCCTATTCTGACTCTGCGTCTGACAGGAGTGTGCATCTTGTCAGGTGAAGGGGGTGATTTCTTCATCATAGATATTTCCGCACATAGGGCCTCAAGTGCATCCTCCTCATTCCCAGCCACAAAGTTAACTGAGTCTTGGGAATTCCAAGACACCTCTGTTGCCTCTGTGGAATCCGAGATTATTGTAACTGTTCCCCCCCGACCTCATGTAGAGTAGAGCCCAATCCCCCCACTGTCAGCTCTTTAGTGGATACACCCGGCACCACCCCCCCTACCAAGCCTGGTCTGCAAGTCTGCAAAGCCGAGGGACTTTCGGTCCTTGTTGGTATCCAAAATATTCGTCAATTTTTGTTTCACCTGGCGTTGGTCAGAAGCAATTAGAGAGCATAGGGCTATAGGGCCATCAGAGCATCACGTTTGGAAGTCAACTCATTGAGGAAAGGTAGACTGTCTGTCAACCTTCACAGTAGAGCCAATTTCAGCCCCATGCCCTGTAGTCACAGGTTCGTAATTAGGCGCCCCCACATCATCTATTTCAATAGCCAAATCGGCCAAGTTGAAACTAGCCAACAGATTTTGTCAGATTTCCAGTCCTGTCAGGATAAGGCTTACTTTGAGTAATAGCTTGTAAAGTCGTACAAATTTTAAGAAGCGACTGCAGGGAACAGGAGAGCAGGCCACAGGTGTCGCCCTAAACACTTCCTGTAGGAGCTTGTGAGATCTTTATCAGCACCTGATTTTCCGATGATAAGGGCCCCATAATTTGAGGCATCAAAGTAGAGGGTACTAAAGTGTGTCTAACAAGCTGGGTAGAATTATTACCAGCACCAGAGAAAAATCCAGAAATCCTTGGTTAGCAGTTTAATAGGAGCCCCTCGTTACTCCCCTGGTCTTTCTTTCCCTTCTTTCTCTTCGGCGACTCTCTGTGTATTTTCCTTGACTGTGTTGGGCTACGTACTTGCTTCCCTCTCCCCCAGCATGTCGCTGTATAAGCCCTGCCACTGATCTGTTTTAAGTTTCATGGTCCAGCCGTGGAACCTCAGGTCTGCAGCTTTCCAACAGCAACGTCATGTACAGCAGATATTGACAGGCACTGTTTGTAGTGCATTAGATTTAACGCTCCGAATGAACTTGCTTAATGTAGCCAAACCCCCCCCCCAAAAAAAACAGAACAGAATGCAGTCTGGTTCTGAGAATCAACAGCCCTCGTCCAGGTTACATCAATCAGGTTCCCCAACAAGTGTCCTAGTGAGGGACGCCCGTTCTGGACAACCTTCGGCCTGTGCACTGTGGTAGAAAGAGGAGAGGAGGGGGTAGCATAAGGGGGAGGGAGAGTTTCTGAAACCCGTCTCCTCACTGTCACCACCCCCTTGATATAATTGAATAAGGGGGATGAGATGGCACACGCGATTATGGGGTTGATCTCTCCTGCAGTAAAATATATGGCAGTGGCCCCAAGATCTTCCTGGTGACTCAATCAGCTTCCTCCTCCTCCACAGATTGCCACCCCCTTCCAAAGGCACCGGAGACACTCTCAGTGTTGAAGATATGTGTTCAAAGTACTTAGGTTTCTGTCTGGGCTTAAATCTAAGATTCGCTGCTAAACTAAAGTGTGTGCAATGTTAGAAAAACTGTATTCTATTGAAAAAAACATCATTCATGCTATTGCTCGATCTATATGGAACATTGTATGTTATATGGATATTTCAAGTCAATGGGGAGTTCTGTGACCAAATAAAGGAATGAGGTCTAAGATAGAGTACCTTTATAATGTGACAGAACTCCAAAGTGACTCGGAATATACCTATTTTAGCCAGTAAAAGTTATTTTATTCCTTATAATACATGACCAAATACTGTGATCCACTTTAATATCTGGCCTTTCACTTACCCTATTGTAAGTACATATAATCAATGCAGATTGGATAAAAAACAGCAACCTAATATGCATCTTATTTGTATTTCTTTTATTTGTTCTCAGGAATTAAGTCATAGAATCCACAGAAAGAATTGACCTGAAGGGGGAAAAGTTATTTTTGAAACTAGTCTTTGTCCAAGTGGATCAAATTATCAGCTCAAACACCTCCTTTAAGAAGTTCAGCCAAGAAATCGTAGCCGTAAGGTTCTCCCCTCTCAAAAGGAAGGACCAGATTTCCTTCACATCCAATGTATTGTCGGCTTAAATTAACTTTCTCATATGTCTGATTCTTAGGTCTGGTAAACCATGACAAAGCAATGTGACATGCTTTAGTGACTCCTGGCAGGATCTACATCCCTCCGTCTTAGATTTCCCATATATTTTTAATAGTTGATTTGTAGGATACAAATCAAATCTGAAACTGAGAAACTGATTTTTGTACCAGCCATTGGGAGCCATGGCAAGATATTTAGGCAGAGATCCCCAAGGTTTTGTTTCTTCTCTTAAGATGTGTATGAAATGTATTTCCTCTTGGGTGTTAATTCAATCGTCCTGCCACAGTTTCATTTTAACCTTTTCTGGAAATTTAGTAAATTCACCCAGGTCTGACTGCAGTTTTTGTAGTATGCTGTGACAGCAGACAGGCCACTACTGCATAAGGACGTTATCTGCTCTTTAGTGCATATTTTTCAAAATTTAATTTGGCACTACCGGAGATGGAATCATAAGTTTTTTAAAGAGTGTCAGTGAGTTCCATGTCACTCGCGTTTGTAATGAAACTAGGCCTAGTTCATATCTAATCAAGGCAGTGGAAGCTATGTTTGGTAGGTTCAAGTTCTTTCTCCAGAGGGTGCCTTCCAGGATAAACCGTATCTTCCATGAATTAAAGAGAAACACCTCTGCCCCAAAAGTTAATGAAGGAACCGATTTCTGGTTATAGAACGTCAATACTGGTAAGATGGAAAACTTGCCAAACTTTTGTGAGTCCTTCTTCCTTGTCCGGGCAGGATTTTAAGCATGGATTTCAGGGCCAGCTGTTGTGGTTGATCACACATGCTGTTGTTCACCAAAGCCCCCAGGTAGGTAATCTGAGAAGTGATTCTCAGCAGTTCTTGTTCAACGTACCAGTTCAATGATGATCTCCCATTGCCTCCTCGTGGACCCAATGACATAATACTGGTCTTAGTTAGTTCATTGAAAGGATGTTTATTTTCAAATATTGGTTAAGGGCTACCAATGTCCTCTCTAAGCCTATAGGAGTTTTTTCCACTAGCATGATGTCATCTGCATAAAGTAGTCTTGACAGCTTCCCATCCCTGATGGATGGGAGAAATGAATTTACCATATTTAAGCACTCACCAAAATCAGAAAGGAATAAACTGAATAGATTCAGGGTGAGTGGACAGCCCTGTGTTAAGCCCCTGAAAGTGGGGATGAAATTTGTCAAGACATCCCCAGCATTCAATCGAACGTGTATGGAAGTGGATTCGTAAAGAGATTTAGTAGCAGCCTATACTGGGGGCAGGCAGTTCCAGGATTCAATTTTCTTCCAAAGGCTTTAGCGGTCAATGCTGTCAAAGGCTTTGCTCATATCAACGAAGGCTAGGTACGCTTTTGTTTTACTGAGTAAGCTTAGCAGAAAACATTTCATTCTGTACCAGTCCCCTTCTGGAAGCATGTTTGCCATGGGACAAATCTCTTTGTATACTGTATCCATAACTGCAACTGTGGAAAACAGATTACCCAGAGCATCGAGTAAGGGTATGGTCGTATCCGTCCTATTGCCTTTTTTTAAATTTCGGGACTATGATAGCTTTTTTCCATGATGCAGGTAGTCGTTCTAAAGATTTGATGGAAAAAATCAAAAATAAAAGGAATCCGGAGCTCTGGTGATTGTTTAATCATGTTATTAGTGATCCTATCTGGGCACAGAACTCTAGAATAGTTTTTTTATTAATGGGTATCTCCAAATACACATGGTTGAGGTGGAACGGCCAAGCAGCACCACTTACTTCTATCTCATGATTGGATGTATCGTCTTCGGCTTAAAATATTTTTCCATGAAAATGAATCAATGTTTCTTCGTTAACAGTGTTTGCTAAAGAAGTGGCTTGTGAGGGGTTTGTCTCATTCATTAATTGCCACATCGCTCTTGCATCTTTTTTGATTATGATTGCTAGCATCTGCTCTGCATCTACTTGTAATAAAGATGCTTTTTCTCTCACCAGCCAGTTCTTATACTTCCATTTTCTTTCTTTAGCAGTAGCACATATTGATCAAGTACCAGATGAGTGATATTTTCCAGTTCTTTCCATAGCAGGTTTTTCTGTTCCTTTACTGTGAGGTTGAAGGTATGCCTATGAATTGATGTAGTTACCTTGCTCTTGTTAGGTATAGTCAAACATTCTTGGAGAAAAGGGACAACATTGAAGTCTCCACCCTTTCAAGGTGCTTAGCATAACGGGCACCCAGGGAGAGTACATCAGAATGTATCAGTCTCATGCGGTTGGCAAGCTTGGTGGTTATAATATCCATGAATAATTGATCTCTTACGGAGTGAAATTTACCTACCCAGATACGTTGCAAGAGCGCATGGTCGCTAGTATGCCGGTGGAACACTTCAAAGCCAGAAACCTCCTGAATGATAGTGCTGGAGACAAATACATAGAGCAGTATGCTGGTCTTAGCATTGCTGGACCAGGTACATTTCGCTGGAATATCTCCCAGGGTTTGTCCATTCAGCATATGCAGATCTTTATCATTCATAAGATCAAGCCACTTCTCTGAGTGATCTGGGGGAGAGATGGACAGAGACTGCCATGTGATGGTATCCTTTAACTTCAGGCAGTAGCAGTTTAGGTCCCTGTCAATGATGACAAAATGAGGATTATCCCATCACGGAAAGGCTGTCAATAGAGTCCAGAATCATGCTAAAAAAAACATCATTAGTGATTATCTGATATTACCCAAATTGACTTTTTACAATTTACCTTTTGCACAATTGACCTAATTATAGTGGTCCTAATTGACCTTCTGCACAATTGACCTTTATATTATTTTAGTTATTTTATATATGTATTGGATTGGCTTTGGATTGTAAATAATATAAGGGTATTGGGTGGGAGGTTGCAGGGGGTTTTGGATTGGGTGGGGGTTGCGGGGAGCTTATATGTCCTAATTGACCTTCTAAATTAGGTCAATTCTCCAGAGGTCAATTCTCCTTAGGTCAATTGTGAAAAGGTCAATTAGTATACAACCGATTATCTGAGGATTCCAGTAAACATTGAAGATTATAGCCATTTGTGCCTCCTCGTCATCTTTCTGTATCATAATTTCCACTGTCTGTAGAAAAGGGATAGGGTTGGAGACCTTCAACATGGTGATCCCAGCACCCAGTTTAACAAAGGTGAGCAGACCAGCAGAAGGACGTCCTCTCAAACCTTTATAGTCAGGATTAAGGCATGCTACCTAGCCATCCAGGATCAGCGGCGTGGTTACCCAGGTTTCCTGGAGGCAAATGATGTTGAACGAACCAGAGAGGATCATTCGGTCCAGAAAGCTAGGAGTAATTGTGAGTCTAGTTGTTAATGCAAAGTCACAGGCGGCTTGTTAGTGCTCCCTAAGCTCTTGTGTTCTATAAATTTACTTTGCCAAGGATTTCCCAGGAAGGAGATTGTATGCTTGGGCTGGTTGTTTCCTTTGACTGTGATCTTCATGTCTCCTTTGTGCGAGCCTATATAGTTAGATTGGTGATTGACAATGAGCTTGTGGTGTAATAGAACTTGTGAAGTAGCCGGGACAATCCATGTAGTATCTTTAGTTGCTCTCTTAATGAGTGAAGTCCTCCGGGCCTGGCTCGGGATGCCATGAAAATGAAATGATGTTTTATTTATATCGCGCTCATACACAAGTGTTTCAGAGCGCAACCATGCAAAAAGGGAGGGGAACAAGGGATGGCATCCTTCTGTCATGAACTCCACTATACTGCTGTCATCCGAGTGTAGAAAACAGAGGAGGAGTAATAGATGCATAAGGAGCATCGCATTGGCACGATTTAAGATAAAATCATCATCCATTGACAATAGTCTGTCCAAAAGCAATACATATGCCCACTTTTATTACCGGACCTGCTGGATTCCATTGAGTGTAGAAAAGTTGGAAATTGTCAAACGCCCTTTTCGTCAACCCCTTCCGGTCTACTATTTCTTTTTCTTTTTTTGAATTCTGGAATATCTTCAGCACTGGAGATCTGGCAGGGAGCTTCAGTTTATTATTAGAAACCACTTTTTCACGATTTTTCATGCTTTTCCTCTAAGGTCTTAAAGGGACTATGTGTCACCATAGGGTCAGAGCTCCCGATCGAGTGGGTGACTGTCGAACTAGAGATTTGCACCTCTGCTGAGCCTATGGCGGAGGTCATAATAATGCCAGGCTTTGGCTGAGTCTTTACCACATTCGGATGACAGAGAGACAGATCTTATGAGACTACCTTCTCATCAGCAGGATCTTCTTCCTCAAGTGAATCAGTAGAAAAATGTAAACAGTCCACCAATGAGTGATCAAGTGGAGAGGCAGTTTTTGGTGTGCTGCCAGCCTTTTCCACATCACGCTCAACATGGAAAGAGTTTTTAGCCAAAATTCTCGTCTCTGAGAACTTTGCCCCATGGGGAAAATGATTGGACTGACTAGGCTTCTGAAGATTTATTAGAAAAACACAGATATTGCTCCTATTACGCTTAGGTGGCAATGGAAGATTTTTTTTTTACTTTTTTGATCTCAGTTCTGCTTTTGGAGGCAAGGTGCCATTTTTTCCTTTTATTCTCGTTACAGAAGATCTGAAAGGGCATTGCAGCTTTATCAAGTTCAGTAGTGTGCAACGTCATTGATACTGGGCAGGTTGGTTGGTAGTCAGTAGGGCAATGGGTCTTATCTGTAGTGCTCCTGGTGGGCAAACATGCATTTGTTTCATCAGTATTGTTGGGTTCTCTCGTGGTTAGCGAAGGCTGAGAGCTTGTAGGTGGTACATCTTTAGTGCTGAAACCAGGGGCGTGTTCTGCAGTCTCCCTTATTTTCAGTCAGTTGAATTTCACTACAGTTTGTATTTTATAAAGAGAAATCCACTTTATTCTGTGTCGCCAATAAATCCTCTACTTATCCAACATCTGGTCCAAATCCACTGGGATGATGAGAATGATACACCTACAACAAAATACAAAAATAAAAAAAATGGCTAAAATGAACATACAAAACACCATCAATTGTACTACCTCACAGAAAACTCAAAACAGCATACTGCATACATGAAACTGCATTAAAATTACAACAAATACAATCAAATAAACCTTCAACCTCACTAACATGAATACAAAAGCCACATGCCTATATATAATTGCCACTGATTGGCAAATCTAATTTTGTAGGTTCTTGTTAGTGAAAGTATAAAAATACTTTAAAAAATACTTTCCACACAATCAGAGCAGTTGAAAATAATTATAATAAACACCATCTGATAGCAGTAATTAATATGACTAACACACACAGCACTGCAAATAAACCTTGGAACACGTAAATATTTAATAACACTTACTTTCACATCACCCACACTCCTGCCATTTACACAGGAAGAGTTCTACAATTAAAAGGATGAAACTGCAAAAAATGGTGGCTTTTATACTTTCCAAATAGAATGACAAAAAAGAGGACTATATACTAATAAAACCTCTTAAATGGATGACACATTTTCACTACAACCTATCACCGAGAGCTACTCAAATAGAGCAGTAACAACAACCAATACCAAATGAAGAAACAAACAGAAATCTTTTATTACCCACCAAGCTTCTTTCATAGCCACGGTTGCAGAACGTCCTCTGTATCTGCAGCAATACGTACATTTCTTTGCAAGCACAAAATCAAATAGGCCGGCCTTCAAAACGTCAAATAAAATAAGAGAACATCTAAGCAGATAAAATAACCCACACAAATCCAATTATGTGCTGTATCATCCACATAACAATATGAATTTTGCACAGAAAATGTATGATATATAGACGGGCCTTTTAATATAACCACACGTAGGCGTACCATCAATAAAATGATGAAAAGCATTGGCGCGCCTTCGCACTTGCTTTTCAATAGATGTGGTCATAGAAAAACCTTGCATCTCTATTTGCTTTTAGCAGCGGCTATACGAAAAAAACTACGAATAAAATGATGTATTTCCACTCCACCAAACTCCAAAGAAGTGTCCCTAACATCAGCTACCAGCCACCCCTCCACTCCCCATAGTCTTCCTCCACTCGCCTGGTCTCTGCAAATCCCTCAAAACAATCAATGCATTGATGATGATGTTCCACCCAAAATGTTGGATAGCCGTGGCTACCAGAGGTCCACAAACACATGATGTGCCATTTGCTACAAGATAGCCATGGCTGCACAGGGTGCCACATCTACCCGTGGGTAGGAACACTGACTAATGAGTGGCTGCCGGATAATTAAAACAGTACCATCAACCAATTACAAACTCAAAAACACACACATCATAGATATTCTGCTCGTACAAACTACTAGAAATTCAAATTAGGAATAATGTTCCTGGAATCAGACACAGGCTGCAGATATCATGGCTGGTTTCAAAATTGTTTTGCTGATCAGAGACAGTTGAGTTTTTTGGTTGCTGGCTTTTTGTGAGAAACTAAGGTGCCAGCAGGAGTTTTGACCGGTGCAAGCACAGACGACAAGCACCAGACACAGAAGCATTAAGAGCTTTATGCAGCAGGAAGGCATCCTGAACTGACCTGACCACACTATTTTTAGTGTTTGGTCCAGAAGACACGGACACCCGGCATTCAAGAATGGGATCCTCTTTGACCAATACACAAAAGGCTAGACAGATTGTTAGCTCAGGAATAAGACTGTGTACAGCTTGCTCCACTACAAGACAGAACCCAAATAGGGATTGGTTCCACTATATCGTCATCGCCTACTGAAATACCAGTGGAGATCGCTGGGCTCACCCTATCCATCCCAAAAGCAACACACATTTGTCAGTTGCCCTCTGTCCTGATGAAAGTTGGCTGAACTTTATGGTCAAGGTATCTTCTGCCCTAAGTGAACTACAATTGAAACACATGTCAACAGACAAATATCTCCTGTAAATCATACAGAGAGACCCATCTGAAAAACAAATGAGTTTGAATTTGAATTTTTGGTTTTACAATATGTTATGGTGACAATAGACCACTATGTTAGGAATATTTGTTGGAATGAATACGGTATGTATGAGATGCAAATGAGTTTGAATGATGGGGAAACGCAGTGAGATTTTTGTTGCGATCTGTTAATGAATTGTTTATGATCAGAAAATGAAATAAATATCATGTATTGTTAAGATTTGATAACATTTACATACAATCCTGTCATCTTTTATCTATTGGTCCAATTTATGTTTCAAGTGTGCTAAAATACTACACTGAGTGTACCCCAAAACAGTCATTTTAAGGACTACGTAACAGATATAAATACACAAGTACACTAAAATGATAACCAAAAAAATGTTTTTGTATTATACCTGCGGTTTGAGTTCATTGACTTTTATTATAACCCGGCTGCAAATTGCTAATTAAAGAGGGGCTCACTTTGGGTTTTATAGTACAATAGAACTTGACAGATCATCACAGTACAACACTGCTCATTTAGGTATGTAAGGTAGCTGAACAGAAGGAAAACAGACAATAATATATGTGAGTAAACTAGGTAGGGAAACATTTAATAGGCACAAGATATAATAGCATAAGTGACAAAACACATACTAAAATACATTGTATGGGGCATCTAAAACTAGAGTATGATGGCTCCTTTTTGTATACATTTTTCTTAATTATTTTCTTCTGTTTTTCTCCACAATCTCACATGTACGAAAGTCTGAAAACACACAGACAAAGTACATAAGACTCCCAAATACCTACAGTACTACTGAACATGGCCTTTGGCCACAGTCTTTCACCCCTGATGTCACAATACCTATAAAAAGAACTTTTTTCTTTCAAATTAGTTTTATTGGTAAATCATCATGGTTAATATATATCAATTCACAATTACACATTCACTTATTACACTTCATACCATGAGAGAATTTAAAATGTTTTCTGCCCCCTCCCCCCATCAGAGGAACAGGTTGGGGGGCAGAGAAGGAACAACATAATCACCCGAACTACCCACCTTGATTCTAAGCCAACGCCCACCCACCCCGTTCAAATAAACTGGCACTTCAGATGTTACTAACGTTCAGTTCGTTGGAGCCTGCGGTTGTCAGGCCTCTGTTTCGCCACCTCCTTACTTTTATCTGGAGTTTATTCTCAACATTCACTGGCATTTCCCCATCCTCCCACTCTGAGGTCCGCCGTAGGATCCACCGGTGTTAACTTTCCTCCAATTTTCCCCTTTCACAATCAGTCTGCTACTTTCCTCCACACCACTTCAATGTGCATTCTCCCTCCCCATGCATTCCTCCATCTAAGTCTTTAGGGCTCTTGGTGATCTCCCAGCTGAGGTCTCTCTGGGTCGTATCTCTCCCGAAAGGGAGCACATTCCATTTCCCTTGCGGGAGTCTGGTTCTGTATCTGTCTAGTGAGCTGTTCCATTCTGTACATATCAAATGCATTGGCAGCCCATTGCTTTTCATTGGGCAGTTCCTCCCTTTTCCAACCTCCTGCAATGCAAGCCCTGGCTGCCACTAGCAGGAAATGCAGCATACGCGGGAGCTTCATCCAGTCCCCTTCCATCACCTCTCTCACGAATAACACCAAGAGAGGGTCCAACTGTCTGGCCACCCCATCTAGGTTCCTTATCCAGCCCAGGATTTCCTTCCAATACCTCTGCACCATGTCACAGGCCCACCACATAAGCAAGTAATCCGCCCTTGTTAGACAGAATCATATGCAGTACCCTTTGGGAACACCAAACACAATTATGACTACAAGTGCAAGTTCAAATTCACCTTAGGTACAAGTCTGTACTACACAGTAAAGTGGTAGCGATGGCTGAGCAGCCAGAATATCTCAAGAGTAAAGTGAGCAGTATCACAAGTTGCACAAAGAACAGCACTTACTATGGTTCAAACAAACACTGGCTCAAGGTTTCTGAGTAAAAGAATATACATTTATTTACACCATCAGTTACTTTCCTCCAATTTTCCCCTTTCACAATCAGTCTGCTACTTTCCTCCACACCACTTCAATGTGCATTCTCCCTCCCCATGCATTCCTCCATCTAAGTCTTTAGGGCTCTTGGTGATCTCCCAGCTGAGGTCTCTCTGGGTCGTATCTCTCCAGAAAGGGAGCCCATTCCATTTGCCTTGCGGGAGTCTGGTTATGTATCTGTCTAGTGAGCTGTTCCATTCTGTACATATCAAATGCATTGGCAGCCCATTGCTTTTCACTGGGCAGTTCCTCCCTTTTCCAACCTCCTGCAATGCAAGCCCTGGCTGCCACTAGCAGGAAATGCAGCATATGCGGGAGCTTCATCCAGTCCCCTTCCATCACCTCTCGCACGAATAACACCAAGAGAGGGTCCAACTGTCTGGCCACCCCATCTAGGTTCCTTATCCAGCCCAGGATTTCCTTCCAATACCTCTGCACCATGTCACAGGCCCACCACATATGCAAGTAATCCGCCCTTGTTAGACAGAATCATATGCAGTACCCTTTGGGAACACCAAACACAATTATGACTACAAGTGCAAGTTCAAATTCACCTTAGGTACAAGTCTGTACTACACAGTAAAGTGATAGCGATGGCTGAGCAGCCAGAATATCTCAAGAGTAAAGTGAGCAGTATCACAAGTTGCACAAAGAACAGCACTTACTATGGTTCAAACAAACACTGGCTCAAGGTTTCTGAGTAAAAGAATATACATTTATTTACACCATCAGTTATAAAACAGTTCACTAATATAAAGCAGACAATCACAATCTTAATATACTACACACCACCCAATGGATTATGGACATGTTAAGCTCCAAATGAAGTGTGAGCAAAATGGCCCTCCAGTAATTTAGAAAGGGAGGGAAAGACAAGGTTATTCAAAATTAAGCAGCACCAACAAGTAAGTAGGCAGGGCAATCTAGAAAAGGCTTACTACAACTAGGATTCAAATCAATAGGCTTGGGCAAATGTTAATGGTTCAGAGTCTTTGCAGAAAATCACACAGTTCAGAGTAGTTTGCGGTTAAGTCTTTGCCAAGAGTTCAAAAGGAAGTTGGTCAGAAGAAAAGTTATTTAAAAGAGTAGAGAATGACACGCTTACTACAACTAGGATCAAATCAATATGCTTGGCCCAATGTTAATGGTTCAGGGTCTTTGCAGAAAATCACACAGTTCAGAGTAGTTTGCGGTTAAGCCTTTGCCAAGAGTTCAAAAGGAAGTTGGTCAGAAGAAAAGTTATTTAAAAGAGTAGAGAATGACACGCTTACTACAACTAGGATCAAATCAATATGCTTGGCCCAATGTTAATGGTTCAGGGTCTTTACAGAGAATCACAGAGTTCAGAGTAGTTTGCGGTTAAGTCTTTGACAAGAGTTCGAAAGGAAGTTGGTCAGAAGAAAAGTTATTTAAAAGAGTAGAGAAGGACAAGCCCTCAGATTAGTGAAAGATTTCAAACACTTTCACCGCAGTCGGACAGAATGAACAACCGGATTTGAACAGTACCTTAGAAGAAGAATGCTGAAGCTGAGGCTGAAGTTCCTGGCAGGTCCTGCAGGCTCATGGTTCCTGAAGTGACCTTCGGACTGACAAGAAGGAGGAAGACTGGAGGGTCCTGCACTGCCCAGGGAAGAAACCAGCAGCAGAGTAAAATGACAAATAAAAGGTGCGCTCCTTAAAACCCAAGCAGGGTCCGGTCCTCCTGGCTATCCAGTTCACTGCAGCGATGCACAGCAAATTCGACCAGGGGAGGGAGGCCTTGCTTGGTGTTTGGTGAACTGGTTGGTCCCACCAGCTCAAGGGAAGAAGATCCCTTGCAGATCTTCTCTGTCGTCGAAGTTTAGGAGATTCAGACCCACAGCAGGTCTTCACTGGGAGGTTCAGTAGTTGCAGTAGTCCTCTTCCATCAGCTTCTCTTCGGTTCTCTCGATCCAGTGGCGACTCTTCCTTCCAAGTCCCAGAGACCTGCTTTTTATGCAGTTTTCCCCCATTCACACAGCTTGGCTGTCAATCACACAGCAGGGTGGGTGTCCTGGCAGGACAGTCACCTAGCCAATCAAACAAGAGTGCTACTTGGGTCTCCAAGGAGATCCTGTGCAGGGGGCCTAAAACCCCTCCCTCACATCCTGTCCACCCATATACTCAGGCACCCAAGGCGAGCTTCTGTGCAGAAGCCCGCCAAAGGACGGCGAACAAAGGAACCAAACCTGGTTTGGCACACAGAGTAAAACACGAGAAAGACCTTTACAAAAATAAATGGCAAATAAACCCTGCCGGAACCACATAAAATTAAAAGGAGTCCAGTGGATTAAAGTTCGAGGCTACCACCATAGCCTCTAACAGTACTGAGGCTATTTTCATAGCTTGCGGTAAAATAAAAATGGTAGATACCACTGCCACCAGCCAAATCTTAAAGAAAGGGGAACAAAATAATGTTCCATGAGAAACAGACAAAAAGGGATAATTATTAACCCTTTCCTGTACTCTATGGAAGATAGTTTGTACTGGGTCTGAAAATAGAAAAAGACAAATAAAGTCAATGGCAACTTTACATGCTCTGGGAGACAGTAGTCAGTCCCAGAGAATGGAGTTTAAAAGTGGGAAGCCTAAAAAGATAACCCTGTGTCACTGCACTGAAGGTGCTGTGTGACACACAGTAAGAAGATGACACCTTTGGAGTAGGTGAGGTTCCACAGTCTATGAACACAACCATGTAAAACACTCAGCAAAACACATGTAAGAATGGGAAAAAAAGGCGTTCACTCTTACCAGGTGAAAAAAATAAATCCTAGAATTCCAACAAAGCTGCTGAGGGACTCAGTAGGTAAGGAAAATTAGCCATTCTGGAGAAATCTCCCCTAACAGCCCTTAGCCCACATTTCCTCTAGCAGTGAGCGTCAACACCGGGGTACATCAGTGATAGCCTCGCCGGGTCCCATTGCCACCTATACAAATGTTATAAGTGGCAGGCTGCTGAGGTGCAAAGGGCGTTCTCACATAACCTTTGCCACTGGTCATCCTCCATTTCTATCTCCATGTTTCTCTGCCATTTCCTCCTGTATACCTCTAAGTCCCCCCCCTGTGCTTCCAGTAGGGCCTGGTATAATTGGGAGATGAGCCCTTTTGTCCCTTTTCCCATAGCCAACACCTTCTTTGTACGTGTCTGTTCCCTTTGCAGGTCCTTCTTCCAATCCTTAGACATCAGCACCCTTTTGAGTTGCAAATATTTAGATACTTAGATCTTTCCCCCACCAAGCATGTATTTGAGTTCACTCAGCTCAATAAACACATCTTTTTTCAGGACCTGCCCCACTCTTTCCACACCACCCTCGAACCAGTCCTGGAATCTCTCATGCTCGGGAATCTGGTCCCTTATGGGAGGTGCCCAAATGTGACTCAAGGTTGAGGGCCAGGTTGTTACTCCCACCATTTCCCTCTAAACTCTCCAGAGGGACCATAGCAGGCCCAAGATCCTATGCCTCCATACCTTTTTTGGGGCTGCCTCTCGCGGTGCCCACAACCATTCTCCAAGCGTGACTGGGCAAAATAGGTGGTTCTCAATGTCCACCTATTGTTTCTGTTTGTCTCCCCTCAGGTGGGGGACCAGAGCTCTGAACTGCGCTTCCCTATAATATGTCCGGAGCCCTACCCCCCTTTCTCCTTGGGTTGTAAAAGAAGTCTTTAGGCTACTCTATGTTTTTCCCCTCCCAGAGGAATCTTATCATTTTCCTTTTCAATTCTCCGAAATGTATACCCGGCAGTTCTATCTGGAGTGCCTGATAAATATATAATAATCTAGGGAGGAGGACCATTTTGAGCACATTTAGGCACCCTAGCTATGAGATGGTTAACTTCGACAAGTTGTCTAGCTCCCCAGAGCGCCGATGCAGTAGGGTGGGGGGGGTTTCCTCGTATAGTCTGTCCAGTTCTCTGGAGATCGTCACCCGAGGTACTTTAAGGTACCTTCCTCTACCTGTATCCCCAGCCCTTCCCCTTCTACTCTTCATTCTCCCACTATCTCTCCTAGTGGGAGAAGGATTGACTTGTTCACGTTTAGCTTGAAACCCGATAGGCGCCAATATTTTTGTACTACTCGGAGTACTCTTGGCACTGTCTCTGTCACCTCAGAGAGATATACCATAATGTCATCTGGATACATGCTTAATTCATGGGACAGGTCCCCTACCCTTATTCCCCCTATCCGCACATCTTTCCAGATCCCCTCCTTCAGGGTTTCCATTACGAGGGAATAAAGGAGTGGGGACAGTGGGACGCCCTGTCTAGTGCCCCTACTTAGCGAAAATTCCCTGGATTTCATCCCATTCACCACTACCTTCGCCTTGAGGCCAGAGTAGATGGCTTGAATAGCTCTTCACATTTTATTTCCCACACCTATTTTCTTTTACACTGTAAACAGAAACCCCCATTCTGCTGTCTGAATGCCTTCTCGGCATCTAGGCCTAAAAGTGTGTGGTGCCAATGACACCCTTCTATGTGTTCCATGAGGTCTAGGGTCTTTCTGACCGCATCCGGACCTTGTCTTCCCGCTATAAACCCCATCTGATCTGGGTGTATTATTTGTGGCAATTTTTCTTCGAAGCATGTTGCTAGGATTCGTGTGAAAATATTCTCATCTAAATTCAATAGTGAGATAGGGCGGTAAGATGCACATTGCGTGGGGTCCTTCCCTGTTTAGGAATCACCAATATTAGTGCTTTGCTGAAGGAGTCTGGGGCCTCTGCCGCTTCTAGAATGTGATTAAACAACCATGTGCTGAGACAGGATCCCCAATTTATTTTTATAGAATCCTACAGTGTTTCCATCTCCCAGGGAGCCTTACCATTGGGGAGATGCGAAATTGCTTCTTGAACCTCTTCTAATGTTATTGGACTCTGCAGGTGCTCCATTTCTACATCTGTAAGTGTGTTCACCTCTATCCTATTCATGTGTCCCTTACTGCTATTTCTCCCTCCTGTACTTTGGTTTTATAAAGGGTTTTATAGTACTGGGCAAATTCCTCTGCTATCTCTCTGGGTGAACCCCTTGTGTCCCCTCCTGAGCTTGTAAGGGACGATACCCACCTCTCTGTGCTCTGTGCTCGGAACCTCGCTGCCAGCAGCGTATCTGCCTTGTCCCCCTTCTCATAGAATTTCTGTTTGAGGTATCTCAGCTTCCTCACGGTTTCCCCCATCCCCAGTGCTGTCTGTTCTGCTCTTTTAGAGAGCATCAGTTCCCTGGCTTCCTCTGTTTCCCCATCCATTGCATGCATCATCTCCACCTCCTCCACTATCTCTCTCCTCAGCTTCTTCTCTCTTAGGTTCCTCTCCCTCTTACGTTTTGCACCCTCTCATATAAGTAGCCCCCTCCAAGATGCCTTCCCTGCGTCCCAGAGCACTCTACTATCACCTCCCCGAATTGTTAATGAAGAGGGGGTCTTTCCAAAGTGTTTCATTGCAACGCCAGCTACTATCTGGCCTGTAAAGTCCTGTGACATCCAGGGACATGAGGACCATGTGGTGATCAGTCGAACCCACCAGCCTGATTTTGCTCTGGGTCACTCTCATCCCCTGGTCTCTATTCAAGAGGAGGTAGTCAATTCTAGTATAAGTGTTATGTGGGGCCGAGTAAAATGCATACCCCTCTTCCCCCGGTGTTGCTCTCTCCAGACATCAATTAGGTTACGGGCCACTAACGTGGCGCCCACTTCCCCCCGTACTGTGGTCCCTGTGGTCTTCCTATCTCTTGCTTCATCTGGCCAAGAGTTGAAATGTCTCCCTATTATATAGCAGTCCGCCTGCTGTTCCTGTATCACGCTAAGCGCATCCAATATGAACTGTGCCTGCCCCTGATTGGGGACATATAGTGCTGCCAGGAGTACCCTAGCCCCGTCCAGAGTCCCCTTGAGTGTCAGTAGCCTCCCTTCCAGAAGGTGGGTGGTTGGGCAGACCCTTAGTTTCCATTGTTTATGTATCACTATGCCGACTCCTCCCTTTTTAACAGTCCTAGATGCCCAGTGGACCTGACAAATCCCTGCCCCTCATATCATCCGTTCTTCTTTGTGTATTAGACGTGTCTCCTGTAGGAAGAGTATGTCAAGATGTGCTTTGTGGAATTCTCTGGCGACCAATGATCTCTTAGTCAGGGAGTTGAGCCCTTTCAGATTCAGCGTCCCCACCAAGAGACCTCTTATAGCATCACCCCTACCGATCACGCGTGCCTTTCGTTAACTTAACATAAGGCTCCACTCATCGTCGTCTACATGGGAGTAATGATTCTCTCCAGTGCTGTCTCTGTCGAAAGAGCCATAACATTTGTGAACTCGGTTGCCCAGCCCTTTAAAATGAGTAGCAATACCCTGGAGATATATGGGGATGCAGACTGTATTCATACATTAATAATATGACTCAGGTAGTTTGGCAAAAGGGAGTCTGTTTTAACGCCAAAGGTCTATAACAGGGAGTACAACAAACATCAGCATTCGCTCGATCCTCTTACTCAACGAACCTTACAAAAAACTGAGGTTTTATTAGGCAAATTGGTCATCGGTGATGTGTGACCTGCGTCACTACCTTTGTGGCAAACTACAAATCCTATCGAGGAAGGTGATAGGCTCTAAGTGAATATCTAAGTATAAGTTACATATCAGTATAGAACCGTGAAGGAGAGTAATAGGTTACTTAACATCAGGTAGGGCAACTAAGCCCTCCCCTTAGAATGGCCACTATGAATGTCACTAAATACACAACATCCCATTGGCTACACAAATTAACAGTCTGTTAATCACTCGGTCCTCTACTATTGGTTGGCTTCTAACCCCCATCAGTACTTTTCAACCTACTTATAGCAGCATGCAGACTGAACATCCAGGTGCTAGTGGGCTCATCTAAACAATAGCTTCCCACCAATTAATATATTAATCCATCATCATCTCAATGGTCCAGTGTCAATTAGTGCTTTGAAGTTTGGCCTTGAGTTTGTACTGTGCTCTGAGAAGTTTTATGGAGTGCAGGCACAGCCTGCCCTCATGCGTAGGTGCGACCACCTCGATCGTCCAACTTCCTCCTTTCACGTGACTGGACACCATGAAATCGGGCCTTTTCTAATAGTCCTCTGACATCTTCTGTTTTGCTCAAGCCTTCTAAACAGGAGTCTCTGTTCTTTCACACAATTTGTATGCAATGTCAGTCAATTCCTGTTTGATAAGATCTTGGCTTCTTGGCTCATTCAACCCCTTCTGCTGAGATTTCATTTGTAATTTAATTGCTTTTAACTGTGACACACTGAAGTGAGGCCTTGTTGTTAATGTGCAGCAGTGCTTTCTCCAGCATGGGGTCTGGCATGGATTCACATGCTCATGAATATTCCCCGTCGTCAGGCTGGGAATCCTCGGTAAAGAAAAAATCAGTATCAGTTTCGTTTCTGATCTGTCTTTCGTAGTAGTAACCAATCACTGATCTCTGCGTCATACTGACCACAGCCAATGACTGCCCTCTACCTAAGCCCCGCCTCTGGCAGCCATCTTCAGATTTTTACCGCACGTTCAAGTGTTGGGATCCTCGTGCTATTGCTCTCGAGCGTTAGTGCTATTTTTTCACGTTTTTTCTCAAAAAACTTCTATTTTTCGGTCAAAAGAGCCTCAAGCTCCACCGTTTCTTCATCCGATCAACGGGTACCCGTGTCCGATTCGTCTACGCCCCTCAAGGGTGAAGATTTTGTCGAGCCATGCTTTTGGAGGACTCCATAAGTTTCTCAGGCCCATCTCGGACATGGCCCAGGAGAAGGGAAGCTCGACGCCCGGAAAGCTGTTCAGGGTCTGCCCTGGATGCCAGCGTCAGAATGTCTTTAAGGAGGACGAACACTCCCTTTGTCTTTACTGCCTACATGAGGACAAGACGCACGTGGAGAAGGACTGTGCGTTTTGCGGCAATATGTCGGAGCGGACCATGAAGGACCGCCATCAACGTCTCGCCAACTGGCTGGAAGGGAAGAGCCCGTCAGGCGAGAAGAAGAAGAAGAAGTCCGAGCAGTCTTCTAAGACCTTTGAGGACGCCCCGGCGACGGGGGTCCAACACAAGGCCAAGCACCGCAAGTCTGCTGGCACCGGGAGTGCCGAACGGTCAGGCTCTACGGGCGCCAGGCAGGGCGCATCCTCCCCGGCGCCATCAACCACAAGCCAACGCTCTGGTTCGGGTAAGAGGAAGGCCGAGCTCCCGGCGAAGCTCCTGGAGAGGACCCGGTCGAGCTCGAAGGCTCCATCGGAGGGGGAGCGAGGCAGTGACCCTCCCCCCAAGGAGAAGGCGGTGAGCGCACCTAAGGTGGTGAAAGCCTTAATCCATCCAGCCAAGGCCTCTATCGAGACAGTCTCGGCGGCCCTGGCTCAGCCTGTGGAGGCTACACCAGTGGTGGCGACCTCGGGGCTCAGAGTCTCCCTGCCACCGCGGAGGGAGTCCTCTTTTATGCCCATCAACAGGACCCCTGTGAAACCTCTGACGGAGAAGAAAAAGGGGGGGCAGGAGGTCGTCGTGGATTCGGCCTCAACCTCTGAGGAAGAGCTGATCGAAGTCTTAAGCCACGGCGTTGGCGTGGAAGAAGACCAGCCCGTCGGGAGGGACCCCGACGTAGGAGACGACGTTAACGTCGAGGTTGCCGGCGGGGCCCCTGACCGCCCGTCGGACTCCCCTCAACCAGTGCCGCAAGACAACTCGGCGGCCATTTTATTGGCTATACAGTCCTTATGCTCGGAGATAAGGACGAGACTGCCGTTACCACCAGCGGAGGAACCGCACCCGACGGGGGACCCGGAGCCAGGCCCTTCTGGGAGCCCACCCCCTAAGAGAAGAAGGATTCATCCTCCACCTCCTTTTCAGCCATCGCGCCCTGTTCAGCCCTCCTCCCCGTCCACGACTCGTGGGGATGATACGGGGACTGACACGGCTGCGACGGGTACAGACGACTAGGTTTACGACGAGGATCTGCCGTCGTCACCTCCCACCCGGGCTTCCCCGCCCGACGAGATTGGATCGTTTCACTCCATGATCGCCAGGGCATCCGAGCTTTTCCAGCTCTGCCCGGAAGAGAAGAAGAAGGAAGGTTTCCTTTATCAACGGCGCGAGGCCAAGAGGAAGACGGTCCTCTCTGTACCTCTACTGGACGATATTTGGGATGAGGGCCTCGCCCCCCTCAAGAACCCATCCACGACGCCGGCTAGAAGGGATCGGTACGAGAAGAAGTACCGGGTCCCGGACGCGGCCCCCTTGTGCCTTTGGGCACAGCCGACCCCGGACTCGGTCGTCTCCGCGGCGGCCAGGAAGAAAGCGGGGGGGGCACGGCCTCTACGTCGACCTCCCCGCCGGACGGCGAGGGAAAGGAATTAGATACGATGGGACGCAGAGTCATCTCGTCTGCAGCGACGACGATTAAGGCGGCCAACGCCTTGGCTATCGTAGCCCGCTACGACAGGGAGTCGTGGTACAAACTGGCCCCCCTGCTGGACTTCCTACCGGACGACAAGAGGGCTGAAGCCCTAGAGATCTTGCAGGAAGGAGAGGTGGTGTCGGACCACGCCATTACGATTGCGACGGACATCGCTGACACTGGATTTCGCCAGTTGGGCAACGGCGTGTGCCTTAGGCGGCGTGGATGGCTCAAGGCTACTGACTTCCGTCAGGACGTTCAGACCAGAGTCTTGGACATGCCGTTCGACGGAAACAACCTGTTTGGGAAAACAGTGGACGATTCCCTTCAAGCCATCAAGGCAGACACAGAGACGGCCTGGGCTCTCCAGCAACGGCGGCCGCCCTTTCGGAGCGGCGGAGGCAAACAGGGTGCCTCCAAAGGTTCCGGCGGCGGATTTTCCACCTACCGTCAAGCGGCCCGTTTGTCGTCGCAGGAAGCTTACAGGGGACGAGGCAAGTCAGGCGGACCCCGCCGTCGCCGCCAAGGAGGACAAGGCGGCAAAGCCTCATCGAAGCAGGACTGAACCGGCCGTGGGGTCGGGCCCTCACCGAAGCACGCCGGTGGGAGGCCGGCTGGCGAGCTTCATCAGCGTGTGGGAGTCCATCTCCACCGACCGTTGGGTGCTGGACGCCCTACCTCAGGGTCACGCGCTCGAGTTTCTAAAGAGGTGCCCGCGCGTCCCCCCTGTGGCCAGGAAAGAACATCACGTCCCTCAACTTCTCTTGGAGGTAAAGGCGATGCTCAAGAAGGGCGCCATCGAGCTCGTCCCAGAGGCTTTGGGGCTCAGGAGTTTACTCAAGATACTTCCTCGTGAAGAAGAAGACGGGAGGATGGCGTCCCATCCTGGACCTACGACGACTGAACAAATTCATCAAGGCACAGAAGTTCCGGATGGTCACCCTCCAACACGTCCTGGGTCAGCTGGAGGAGGGCGATTTCCTGTCGTCGTTGGATTTGGAGGATGCCTACTTCCATATTCCCATCCTAAAGGGACACCGGAAGTTTCTCAGGTTCGTGGTCCAAGGGCGTCACTACCAGTTCAGAGTCCTTCCCTTCGGACTGAGGTCGGCACCCAGGGTGTTCACCAAGTGCCTCACACCGGTGGCGGCGCAACTGCGCCGAGAGGGGATCCACGTCTACCCCTACCTGGACGACTGGCTCATCCAAGCAAAGACGAAGGAGCTCGCCGTGGAGCACACGGCAAGGACCGTCCAACTTCTCACGGACCTGGGATTCTCCATAAACTACGCCAAGTCCCACCTGGTGCCCGCGCAAGACGCACTGTTTCTGGGAGCGAAGCTCGACACAGTGTCGCTTCTGGCCTCTCCGTCGGAGGAAAGGACGAGGGCCATCTTGGGCAAGGTGCAGCGGATGCTGGTTGCAGACGCGGCCAGAGTGAGGTCCATCAAGTCCCTCCTCGGAATGATGTCTTCTTGCATTTACCTCATCCGCCTGTGCAGGCTCCGGATGCGCCCGTTGCAGGAGTTCCTGGACGCGTGCTGGATCCAGACGACGGGCAGCTTCGAGGAGAGGATCACACTCGACGAGAGTTTCCGACGAGCGATCCGGTGGTGGGGCACCCGCGCGCATCTGACGGCGGGCATGGACTTCCAGACCCCCAGCCACCAGGAGACAGTGACCACGGATGCCTCCCTGGAAGGGTGGGGAGCGCACACCGAAAATCTGCACGCGAGAGGCCTTTGGCTCCCGACGGAGAAGTCCCTCCATATCAACGTCCTGGAGCTCCGTGCAGTGTTTTGGGCCCTCGGGTCCTTTCTTACGTCCCTCAAGGGCAAGGTGGTGAGGATCTTCACCGACAACACCACCACCATGTTCTACATCAGGAAACAGGGCGGAACCAGTTCCCCAGCCCTGTCCATGGAGGCGCAGGATCTGTGGCATTGGGCCGTCGCCCAAGGGATGTTTCTGGTGCCGTTTCATCTGGCAGGGATAAAAAACACCATCGCCGACTCACTCAGCAGGGAGCTGCGCTCGTGCCACGAGTGAGAACTACGACAGGATCTAGTGGACCGCCTCTTCCGACGGTGGGGCACACCCCAGATCGATCTGTTCGCGACGGCTATGAACTCCAAGTGCCGGAGGTTCGCCAGCAGGTTTCCCCAGCCGAGGAGCATGGGCGATGCTTTCTCGTTCCCCTGGGAGGGCCTGTTTCTATACGCGTTCCCTCCACTGCCATTGCTGATCCGGCTCATCAACCAGCTCAAGAGGTCACGGTGCAGGATGATCCTCGTCGCACCTGCGTGGCCGAGGCAGATATGGTTCCCGGACCTTCTGGACTTGTCAGCGTCCCCGTCAATCAAGCTGCCAGTGGACGCGGATCTTCTCTCCAGGGAAGGAGGCGCCATCCTCCATCACGACCCGAAGTCGCTGAGCTTGCAGGCCTGGCTCCTGCAGCGTTAGAGTTTGGAGGATACGACATACCGGCCGACTGCAGAGAGGTTCTTGCAAAGGCCAGGGCGTCCTCAACTCTTAAATGCTACGGACACAAATGGAAGAGGTTCTCTGTCTGGTGCCACGCACAGAAGATTAACCCTCTACGGATTATGGCTCCCCAAGTACTGCCGTACCTACTGACGCTGGCCAAAGCTGGACTGGCGCACGCGTCCATCAAGATTCATCTTGCTGCGATCTCCCGATACACCAGAACCACGGGGCGGACGTCTTTGTGGTCTCATCATCTGGTGAAAGAGTTCATGAAGGGACTGTTCAGATCGTTCCCGCCGGTGAAGGCTCCGGCCCCGGCGTGGGAGCTCAACGTGGTGCTGACCAAGCTCATGGGACCTCCGTTCGAGCCTCTGCACTCGGCTCCGTTGAAGTTCTTGTCGTGGAAAACAGCGTTTCTTGTTGCCATCACCTCCGCACGACGGGTGGGAGAGATCCAGGCCCTTTCCTGCAAGGCCCCGTACTTGACTTTTCACGACACGAGGGTAGTGCTCAGGACGCACCCCTCCTTCATGCCCAAGGTGCCGTCGGACTTCCACCTCAACGAATCCTTGGTGTTGCCTGTTTTCTTCCCGTCGCCTTCGTTGCCGGCTGAAAGAACTTTGCACTCGCTGGATGTGGCTAGAGCGCTGAAGTTCTACATGGACCGCACAAAGTGTTTTCGGAAGACGTCACAACTCTTTGTGAACTTTGGACCTGTCAATCAGGGGAAGGCTCTCTCAAAGGCTTCCATTTCCAGATGGCTTTCCGGCTGTATCATGTACTGTCATCGGTTGGCAAACCGACCGCTGCCTGGCCATCCGAGAGCCCATTCCACCAGAGCGATCGCAGCTACCACGGCGTTCCTATCTGGTGTGCCCTTGCTGGACATCTGCAGGGCTGCTACGTGGAGGTCGACGCACACCTTCACAAAATTCTACTGCGTCGATCGGGATTCCAGGGAGGAGTCCAGGGTCGGCCAAGCAGTGCTGCGCAACCTGTTCGCCTAAGGTGAGCCTGGTGAGGAGGTAAGAATTGCTTAATGTTGAGTTTGATGTAATGCTTAATGTTGAGCCTTTGCCAACTCCCGTGGTTGTGCATGTGTGTACTGCTATGTATTCTTTATTCATGAGCATGTGAATCCATGCCAGACCCCATGCTGGAGAAGGAACAAATTACTTACCTGTAACTGTTGTTCTCCAGCATGGGTCTGGCATGGATTCACATGGGAAACCCTCCCGCCTACCCCTCTGCGGCTCTTCACTTGGTCATACTGCCACTTCACGTGCTACCAAATCTGAAGATGGCTGCCAGAGGCGGGGCTTAGGTAGAGGGCAGTCATTGGCTGTGGTCAGTATGACGCAGAGATCAGTGATTGATTACTACTACAAAAGACAGATCAGAAACGAAACTGATACTGATTTTTTCTTTACCGAGGATTCCCAGCCTGACGACGGGGAATATTCATGAGCATGTGAATCCATGCCAGACCCATGCTGGAGAACAACAGTTACAGGTAAGTAACTTGTTCCTTATAATGCGTAGTAGAAACTCTTTTACTTGTCCATATGCATCTATAATTTGCCAGTTATGGTAAGCTAAGCAACCATAACTCGCGCCACCACCGTGCACTGCTAAGCCTAACACCCAGGACATCAAAGATGACATCACAAATGTCATTGATGACATCACTGATGATATCACATGTCTGACTCTCCCTTTTTTCCTTTCCTGACTTATCTAGACCACATGATTTTCTTCAGTAACAGTCATGAACTAAAAATTGTAAATGTACTATATTCGTAGCCTTATCCTTCCAGTATGTTCTTACAATAATTCCCTTATGATCCAGTCACATCATATGAAACATATACATAGGGGAAGACACAACCTTGAAAGACAGCAATCCTTTTTGTGCATTAAAATGATCAATACATTTCTCAGCACTTTCTGATAGTTTTGATGTTTTTTTTATTACTGTAATTTCCCTGGATATGCTCATATTTCTATATGTTGTACTCACACTATTTTCCTTAGGGTCCAAACACATCATGTGATATATATAGATAGGGTAAGTAACAGCTTTGAAACAGAGCAATCATTTCTCTGCATAAAGGTAATCAGTTAGGTTATGAACAATTTCTGCTACTATTGCTGTTTTGTTTCCTTACTTTAATACACTTGTACATATTCATATTTGTATGTGGTGTTGTCTCTTTGTGATTTGTCTATAATAATGCAATTATGTAGTAAGTGGGTTTTATTACCTACTTATCACAAATTTCACTGTACGCAAAACTCTAATATGAAAACAGTTATCATTTCACTATTCAACATGGCAAGTTTATGAATATTGCATCTCCATCATGTATGCTGCACACAATGCCTATGTCTCTACATGAGTATCTTAGTATACTGGATTGAAATTAATAATAGAATGCTATTTATATCAATGCATAGCTTAATGCACTGATTAGCACTTGATATTTATTCCAATAATCATTGACACTGTTTTTATTAACATTACACTAAGAATCCCTTGTACAGACTTTTCATGAAAGGTAAATGCACATGTGATGTCATCAGTGATGTCATCAATGACATTTGTGATGTCATCTTTGATATCCTGGGTGTTAGGCTTAGCAGTGCATGGTGGTGGCATGAGTTATGGTTGCTTAGCTTACCATAACTGGCGAATTTCAAGGGTTTTTCGGTTTTACTTGGAACCATAACGTCCGTTTAACAAAGTTTTTTCACTGAATTTCATAGGTTTTTAGTAGCGCAATTTAACAATAATAACTTTGACTTTATGCACATGTAATATGGAACATACTGAACCCCTTCTACTGAACTTGATGTCCGCGAACTCTTTTAATGTCCGCGGACATGTTCGGAGAACAGTACCACTACCTAAAAACTCTGGGGGGTATGTTTGATTGTTATATCATAACATAGGAACATTTAACAAATTCAAATGCAGCACACACACACATTATATGTAGTAATACATAAGAAATGTAACCCATATATGTAACACACTAACCATTCATTTAAATAGAATATGTTCTAAAATGGAATATACCAAAAGAAGATAAATTGGCTTCCAACATAATTACCTCACAGACACTACAGAACTAAGAGCAAGACCAGACCTACAGAGTACTTAGAACATATCTTACCTGAAATAGTAAGTGTACTTCATTTTACTCATATATTTATAAACTTTCTGTATTAGATAAAAAAAATATATTATCTTTTTTTATTTTTCTCACAGAAATGTCTAGTACTCTGAAATGGCTAGAGGAGCATTTCCCACATGAGGAAATGTCAGAAGATAGTGAAACTAATGGTAAACACTTTACAATATAAACCATATAATTATTATTATTTTATATACATGTAACATATATATATATTTTTGTACAGAGCATACCAAATAGAAAATACCTCTGAAGAAACTGTTATGGATAACACTCTTGACAGCATAAAAGAAAAAATTGATTTATTGTTGACCAATTTTAACAATTTGAAAACTTTTGTTGAAGATCATTTTAAAACAAAAACCTCATACCACTGTCCCACATGTACTTGTCCCCCCTCACCCTATCCCAGTCAATTATCGCCAAACCCTCTTCATAACCCAAAACGTTTTGATGAGACTTCCATCCCTTCTCCACCTGATACCAATCATGTTGAAACTCCTAATTCTCCTGTTTTTGTTTCCGTTTCTGCCTCACCTTCTCTATCATAAATTATTAATATATGTTAAATAAAGTAAAATATTTATATTGTGTTGTAATTAGTTTCCGTTTTTTTTTTAAAAAAAACAATGTAAAAACAATGTAGGTGTCCGCGGACAGCGCGGGTGGTCTGAAATGTTTGTAAATAAACGAAAATGGAGGTGCCCTGAAGAACACTATATATGTCCGTACTGTTCGCTAGCAAGTTGAAACTGTTCTAAGAACACACGCGGTGTCCTGAAATGTTCGTAACGAAACGAAAATTAAAGTGTCCTGAAGAACACTATACATGTCTGTAATGTTCGCTAGCAAGTTGAAACTGTTCTAAGAACACAATTGGTGTCCTGAAATGTTCGTAAATAAATGAAAATGGAGGTGTCCTGAAGAACACTCTACCTGTCCGTACTTTTCGCTACCAACTTCAAACTGTTCTAGAACACATGCGGTGTCCAGAAATGTTCGTTTGACGTGTGACCCACTTTTAATTACTTCAGGACCCGAACAGTGTCCGTAGAACATCAACGCGCATGCGCAAACCAATGTCCGTGCATTTGGTGTCCTGCGGACAGCCGCTTCCTTCGCGAACATGTGCCTGCGAAGCGATCATGTGACTGCGTCCATGCTGATCGCGTGTTCTGAATGCAGACACTGTTGCTGTCCCCGAACAATTTAAAAGTACATTTTCAAGTAATCCACAATATTTCTCACTAAAAACTCACCACAGCACAAGTCCCACATACTAATCCTGAGTTTCTACATACTTTTTAAAAGTTTTTGAACCTTTTTTTGTGTTCGATCTGTCCGCGGACAGCGCGCATGTCTGCAAACCGTGTACAAGCACCCCTATAAAAGGCCACTCCCTAGAGCTTATTCTCGTTGTGTTTCTGGCTATTCTTCAGAGTACAGCTATTTTTCCTGCAACTTGCAGATCACATCATCATGGTTCGTACAGCTTTTGGACCACTACCATGAAGCGACACCTAAGGTCATTTCACTCTGGGGCCATTTGCAAGGTTGTACCTTGCGAGGAGCGTAGTAGGTTGATTTCCTCTACTTCATCCTCCGTTTCTGATCCTGTCACCACAAGGACCACCTCTGTGGGACAGCCTCTTCCTCAAGCTGCCTCACAGGCCATACAGAATTATGATGACCCTTACCTTTTAAGGGTCACAGTTGTATGTATGTACTGTGACACAGTACTCTGCAGGGGGGAGCGACTTTGCAGTGCTTTTAAGACTATCGTCTCAGAGCATGAGAAGACCTGCTCACGACCCAAATAAAACCCACTCTACATCTTCCTCTCTCAGCTCACCCTTTCTTATCCCTGTGGTTGGTGTCCCGCCCTTTACCCTCCTTTCTCCTCCTCTCCTATTGTGTCGTGTTTAAAAAACCAAAAAATACAAAATAACAAAAATCTAAAAAAATAAGGCTCTTTTCAGAGCAGCCATTCACAGTTAAAAAATAGAAGTGAAAATAAATGAAGCAGGGCCCTTTGTATTTTTTAGAAGTCTGTGGACAGTCCGCGGACATCTAAAAATTTGGGGTGCTACCCTATCATAACCATTGCAATTTTCTCTGGGAGGAAGTGGTGACTCTCAAAAGAGCCTTTGGGAGGTGTTTGTATGTCAAAAATTATAAATACTCAACACCTACTTCAAAATGGATGCTGTAATTCTAAAAAAGGTCGCAATGCATTTTGTACATTTCTCAAAAAATCTGATTGCCAGCATAAGTAAGATGGACTCCATCTCTGCGAAAAATGTATGTACTACGAAACATAATATTTTCATTGTGAAAAGAGGACATGCCAAATTCTCTTAGAAAGGCAGAAACAGCCCTATTAACATTGCACCTTGCTTTTTCCATTTGTGGACCAAATGAAGAAGAACGAAGCCACATTTGTCTCTGCGCAATACGTGAACATATTACTTGAGAATTAGGAAACATGTCCATGACCTTCCCAAGTCCTTCTTGCATAGCAAATTGCAAAGAAATTCCAGACACATGTCCTAAACTGTTCCCTCCACAATGAATTACAATTATGTCTGGATGTTGCTCTGTCTCCAAAGTAGCACAGAGAGGTAGCAAGTCCAACCACTTCATTCCACGTACTCCATGCCAGTGTACTTCCACATGTGGAAATCCAAGATCTACAGCTACTCCACAGCTTTCTGCATGCACCTTCAACCAATGTATCCACGAATCTCCCAAAATCCAAACAATCTTTTTTCTGAAACACACAGCCATAGCTATCTGTTGTTCTCTCAGCAAAAAGAGTATCTGAGAAACTCTCTCCTGGCACAACACACCCACTAAACTTTCCTGACCAATCCCTTTCAGTGCTCATTCTCATTTGCATGACTTCTGAACCCAAAAATCCCCGGATGTAACACCCGATGTCTGCGAACTACCGCCATGTCCACGGACATATCATAACATGAACAGCCCTTCCACCATTTCCACTTCACTCTCTGCGCTATTCCCTCATTGGATGTAGCTAAGAAGTCACAGGACCATCCACCAATCACATTCAAGACCTCTACATCTAACTGCATCATCATAGATCAGCACTGCAAAAGTACTGTGAATCTCTCTGGGTACAAGTGTCATATCATTGGCAAGCACCATCTACAAGATATACTGTACAAGTCTCCAAGATTTCTACTTGCAGCTCCATACATATCCATATGCATGAACACAAATACAGGTATGCATATTTTCTGTACAGTACTTGAACACATTTTCAAACTGACTTTTAGCTTGTGTAATCTGTAAAATGAATCTACTGTCTTTTTTCAATCTTCTAAAATCAACTGTCACTTATAAACCTTTATACTATTTACTTTCTTTATACACACACACACTCAAATCATGTTAAACTAACATTTTTTAAATGAAATATATAGACTACATATATTCAAACAAAATTGCATGCATGCACACTCTATGTTCAAATCTCAAAAAATAATACTTATACAATTACATATTTTTTTTTATTTCTTTATTTATTTAATTACTTTAATTTAAGCATGACATTGAGGCACTATTAGCTGGAGGAGCTTAGTTACAGAAATAGTGGTATTCAGTGATACATTATGAATTTCACAAGACATAGTAAAGATATTTTGTTTGCTACAGTTAGTCATTGCAATACAATTTGCTCATTAAGAAAATATCATATGTATTGAACTGGTGTGACGTATCTTATGTAAATAAGATAGTTTTAATGGTTTTGAGGAAGGCGCTGAGGATTTCAATTAAAAAAATCAATGTCTAAATTAAAAACAGTGCTATATACAAACAAAATTACTAATTTGTTTCTTTTACAATTGCAGTGAAGACCATTCTCCTGAAAAGAAGCAGCCTAAAATTGAAGAACTAAGAAGTAACCTGTTCATTTTAGAAAAAAAGTAAGTATAATATAACCATAATATTTGTATTATTACTCAAACACACTGTAAAGTTAATTCATGCTATTTCTGCGCCTAAAAATAGAGATTGTGCACCATTCTGTCCAAAAATCTGCATGTTTTAAACAGCGATTTACAGCCAGAATGGCCCACAAATTCCTATTTTTGGACCACAAATTACCCAACTCAACCACTAGAATTTTGATATTATAGAACAAACAACTGTTTTAATTGTATACATTAGATTTACTATTTGTACTTCTGCACACCACTAGCTTACTTATTTCTGTCCTCTGAACCCCAGTTTAGTAGCACATAAATTCAAGAATACCCATCCCTACTAGTTGTAGTTCCCAATGCACAATCACACACCATTACATACATCTTTATCATCTTACTCAAACACTCATGCACACAGCACACATACATTGCAGAACACCCCAACTCATACCTTCTTTATTTTTTCAACAGACCCTAAAGAATGCCTACCAAAAGTCAAATCCGTAGAAAGCAACGCAGAAGTAGAGCAAATGAAAATAAAAGTGTCCAACATAAGCATCCATCTCTAGCAGAATTTGTAAAAAAAGTTGAAACAAAACAGCTAATACAGTCATTTAGTGAAACACAAGAAGTTTCAAGTAAAAAAACTTTGCCTCCTCCATAAAAATGTAAACCAAACCAAAAAACAATTAGTAGAAAATCAGCTATCACTACAGATAAAACTGCTTCTTTAAATCTTGATATAGTTCAAAGTAAGCATACCAAGAAAAGTATTTTAGCCAAAATGTTCTGTCACAAAGTCCTTCAAAATCTTATAAAAACAGGAGAGAAACCAGGTTCAACGCTTAAAACCTATCATAGGAAATTAATCTTAGAAGTGTTGATAGACAGTGCAATTCTTCTGAAAAGAAAGTTATTTATTTTAGTGTTAATCTTAATGAAACCACTAACAAAACTAATAACTAAATTACAAAAAAGACTTCTCAATAAACAAAATGTCAACAGAAAGAACTTCTTAAGTATCTGCGGAGGTGAATGGAATCACACTACAAGCAGAGAACCATACTTTAATGAAGAAGCGAACAAACAAAAACAATTGCCATACATAGCACTGGTCGAGGTTATGAAAAAGTGAATAATACCATAATGGAACAAGAAGTACTTCTTACAAAAATATGCCCTGAAAACTTAGAATTACCCCTCCATTCAACTGAATCAGAACATCTAGTGTACAAATGGCCATGCACGTCAATGTGTAACATTCCCAAACAATTTTTCAAGTCTTTTTACGCCAATTCCTCAATCAATATGTAAAAAGCAAAGACAAAATCAAAAGTAAACTACTGCAAAATATGGATACATGTCCAGTGTGCAAGTACACAGGACTACAAGGACATTCATTGGCCTGCATTACAGGACCTACTTGTAAAACCAGCTTCCATGATATCAAAAGGATATCAACACATCATTCACCTATAAGAAAGCTAGTCTATAAACTGTACTATGCTAAAAGTCCTGCTTTAGCACTAGCAAATTTAAATAACATTCTTCTACATGGTACAGCAAAAGACCTACTTGAAGAAATTGACTATATCCAGAAAAAATATTTTGGAAGTGAAAGCCACTTACAGAATGAAATAGTTTAAACCAAATTAGCAACAATTCTACACATGGCAACCTTTTACTAAACACATACAAAAAAGAAATAATACAATTTAAAAGTACATCAGCTGAAGTACCAAACCATGTGTGTGTATGTTGCCGCAGAACTTTTTATAAAAGTAACACAAAAACTGTAGACCTATCATACAAAATAGAAGACAATGAAGATTCTAAATGGTTTGAATTAGCTCTATACCTAGTAGCAGAAAACAAATACGAAATAACTGACCCCTTAATACTTTGCAGTTACTGCACTACAAAACGTGACAACAACCAAACTCCTTCACGTGCTATCACAAATAATTTGGAATTATACCCACTACCAAAACCCCTACAACAACTTAATTTATATGAGAGCATCATAATTCAAACAGTGCTCCCATTTCAAGCAATAATACGCCTTCAACCAAAAACAGCAAAATTACCTCCCTCTAAATTGGTAAAAGGCATTTGTGGAAAAGTAATTTATTTACCATTAGATCTAAAAGAAAATGTGCATACTCTAGAAGTGCAACGTCCAATGCAGCAACCTTTAATTATCTTAGTAAATGGAGTACCTACAAAAGACAAAAAAACATGGCAACAGCTGGTAGATTTACATAAAGTTAGACAAGCCTTGCAATATCTTAAAGAGAATAATGAATATTACAAAGAAATTAATATTGAAGAAAACTTGAAGGATACAACTGAAATAATTCAAGAAAAACAAGAAACTGGTCAATTTGAGTTCCTAGATCCTGCTACAATATCAAATACTTTAGACCATTATACAATTCATCCTTTGCACTCTAATGACAAAATAGAAGATGCACTGGAAACATACCAAATGCGTCAAACAAAAGGATCACCAATCAGCATATGGGAAAAAAGTATAGAAGCACGTGCTTTTCCTCTACTCTTTCTACTGGCAAAGGAGGAAGGTACAATGATAGACCTATTCAAATATCAGCATCAGAATACCGCTCATTACGGATGTATTCTGAAGATCCCAGATTTAAACAAAATGTGGAATACATATTCCACCTACTCTTTGAAAGTGAACTAGCAACTTTATGTTATGGAGTTGCACACATATTAAAATCAGGATCACACTTTCGAAATATGACAGCTACACAATTATTACAAAAAGTGCAACAAAATGATGAGGTTTTATAATCAAATATTACAAATCTATTAGCAAATATGCGTGGTACTAAAAAGTATGGAGATGTCATGGAGATGTATGTTGTATGATCAGATACCTTGGCCCACCCACTTGGTTTGTTACATTAAGTTGTGCAGAATATGCATGGGAAAATGTACATGATTTCCTACACATATCAAACAAAAACAAAACAAACATATATATACTAACACCTGGAGAACATTGTTCTTTGGATCCTGTTAATGTTTCAAGATATTTTCACCATCGCTTCATTGCTATGCTACATTTTATTTGTAATAAAACTGTTCCTCCCCTTGGAGAAGTGCAACACTTCTTTTGGAGAAAAGAATACCAAGCCAGAGGAGCACCACATATCCACATATTTTTATGGATTAAAGATGCTCCTAAATGTGGTCAAGACAGTGGTGCCACTGTTTTACATTTTATTGAAAAATATGTCACTTGTGAAATTCCATTGGAAGCAACAAATAGTGATCTTCATGCACACATTTTACAATTTCAAAGACACAAATGTGGAAAATATTGTTGTCGCAAATACAAAAACAAAGGGAAATACTACACCAAAAGCCGTTTTGGTTTCCCTAGACCAGTTACAAATACAGGTCAAGTGAACAACCTCATGTCTTCAGTTAGACATAGTGTTAAAGGTAAGTCACCTAAAAATACATATTACGTAAAAAGAAAAGAAGAAGAAAAATATATCAATGATTATTATGCAATCATTGCCCACTTATGGAATGCAAACATAGATGTGCAGTACATTGCAGGCAATTCTACTGCAGTTGCATGATATGTCACAGCATACTTAACCAAAGCAGAAAAGACAGAGCTCCAAGACCTCTGGAATGACCTGTCATCAGATAAAACAGTGTCTCAGAAATTATACAGCTTGGGTATAAAAATGCTCTACCATAGAGAATGTGGATCATATGAAGCAGCTGATCGTTTAACTGGTACAGCATTGTATGGTAAATCTGAAAATATAGTATGGCTATGTCTTGGTCCAGCTAAATCTAGAAAAAGAGTTCTAAAATCATACGAAGATATAGAAACAATAGTCAAACATGATCCCAACAGCCAAGACATTTTAAAAAACAATTTATTGGACACATACTACCCAAACAGAAGTAATACTTTGGAAACCATGTGTCTATACCACATAGCCCAAAACTAAACATAGAAAAATAATATAAATCCTGATGAAAAAAAGGTAATTACAGAGTGACAAACTGTGAAGGCAGCTTAGTTAAACTCAACAAACCAAATTTAATGAATCATATCAAATTGTCATTAAAGACTCCTCAACATAAAGAAGTATATTACATGTCCCTGCTACAACTCCTTAAACCATGGAGAAAAGAAGAAGAAATACTAGATAACTATGACTCGTATGAAGATTCTTTCAAAGCAAATGATAGCACTATAACTGATGTAAACTTTACACAGTACAAAACAATGTTGCACAATGAACAGCAACACGAAGAAGAACTCCAGGCCCAACTAGATAAAGAAACTCCTGACAGTAGTCAACCTTATGTAACAGGAAGCGAAGAACCACTGGGAGAACCACTAATAATAAATGAGGCAGAATTAGCTATGACAGAAGTAGAAAACACCATGTGTCACTATGAAGAAGATACAGAAGACTTAACTGTACTACAAGCAAAACGTAACAAAGACCAGCGCACCATTTGTGAAGAAGTAACAAAAGAAATTGCACATGGTGTACAACACGAAAATAAAGAATGTACCTGCCAAAATTACAAACCTATACTGCTGTACGTCAGTGGTGAAGCTGGTTCAGGCAAAACATTCTTAATCAAAATCATCAGCAAGGTCCTTCAACAATTGACAAACAACAAACTGTCAGCTGTTGTAATTGCGCCCACAGGTTTAGCTGCCTACAATATAGGCGGTGTTACTTTACACCGATTAATACTCCTGCTAGTAGAACACCAAAACAAATTACACTATTACAAACTTTCTACAGAAGCTGCAATGGAACTGCACAGAATATTAAAACAAATGAAAATACTACTAATAGATGAAGTGAGCATGGTCTCCAACCTAATGGTGGCTTTGATTCACCTCAGATTACAAGAAGTACTCAAAACAAACTATGAAGAGCTCTTTGCAGGAAAACACATTATTGTTTTCGGAGATCTTCTTCAATTGACACCAGTAAAAGATGAGCCTATTTTTAAAACATTAGGACACAAACTCTGCCGTAAAACTGTTGGCAGCATTGGAAATGTCAACCTTTGGCAACATTTCCAATACAGAGAATTAACATAAAAAATGTGGCAATCTGCAGATCTCACGTATGCCAACATCTTAAAAAGTATCAGAGTTGGTATACTTTCTAAAGAAGCAGAAGCAATATTGAAAACCCGGCACATTCATGCACTTTATGGCAATAATGCATGTGCTACAGGTGTTATGGAACAATTATCCCACAAAGATGTCAATTGTATGGCCTTAATGCCAACTCTTGCAAGTTGTTTCAAATTCAATGAAATAATGTTAAGTAAAGAAATGCAACCAATAATGGAAATTAGCGCCACAGACAAACTAGATGTACATGGTATGACACTACCCAGGTGTGACCAAGCCACAACAAGACTAAACAGTTTAGAAAAATCAATCTCAAACGCAGCAGGCTTAGAAAAGATATTAAAATGATCCTTAAATTGCAGAGTAATGCCTAAACGTAACCTTGACGTGGACCAAGGACAAGTTAATGAAACACTGGGTACAGTTGTTGGCTTTCAAACATACCCACGTGACAACAAAATTCAGTTTGTCAATATTCTCTTTGACAAACTTTCAGAAGTAAAAAGGATAGGACGCTCAACAGCTCGATTCCTTCTCTTCAAAGACATGTATGTACGCAGAGAACAATTTTCTCTAACTCTTGCATAGCAGTCACGATTCATAAATCACAAGGTCTTACCCTAGACAAAGTAATGATAGACATTGGTAACACAGTCTTTAAAGAAGGCATGAGCTACGTAGCACTATCATGCTTACGTACACTTGACGGTCTATTTCTAATCAACCTTGATGCAAGTTAAGTAAACGCTGATATTCCTTGCATTTTAGAATACAATAGACTTCGCTCACTATACACCCTCCATCTAAACACATATTCTGTTCCACAAAAAGTAAAACGTTATAAAAGAAAAATAAATCAAACAGAAATGCAACAGGATGTCACTGCAAATCCTCGAAAGAGAGTAAAAGAAACTAATACTTCATCAAGTATAAGAATCAAAAAAGAATCAATTAGGGAAAGTAAACCAGGTACTTCTTCAAAGAAGGAAGACAAACTCCAAAAAAAGAAGTCAGATACAGAACTCCCTGGTCCATTTAAACTCTCAAATATAGTTGGTGTAAGTTGCTATGCAAATGTAGCAATGAATATTCTATTTCAATTACCACCAATTGTTGACAACATTTACTTACACAGTACAGACCCATTGTGTTTGCAAATGTACTTCACAGAAACGCAACAAACAATCCTGACAACACGTACAGTGTTTATGGAATAAGACAACAATTGGATTACTGTGCTGGAAAGGTGAAATTCACTATAAACTCACAGGAAGATCCACAGGAATTTCTAATGTACTTACTACAAGTACTGGAAAACAAAAACATACCTATAAATGAAATCTTCCAGATTTCATACATGTGGAAACATACATGCACTCTCTGCAACAATGTGACACAAGAACATATCCCCAATGAACGCTTCGTATATATATCAATACTTAATTGTGAATCCATTCCATTTTAGCAACTTGTACAAAATGCAAACCATGGTAGATTATGTTCTTCCTGCAATTCAGATAATCGCTCCACGTTAGTAATACAAACACATAGTAAATACCTAATACTAATGCTTCTACGTTACAATGCAGATGGTACCAAAAGCAACTGCAAGCTGACTGGATTCCCACATGGTCAAATATCACTTGGTAAGAAAACCTTCACAACGATAGGTATAATCTACCACGCAGGAGCCACAACCAATTCAGGGCACTACACTGCATATATAAAAAAAATGTAGATGGTTTGAATGTAATGATAGTACCATTACTCTAAAGCAGAGATTACCAGCAAATCTTACAAACACTTATTTAATGTTTTTAAAACCAAAATGTGATAACTAAACTGTACTTAAACCTTAAGTAAACTTGTAGTAAAAAAATATAAACTGTTAGAATATTCCAAAAGCTATCTAACTGCCCAAAGATTTGACAACAACTAATCAGATAAATCAATACCACTAAATTAGAGCAAAACATTGATAGACTACACCAATAGGTATCAAACTGTCCCAAAATTTAACAATATCCAAACAGATAAATCAATACCACTAAAATATACCATAAAATAGACAATTAGATTACGCCTACTGGTATCTAACTGCTCCAAAATTTTACAATATCCAAACAAATAAATAATATGTTACTGCTCCAAAAAAATGCACCAAGCCAATGTATAAAGCATTAGCCAGAAACAACATGTGAACACTGAAAACAAACAAACAAATAAACTGTAGCATAACAGAAAAAGGTTTTTTTTTAATCCAACATGGATTTTTTTTTCTCCCACAGACCCAATGATTTTAGCAACGAACACAGAAACTGAGCAAATTGCACAGTACTCTGGTTTGTAATCTACTAAATATGAGGGTAAAAAAAAAAATGTTTATTATACAATGTAATAAGTCATTACAAAATACTAATACTAACATGCTATTTTCTTTTATCACAGAAATGAACAAGAAATACATCCACTCCAGTTACTAAACCAAACATTAAGTATATTATACACTCTATGCCCTGGCCACAACCATCGCAGCATATCACACCCACAGTATATATAATGTTGTTCCTTATAAATTTGTTTTTGACCCAAAGTTATAAGCAACTATAAGTGTGATATGCTGCCCTGGCCACATCCACCGCAGCATATCACACCCATAGAGTCAAATATATCAACTATGACCTATGGAAACTTTTAATGTCCGCGGACATTATGAGTGTTCTTAGAACACTTTTAACTTGCCAGCGAACAATACGGACAGCATCTTCAGGACACCCTCTACGAACATTTCAGGAAAACGCGAGAGTTCTAAGAACACTTTCAACTTGCCAGCGAACAATACGGACACCGTCTTCAGGACACTCCCTACGAACATTTCAGGACAACGCAAGAGTTCTTAGAACACTTTCAACTTCACAACAAACAATACGGATAGCGTCCTCAGAACACACCCATTTTATTTACGAACATTTCCAGACACCGCAAGTGTTCTTAGAACACATTCAACTTGACAACGAACAATACGGACAGCGTCCTCAGAACAACCCCATTTTGTTTATTTCCGAACATTTCAGGACACCGTGAGAGTTCTTAGAACACTTTCAACTTTACAACGAACAATACGGACAATACGGACAGCGTCCTCAGAACACCTCCATTTTGTTTATTTGCGAACATTTCAGGACACCGCAAGTGTTCTTAGAACACATTCAACTTGCCAGCCAACAATACGGACAGCGTCTGCAGGACACCCCCTATGAACATTTCAGGACAACGCGAGAGTTCTTAGAACACTTTCAACTTGACAACGAACAAAACGGACAGCACTCTCAGAACACCCCCATTTTCTTTATTTACGTACATTTCAGGACACGCGAGATTTCTTAGAACACTTTCAACTTGACAACGAACAATACGGACAGCGTCCTCAGAACACCCCCATTTTGTTTATTTACGAACATTTCCGGACACCGCGATTGTTCTTAGAACACATTCAACTTGACAATGAACAATACAGACAGAGTCCTCAGAACACCCCCATTTTGTTTATTTACGAACAGTTCAGGACACCGCGAGAGTTCTTAGAACACTTTCAACTTGACAACGAACAATACGGACAGTGTCCTCAGAACACGCCCATTTTGTTTATTTGCGAACATTTCAGGACACCGCAAGTGTTCTTAGAACACAGAACACCCCCATTTTCATTATTTGCGAACATTTCAGGACACCGCGAAGTTCTTAGAACACTTTCAACTTGACAACGAACAATACGGACAGCGTCCTCAGAACACCCCCATTTTGTTTTTTTACGAACATTTCCAGACACCGCGAGTGTTCTTAGAACATATTCAACTTGACAACGAACAATACGGACAGCGTCCTCAGAACACCCCCATTTTGTTTATTTACGAACATTTCAGGACATGGCGAGTGTTCTTAGAACACATTCAACTTGCCAGAGAACAATACGGACAGCGTCCTCAGGACACCCCAATTTTGTTTATTTACAAACATTTCAGGACAACGCGAGAGTTCTTAGAACACTTTCAACTTGCCATTGAACAATACGGACAGCGTCCTCAGAACACCCCCATTTTGTTTATTTACGAACATTTCAGGACACTGTGAGTGTTCTTAGAACACATTCAACTTGCCAGAGAACAATACGGACAACGTCTTCAGGACACCCCTTACGAATATTTCAGGACAACGCAAGAGTTCTTAGAACACTTTCAACTTGCCATCGAACAATACGGACAGCGTCCTCAGAACACCCCCATTTTGTTTATTTATGAACATTTCAGGACACTGCGAGTGTCCTTAGAACACATTCAACTTGACAACGAGCAATACGGACAGCATCTTCAGAACGCCCTCTACGAACATTTCAGGACAATGCAACAGTTCTTAGAACACTTTTAACTTGACAATGAACTATACGGACATCGTCCTCAGAACACCCCCATTTTGTTTATTTACGAACATTTCAGGACACCGCATGAGTTCTTAGAACACTTTCAACTTCACAACAAATAATACGGACAGCGTCCTCAGGACACCGCCATTTTGTTTATTTACGAACATTTCCAGACACCGTGACTGTTCTTAGAACAGTTTCAGCTTGCTTGCAAACAAAACGGGCACATATTGAGTCCTAAGAACACCCCCCATTCAGTTTATTTAGAACATTTCAGAAAACCCGTGATGTCCGCAGACAAATCGAAGACAACAAGAACGTCTACCACATAATAAAACACAACTTTCAACCTATCTCATACTCTCCCACCCTCCCCAAACACTCCTACCCACCAACACACTCTACTAAATACAAATTTTGAACCAAGTTTCACCGCGCAGTCCGCGGATGTCTGCAAATCCAAGATGGCGGGCGCTACCGAAAATCTGACACACTTCACGTCGCCTGTCCGCGGACACCACGCAAACTGATTGGCCAATCAGGACACTGTCCGCGGAGCGAACAGGGAAGTTTTTCCACGGACCGAACACAGATATCACATATTTTTTATGACCTACTTTTTGGTCATTTTTTTTTAAAAAAACTACTGGACGGATTTTCACCAAATCTGCAAAAGCATGCTTTCGGGACCAAGCCGCTACTCCTGGTCCAAATTTGGTGAAAATCCGTCCAGTGGTTTGGGCTGTAGGCGCGAGCAAAGGTTTTTCCCCATTCAGTCTATGGGAAAAAAAAGTTTTGGGGATCCCCCTATAACTTTGCCCCCCCAGACGAATCCTCACCAAACTTTGCAAAGTAATTCAGAGTGGGCAATATACTTGTTTTGCAAATTTTGGTGAGGATTCGTCTAGGGGGAGCGAAGTTATAAGCTGCCCAAAAAGTGCTCTTCCTATGGAAACAGCAACTTAACCATAACTACATGCCCACTACCGTGGCCATGTAACATATATATATATATGTATATATGTTCAGTAAAAAAAACTTTGTTAAAGGGACATTATGGTTAAGTTGCGCTACTAAAAACCTATGAAATTCTGTAAAAAGAACTTTGTTAAAGGGACGTTATGGTTCCAAGTAAAACCGAAAACCCTTGAAATTCACCAGTTATGGTAAGCTAAGCAACTGTTTGTGTCTAATTTTTTTTTAAAACATTTAAACATTTAAAATGGCCGTGGACAGTGGGCCTGTCCAGACTGTCTTTAATGAGCAAAGTATGGATGTCTTAAAGACACTACACCTGTCCGTACCATTGGCAACCAAGATGAAACTGTTCTTAGAACACACCAGCTGTCCGGGATGTCCGTAAATCAACAGAATGGGGGTGTTCTAAGGAAACTATACCTCTCAGTAGCCGTCGCAACCAAGATGAAACTGTTCTTAGAACACATCAGGTGTCCGGGATATCTGTAAAATAACAAAATGGGGGTGTCCTAAGGACATTATACCTGTCCGTACCGTTCGCAACCAAGATGGAAATGTCCGTAGAACAGACGCGGTGGCCGTGATGCCCATAGTCAAACAAAATGGAGGTGTCCTTAGGACACTATACCTGTCCGTACAGTCTGCAGAACATCAACGCACATGAGCTCCATACCCGTAAATCCAGCGAACATCGTGCCTGTCCGTAACTGTCCGTCTCACTTGTGTCGCACTTTTAATTAGTTTCAGGCCCCGAACACTGTCCGTAGAACACCCGCGCGCATGCGCACGACCGTTCTTGTGCATTTGGTGTCTTGCGGACACCCATTCCCTTCGCAGGCGTGTTCACGACGTCATCATGTGACCGCACCCACGGTGAGCATGTGTCCTAATTTGCGCAATTTGTCTGCTTCCCCAACATTTTAAAAGAACTTATGCAGACAATCCAAAGTATTTTACAGTAAAAAATCACCCTTTCACATGTCCCAGACAATGACCCTAGCTTTCCACATGTTTTTTGTACATTTTTGATAAATTTTCAGTGATCGATATGGTCACGAGGCGCACCCCTCCACCCCGATAAAAGGCCACACCCCAGAGCTCATCTTCATTATACTTCTGGCTATTGGAGATTTACTTTTGCTGCCTTTAGTGCTCTAGCAGAGATTACTTATGCAACACTAATGGCATCCATGACTGCTGTTCCTACATCAGCCTCAGCACCACCCCTAAACCCTCCACCCCACCACCTCCCCAAGGGCCTGCAGAGAAGAATACGCGTGAGGATGTAGAGAACGAGGCTGAAGAGGATGACGAGAATGAGGTTGAGGAACTCCCTACTACCAGCATTCGCCGGGAGTCGTGGGTGTGGGGGATGTTTACCATTCATGGTAACGTACCAAAAGCACGTGCGAACAAGGTCACCTGTAACCAGTGCAATTTGGTGCTGAGTCATGGGAGACGTGGTTCGTACAGCTTTGGTACGACATCCATGAAACGACACCTAACTTTGTTCCACAGTGCGGACATTCGCAAAGTTGTACTATGCAAAGAACGTAGTAGGTTGAGGTCCTCCGCAGCATCCTCCATTTCTGATCCTCTCACCACAAGAGACACTCCTGTGGGAGAGCACATCCCTCCGGCTGCTTCACAGGCCATTTGCTGTGCTGTTGACCCTTACCTTTCGATGGCCACAATATTGTGTATGTACTGCGATGCAGTACTCTGCAGGGGGGAGAGTCTTCGAAGTGCTTTCGAGACTACGGTCAAGGAGCACCAGAAACTGCTACCTACCTAGATAAGGCCCACCCTACATCTTTCTCTCTCCACCTGCCCTTTCTTATACCCGTGGTTGCTGTCCCTTCCTTTCCCTCCTCTCCCCTCCATTCCTAGTGTGTCGGGTGTGGAAAAAGCCACAAAAAATATATAAAACAACAAAAAGTTTAAAAAAAGGCTCTTTTCAGAGCCACCTGTCTCAGTTTAAAAATAGAACTATCAAGTAAACTGTGCAGGCCCCCGCACATTTTTTTAAAAGTCTGAGGACAGTCCTAGGACAGATAACATTTTGGGGTGTAACCCTAGCAAAACCAATGCCCTTTTCTCTGGGAGTAAGTGGTGGCTCTGAAAAGAGCCTTTTGGTGGTGTTTTGTGTGTTTCAAAAACTTGGATTAGTCAACATGTAATGCAAAGTAGATGACTATACTTCCAAAAAAAGTTGCAATGCATTTTGAATATTTCGAATAAAAATCTAATTGCCAGCGTATGTAAGATGCACACCAACTCTGTGAAAAATGAATGTGGTAGGAAACATAATATTTTCATTGTGGAAAGACGACATACCAACATCTCTTAGAAAGGCACAAACACCCTTATTCACATTGTGCCTCGCTTTCTCCATGTGTGGACCATATGAAGAAGAATGCAGCCACATTTGTCTTTGCGCAATACGTGAAAAAATTACTTGGCAATTTGGAAACATGTCCATGACCTTCTCAAGTCCTTCCTTCATTGCAAATTGCAAAGAAATTCTGGACACATGTCCTAAACTGTTCCCTCCACAATGAATTATAATTATGTCAGGATGACGCTCTGTCTGTAAAGTACAACAGAGAGGTACCAAGTCCAGCCACTTCATTCCACGCACTCCATGCCAGTGCACTTCCACATGAGGGAATCCAAGATCTGCAGATATACCACAACATTCTGCATGCACCTTCAACCAATGTATCCATGAGTCTCCCAAAATCCAGATAATCTGTTTTCGAGCACACACAGCCATAGCTGTCTGTTCTCCTCTCAGGAAAAAGACGTCCTCACTAAATCTCTCCATACACAACACACCCACTAAACTTTACTGACCAATCCCCAGCTCCGCTCATTCTCATTTGTATGCCTCTCCACCCCAGGATCCCCGTATGTAATACACGCTGTCCGCAGACTACCGGCATGTCCGCGGACATATAGAAGATCTGAGCGTGGCGAATGTACATTTAAATAGTATTCCCCATTTACCCTTTGAGGTGGGCTCTGAAAACAGCCATTTTTTGGGGTTTTTTTGCGGATGCCTGACAGACATCTGTTATTTTGTATTTTTTGGAGTTTTTTTTCTTCTTAGTTTACTCCTAAAATCTTCACATAACCTGTTCCAAAGCAATCCTTACATTCCTAAAAAATCTTCACATAACCTGTTCCAAAGCAATCCTTACATTCCTAAAAAACATGGCATTTCCTAAAAAAGATGAAGAACACCATCTGCTTCGAAATAATCTGCATTACTCAAAACAATGTTCTCGTGGCTACAGAAAAACATACCAGCTCTTAGCATTAAAGCATGCATGACTCGATTATTTGCACACCTAGCAATGCTTTGATCAGGACAAAAAACAGAACTGTTCTCCCATTTTGCTCTAGGGAGTAATCCAGAAACAATTACTTTCGCAGTTGGAAAGATGTTGATTACTGCTTGAACCAACTGTTCCAAATCTCCCAACAAAGTGGTGGAACTCACGTAGCCCAAATGGAAAGCACCACAGTGCAAAACTACCACATGGGGACTGTTCATCCTATGCATATCTCTGCAAACTTGGAGAATTGCCTCTACATTGCAGTCAGTCGCAGCGCTCCACACCACCTCCACTCCTCTGACATCGAAATTGTTTGCCACATGCCTGCATTGAGAATAGTGCTGTAAACCCTGGACAAACATATCTCCGAGCACCAACACCCTGACTGTCTCCACCTCTGCCATCTTCACTACAAACACTCTCTTTCTACACAAATCAACAATGTCAACATCTGATTGACTGATCCCTACAGTCCCCTTTCCATGCTGGATTTGCTGTAAAACCCTGTATGTGGCATGCCCTACCCGCGGACAGGTGCGGTGTCCGCGCGGCACGTAACTCTTAGCCAGCCCTTCTACCCTTTCCACATCACTCGCAAATCCATTCCCTCATTGGACACAGCTAAGTAGTCACACAACCATCCACCAATCACATCCAAGACCTCTACATCTAACTCCATCATCAGAGTTCCGCACTTCAAATATACTGTTGATCACTCTGAATACAAGTCTCATATCATTGGAAAGCACTTACTACAAAAACTACTGTGCAAGTCTCCAAGATTTCTACTTACAGTTCCATGCATATGCACATGCATGATTACAAAATACAGGTATGCATATTTTATTCAGAGTACATGCACAACAGTTATAAATCCATATAAACAAAGTAATGCCACTAAATCTGCATAGCCAATACATACATACCAATGCTCCCGCTTTAAGCACGAGACTCCCGATTTTTCATTGAAAAATTGCACTACTTTTTACTATCTCCCCCATAACCTGCACATACATGCCAACTATCCCGATTTACGCGCGTAACTCGATTTTTCATTAAAAAATGTCACCATTTTTTAGTGCCTCCTGCCTAAGTTAATACTAATCCCAATGAGATCGTATGAGAAACGTAAACGTTCCTGATTGCTATGGTGAAATCTCCCTCTCAGGTACTCCCGATCGTTCGCATGTCTAGTTATATTATGAAATTATTCAAATTTGTCCCATCTACTATAATGAACTTTCACTTCCAAACCTCTCTGCTATCTACAACACAGCTGCTAAACAACAAGGGAATTTCATGACCTTAAAATTGTGCTCATTTGCGAAGCTGGTTGAACTAACATACTGCAAATAACATATAAAGGCTGCACATAGTCAAATAAAATGTGTGCATACACTATGTTCAGATATCAAACAAGAATACTACCACGAAAACATAAAAGTTAACGTGTACATTAATATCAGTGCTATAAACACACAAAATTACTAACTTCTTCCTGTTACAATTGCAGTGACAACCACTCTCTTGAAAATCAACAGCACCTAAACTACAAACAACATATCCAAAGCAACCTGCTCATTCCACACAAAAAGTAAGTAGAATACTACCTTCATATTCTTACTGTTCCTCAAAGAAACTGTGTTGTTCATTCATGTAATTTGCGCACCAAAAAAAACATCGATTTCTGAAACATTCTGCTCGCAAATCCCCATTTACTAAACAGAGATTAACAGGCAGAATGGCCACAAATCCCTGTTTGTTTGGAACACAAATAACATACTCAAGCCTTAGAATGTTAGTAGTACAAAACAAATAACTGTTTTAATTTTATATCATTAAATTTACTATTAATGCTTCTCCTCACCACTAGATCATTTTCTACTCTCATCTGAACCAGAGTGTAGTAACATACAATCAGAAAAATAGCCTTCCCAACTCATTGTAACTGCCCAATGCACATTCACACACCACCACAAACAACTTCCCCACAAACTAATACACGCATGCTCACAGCACACTCACATTGTAAAACAGACCAACCCATACCTTCTTTTTTTTAAACAGAGCACAAAGAATGCCTACCAAAAAGCAAGTCCGTAGAAAGCAACGCAGATATAGAGCAAATGAAAATAAGTGTCCAAAATAAGCATCCATCTCTCCCAGAGTTTGTACAAAACATTCAAACAAAACAGCTAATTCAGTCATTTAGCGAAACAAAAGAATCTTCAACTAGAGAAACTTTGCCTCCTCTATCAAAATGTGAAACGAAACAGATCATGCTTAACAAGAATTCGGCAACCACTACTGCTAACACTGCTCCTATAAATCCTCATATAGTAGAAAGAAACCATACTAAAAAAAGTATTTTAGCAAAAATGTTCCGCCACAGAGTCCTTCAGAATCTAATAAGAACAGTAGCGAAATCATCCACAATGCTTAAAACCTACCGTAGAAAATTAATCCTAGAAGCTCTTGTAGGCAGTGCAATCCTTCTCTAAAGGAAGTTATTTATTTTAGTTTTACACAGGATGAAACCACTAACAAAAGTAAGTACTAAACTACAAAAGAAACTTCTCAATAAATGGAATGTCCACAAAAACAACTTCTTAAATATCTGTGGAGTTGAACGGAGTCACATCACAACCACAGAACCATATTATAATGAAGAAGCATACAAACAAAACCAAACAAACACAATTGCCATACAGAGCAGTGGACAAGGATATTAAAACAATCAATAAATGGAACAAGAAACACTGCTTACAAAAGTATGCCCTGAAAACTCAGAATTACCTCTACATTCAACTGAACGTGAACGTCTAGTATACAAATGGCCGTGCACGTCAATGTGTAACATTCCCAACAAATCTATCAAATCTTTACGCCAGTTCCTCAATCAGTTTGTGAAAGGTAAAGACAAAATCAAAATGGAAGTGCTGTAAAATATGGATATCTGTCCAGTGTGCAAATGCACAGGACTACAAGGACATTCATTAGCCTGAATTTCAGAACCTATTTACAAAAGCACCTTCCATGATATCAAAATGATATCAACACATCATTCAAATGTAAGACATCTAGTGTATAAATTGTACTATGCTAAAAGTCCTGCTTTAGAACTAGCCAATTTTTAATACCACTCTTTTAAATGGTACACCCAAATACCTACAAGAAGAAGAAATCGACCGTATCCAGAGAAAATATTTTGGAAGTGAAAGCCACTTACAAAATGTAATAGCTTTGGAACAGACTAGCAACAATTGTGCACATGGCAACCTTCTATTACACACATACAAACAAGAAATTTAAAAGTACATCCGCTGAAGTACCAAACCATGTGTGTGTGTGTGTGTGTGTTGCCGCAGAACTTTTTACAAAAGTAACACAAAAACTATAGACGTAACATACAAAATAGAAGACAATGAATATTCCAAATGGTTTGAATTAGCTCTCTACCTTTTAGCAGGAAACAAATACCAAATAAGTGAACCCTTAATATGTTGCAGTTACTGCACTACAAAACTTTACAACAACCAAACTCCTTCACGTGCTATCACAAATAACTTGGAATTATTCCCACTACCAAAACCCCTGCAACAACTCAATTTGTATGAGAGCATCATAATTCAAACAGTACACACACTTCAAGCAATAATAGGCCTTCAACCAAAAACAGCAAAATTACCTCCCTCTGAATTGGTGAAAGGCATTTGTGGCAAAGTAGTGTATTTGCCATTAGATCTGACAGAAAATGTGCACACTCTAGGAGTGCAACGTCCAATAAAGCATTCTTTAATTGTCTTAGTAAATGGTGTACCAACAAAAGACCTAAAAATTTGGCAACAGCTCGTGGACTTACATAAAGTTAGACAAGCCTTGCAATATCTGAAAGACAATAATGAATACTACAAAGAAATAAATATTGAAGAAAGCTTAAGGGAAACAACTGATATAATTCAAGAGTTATCAGAAACTGGTCAATTTGAACTTCTGGATCCTGCTGCAGTATCCACTCTTTTGGACCATTATACAATTCATCCATTGCACTCTAATGAGAGCATAGATGATGCACTAGAAACTTACCAAATGCGACAAATCAAAGGTTCACCAATGAGCATATGGGAAAAAAGTAATGAAGCATGTGCTTTTCCACTACTATTTCCTACTAGCAAAGGAGGAAGTTACGATGATAGACCAACTCAGATAACAGCATCATAATAGCTCTCATTATGAATGTATTCTGAAGATCCCAGATTTAGACAAAATGTGGAACACATATTCCACCTACTCTTTGAAAGTGAACTAGCAACCGTATGTTACTGAGCTGCACACATATTGAAATCTGGAACTCACTTGCAAAATATGTCAGCTATGCAATTAATACAAAAAGTGCAAGAAAAATATGATGTTTTACAATCAAGCATAACTAATCTGTTTGCAAACATGCGTGGTACGAAAGAATACTGGTTCCGACGTCACAGAGATGTACGTTGTATGATCAGAAACCTTGGACCACCCACTTGGTTTGTTACATTAAGTTGTGCAGAATATGCATGGGAAGATTTATATGATTTCCTAAGCATATCAAACAACAACAAAACCCACATAGATATACTAACACCTGGAGAACTTTGCTCTCTAGATCCTGTTAATGTTGCAAGATATTTCCACCATCGTTTCATTGCTATGCTACACTGTATTTGTAATGAAACTGTTCCTCCCCTCGGAGAAGTGCAACACTTCTTTTGGAGAAAAGAATACCAAGCCAGAGGAGCACCACATATCCACATGCTTTTATGGATTAAAGGTGCACCTAACTTTGGTCAGCACAGTGATGCCACTGTTTTGCAGTTCATCCAAAAACATGTCACTTGTGAAATCACTTCACAAATTACACATAGTGACCTTCATGGACAAATTGTACAATTTCAAGGACACAAATGTGGCAAATATTGTCGTCGCAAATAAAAAACAAAGGAAAATACTACACCAAATTCCCCTTTAGTTTCCCTAGGCCAGTTACAGGAACAGGTGAAATGAACAACTTCATGTCTTCAGTTTGAGATAGTGTTAAAGGTAAATCACCTAAGAACACGTATTACATAAAAAGAACAGAAGAATCAAAATATATCAATGATTACAATGCAATCACTGCCCTCTTATGGAATGCAAACATAAATGTGCAGTACATTGCAGACAATTCCACTACAGTTGCACGATATGTTACAGCCTACTTAACAAAAGCAGAAAGAAACAGAGCTTCAAGACCTCTGATGACCTATCATCAGACAAAACACTATCTAAGAAATTGTACAGGCTAGGCATAAAAGTGCTCTCTCACAGAGAATGTGGTGCCTACGAAGCTGCAGATCATCTAACCGGTACTGTTTTGTATGGAAAATCTGAAAATTTAGTATGGCTAAGTCTTGGTCCAGTTAAATCTAGAAGAAGAGTTCTCAAATCATATGAGGACATAGAAACAATAGCCAAAAATGATCCCAACAGCCAAGATATTTTGAAAAACAATTTACTAGACACATACTACCCGAACAGGAGTACCACTTTAGAAACAATGCGTCTATACCACATAGCACAAAACTTTGCATACAAAAATAATATAAAACCTGATGAAAAAAAGGAAGCTATAGAGTGACAGATTGTGAAGGCAGCTTAGTGAAACTTACCAAACAAAGCTTAATTAATTATGTCAAATTGTCATTAAAAACTCCTCAACAGAAAGAACTATATTACATGTCCCTGGTACAACTTTTTAAACCATGGAGAAAAGAAGAAGAGATACTAGATAACAAAGACTGCTATGAAGACGCTTTCAAAGCAAATGAAAGCACTATCACCGATGTGAACTTTACGCAGTACAAAATAATGTTGCACAATGAACAGCAACACGAAGAAGAACTCCAGGCCCAACTGGATAAGGACACTCCCGACAGTAGTCATCCTTCTGTAACAGGAAGCCAAGAACCACTGGGACAGCCACTAATAGCAAATGAGGCAGAATTAGCTATGACAGAAGTAGAAAACACCATGTGTCACTTTGAAAAAGATACAGAAGACTTAACTGTACTACAAGCAAAACGTAACAAAGACCAGCGCACCATTTGTGAAGAAGTAACAAAAGAAATTGCACATGGTGTACAACACGAAAATAAAGAATGTACCTGCCAAAATTACAAACCTATACTGCTGTACGTCAGTGGTGAAGCTGCTTCAGGCAAAACATTCTTAATCAAAATCATCAGCAAGGTCCTTCAACAATTGACAAACAACAAACTGTCAGCTGTTGTAATTGCGCCCACAGGTTTAGCTGCCTACAATATAGGCGGTGTTACTTTAGACTATTACAAACTTTCTACAGAAGCTGCAATGGAACTACACAGAATATTAAAACAAATGAAAATGCTACTAATAGATGAAGTGAGCATGGTCTCCAACCTAATGTTGGCTTTGATTCACCTCAGATTGCAAGAAGTACTTAAAACAAACTACGAAGAACTCTTTGCAGGAAAAAACATTATTGTTTCCGGAGATCTGCAATTGACACCAGTGAAAGGTGAACCTATTTTTAAAACCTTAGGACACAAACTCTGCTGTAAAACTGAACATCAATAAAAAAAAACAAGACCATGCCATTCATGACAAGGAAAGTAAATAAGCCTCAAATGGAAGTAAGTTGGGGCACTATTGAATACACAGCTCCTACAAATATCTTGGAGCACATTTGGATTGTAAAGTAGGACATTTACCACTTATTTGTTTTGTTTTATTAGCATTTCTTAGTTTACAATTTTAAACTTTTTATGCTATGTTTTAGTGACCATAAAATAAGAAGGAACAAGCAAATAAGTAGTACCAAAAGAAAAAGCAGAAGGAAAAAGAAGAAAAACAGAAAGATGTTTTTGTTAGTACAGTAGAATAGATAAACTCAAGAGAAAAAAATACATGCAATTTAAACCTACTTCCACGTACAGAGACATTATCAAGAACAAGTAGATAACCGCACAGTCCAGGTTTCATGACCATGTCCATTTACTTATTTCACCCCTGCTGCGGAGAGACTCTTTTACAGTTTCATTAGCTCACTTGAAATGTCTTTACAAAAAGCCATGCAACCAATGTTACAGTGATTCTTCTCCCTTGCATCAGAAGGAGCCATGTTTCTCTAGGAGACCTGGTAGAACAATGTTTTAAGAACTCCCCCAAGTTTTTTTGTCTTCAAATCCTACAAAGCCGAACACTCAATCATTAAATGCATCTGGGTTTCAAGTGGTTCAGCACATAGTCTACATGAATAATTACACTCACTTTCGATGCACCCTGTAGTATAATTTAGCGTGTTTTGGAGTGCAGCACCACTGCATGAGATCACATTATTACTGTGATGTGGTACAGCAAGCCATGTGTTGCCAGGGTAACATATGGACATGTATATGAAGACAGGCTATCTATTTTAAAAGCACACCATTTTATTTGTTCAATACCTATTTAAAAGCACACCATTTTTTTTTCTCACTTGAAATGCCTCACTTACAGGAGACACATTAGATACTTGATTAATTAACTTAACTAACAAATACTAACACAATTCTAACTCCTTAACATTATAATGTGTTCTCCATGTGCAAAATGAGGCAGGCGGATATTCATTGTTTAAACGTGCAATTTGTCTTTGCCCTGTTCACTGTCTTTGCAGGAAGCAAAATTTGAATGCCAGGAAATAAGTTAGATACAGTTGCTTTCTGTAAAAGTGAGCTATTGTTGAGGAAGGAGGAGGCAATCTATGAATTTTGATTGGTGCTACGTAAACTTAGGGGAGGTAACAGAGGTTTTTTGGAGTGTCTCTGACAGAATTACAGGGAGAAAACATTTTTCTGAGCTACAGTGAGGTCACTTGGCTGGAGCTGCTGTGAGATCGCCTGGCTGGGCTGCTGGGAGTAGTCGTCCCAGTTGCATTGCTGACCTTCAGTGACTGGGGTTTCCTAGTCACTTGGCACCGGCTTGAGAACTCTGTATTCTCGCTGTGCACTTCAAACTTCAAACACAAAGAAAACCCTGGGCTCATTCATCGAAGGTGGCTAGCCAAGGGAGATCGTGTATGGGAGAGCTACAAATAGCTGGTAAATATACAAATGGAGTGAGATTGCTGTGACTGCCGGACGAATGATCTACTATTGGGCAGGCAATGTAGCGATAGGGAATTCTCCTGTGTTTAACTGCCACGTTATACTGTTGCAAGACAAATGATGTAATCTTTCTTTTTCTTGTTGAAAATGCAAAATGAAATTTGTGGTATTATTGCATTTGTTTCTCTTATGTTTATTTCAGAAAGGATTGTCTCACCAGAATGGTAATGTATAATTTTGAAATGAAATTCTGATAACACACAGTCTGCCTGAGAGTGTTCTTGCTTCTGTTCTTCATTTGGTGCCTCTAAAAAAAAAGAAAATACTCTGTAGGGGAGGGAATGATGTTTAATGTGCCAAGTTTCCTATACAAATGAAGCAATGTCATGAGCCATTATAAATAATTGTGTGTGTGATTCCACTCAGGGTATGTGTGTGTGGCTTCTGAGTGGAATATAATGCAATGGCCTGCTGAGCGTATATGAATCAGCAGAGAGAGGCCTATGGAAACATAGTCTCACTAATGTAAATAAATTAGTGATAATACCACGTGTTATTGTGAATACTCTATGGAAACATAGTCTCACTAATGTAAATAAATTAGTGATAATACCACATGTTATGGTGAATAATTTATGGAAACATAGCTCACTGGTGTAGATAAATCAGTGATAACAGCCATAGGTGGGACTCCATATGAAAATGTGGTGTTTCTGAATAATGTAGAAGTCCGAGGCCTCTGGAGATCACAAGAACAGTCCAAGCAAGAAGAAGGGGGTTTTGTATATTAGGGCCACATATAAAAAGAAAGCTATGCTCATCACTATACCACAAAAAAATGCATACCAACAAAATGTATTTGTGTACTGAAATAATGCATCATCACTATACCACCATAAAGCCAAACCCAATCTAAATGCAAGGAGTAGTTATTGCTAAATTACCTTTGTTTTTGGCAGTAAGAAAATACTGCTAGGCCCCAAATTTACACAAAATACCCTACATATTTATGGTGCATTGCAGGCCGGGAAAGTGATCATAGAGCACCTACTGGGCGTGGCAAGTGTGTCTCACACTGCCATCTGTACATTAAAGGGAACCCATTTCATAATAACAGTGTGTCACTAAAAACAAATTTCAGAATGTCTCAAATGGAGGCCACATTCTCAGAGCTAGTGCAATATCTGGAGGCAAAGCTATATGCACATGGTACATGGTCATCAAACAGCGCCTCAGAATGGCATGACCGCATTCATGGTGAGGTGCAGAAAGAAAAACTAGACAATATTTTTGCAGAAGGCAGCATAATTCAGGTCTGCCTTCTAAGGTTATTAAGTTCAGCTGATAAACATACAGAGAAAGATTGTCTGATACGGCTATGCGCCCAGATCTGGTTTATTTTGAATAGGTTCCTGCGAATGCAAAAAAAAAATGACACCAAGCTGATTAACAGGTTAAAGGCTGACCTAGACGGGGCAAGTAAAAAGGAGGAAATGTTAAGAGCAGAATTAGAAGGATGTCAGAAAGACATGCAGTTAAAATACAGAGATTTTGATATTCAATTTTCCAAAAGCAAGAAACAGTTTGAGGACAGTGAACAAGAATTGGTACACTTAAAGTCATTGGTGGACCACATTAGACAAGATAAAGATGAGATGGTTTCAGAAATGCAAATTTTACAAAAAGAACATTATGAAAAAGAAATTGATCTCCAAAATGCAGAACAGGAAATGGTTAAAATGTGTCAAGAAAGAGACAAGAGAAACAAAGAATTTAATGAATGCCAAATGCAAATGTGCGACATGCAGGAGGTAATTAATACAATGAGTGATGAAAACAACTATTTGCAAAACGAAGCAGATAGGCTCCTTAAAAAGTGTAAGGAATTGGAACAGCAAATGTGCATTCCGAGGTCCCCGGAGAGGCGGCAGGGCACTACATTCAATGGAGTTGATGTGATTTCTATTTCTACCCAAAGAGCTAATGCCCCAGTGACTGGGCCGGTGACTGAACTTGGTTGCAGCGCTCTTGGGGGATTTGACACTCCCATTGGGGGCCGCCACCAATCCCATACACCTGGAACCAGGGTTGAGTCACCAAGGAGTGCAATTCCATGCATTGCAACAAGTAGCCCCATAAAGATAATGAAATCCATTAAAGCCCTGATCAAACCATTTAAAAAGGGAGGGGAATGCTGCATAGAGGATCACTTAGAAGCGGTTCATGACATTTTTAAAGCCCTCCAGATACCTAAGGAACAGTATAGGCAGTATTTTCATTTAACTTTTGATGCTCCGACGGCCAGTATCATAAGAGGATTGAATGAGCAGCAGAATATGACATGAGCAGAGTTTGAAAAACAGATTAGGCGTCATTTTTCTCCTTTTCAGTCATTGCAGGAGGCAAAGAAATTCGCTTACACAATCACTGCTGGGCCTAATACATCCCCTCGACAGTTTTTACAAGACTTAAAAAGAGCATTTTCTCACTTTGATGTATCTTTGGACCCCAATTCTAATGAGTTTAAAACTGCATACTTCTATGGGTTACAGAAAGACATTATATCACAACTGGTTCGTGAATTTGATCGTGACAATTCCCTTGAAAGGATTGTACACCAAAGCACAAAACTATATGAGGTACTCTATTGTCAGGGTAGAGAAAGTGATACAATGAAAGATACTAGATCTAAATCTAAAGAACCCTCAGCAACAGTGATGGAAATCAGGTCAGCCAAAATGTCCCTTGAGTCTGCTCAAAGTCCAAGTAAAAATAATTTGGAACTTGAACAAAGGGGTAATCAACAAAGGTCATCACACCCTGTACCAATGTTTCAATCACATGATCCTAGTAATAGGGAGAGCTACATCAGCCCCAGGTACTTAGGAGATAGACCCCGGGCAGGCTATCGGCCTGATATGTCAGGTATGAACAATAACCAGAGACAAAATCAGGATCAAAGAAATGATGGTCCCTATCAGACTTTGGGGACAGAGAGCAGATTTGATCCCAATTCCATGATATATGGTAATCAGGTAAGACCCCAATATGTGGATCGATTTGCTGATAATAGAAATCAACATAGGGGCCAGTACCCACAACCTGAGAGACAGGACATGAGGCAGAACATGAACTACACTCCATGTCAGTACAATGATTCCCCACCAGGGGACTACAACCAAAGGATGGGTGCACCCCGCTCCCCTCCACAAATGAATCAAGAGTTCAGGAACCATCCCAATAGAAATCACTCACCTGAGAGGAATCAGAATAGATCCAATCAGGGGGAAAACAACCAATATCGATCTAGGCCACAGAGAGAGGATTCTAGAGAGATGGAAAGGTTCCAGTGCCTCGAGGCCCAAGTGAAAATGCTGAGCAAATAGGAAAGCTCTGTACAGCGCAAAAACAGTCATCCAAGGAGGGGGCAGAAGGCCCTAGCAATGACCGGGGGGTTTCCGGAAAGGGACTGAGTACTTATGATACCGGCAGTGCCAAAAAGACAGATTGTTCTGATGTAATTTTGCATAATGACTTTGAGATGCCTAATGATTTAAAAGTGAAAGTATCAGTAAATGAACATGTAACAGAAAGTGCAAGTACTTCTAAAAGAGAAGTTCGGTTTAACCTAGAGCTAAATCAGACATTGGAGATTTGTACAAATGAAAAAGAAACACCTGAAATTCCAAAAGAACATAGAGACAGATTTAAGAAAAATGACTCATGCATGGGGAATACCAGTGAACAGGGAGTAAATGGCAATGCTATAACTCCTTCCCTGGGCAATCAGAACAATAACCAAACACAGGCAGTAAAAAGAAATACTCAAAAGGAGGGTACATGTCAATCACCTGAAGAATTCTTTGAGCCACATATTTTTGAAGAGTTTAAAAGGGCTGGTATTACACTAAATGATCACAAAAGCACAGATTTAGACAATGACAAATTGCCAAGTGATTTTGGTACACATGTTCAGTTGGAGGGTTGTAATGTGGTCTCTGATGATACCTGGATGGATGGGCGAACAGTGGCCACACTCCAAAAAACCTCTGAACATGGGGAAATGAATAAAGTCTCTCACACAGAAATGGGGAAAAAGGAGGGAAAAATGTCTTTCCATTTACCAATGTGCTTAGCCAAAAGTGAAAAAGGCCTGGAAAAGGTGAGCCCTGAAATCAGTAAGAATTTGCACTTCTTATGTGTGTTAGAGGAAGTTGAAGACAGGTATAATGCTCCCATCACTGTAGAAGAAAAATGCAATACATTTGCAATGATTGACACAGGCGCACAGGCCACAATTAGGTCTAAAGAATTGGTAAAGAGTATCAATGAAGGGAGATCCCCACAGAATCAGATCACAGTGAGGGAAAATCAAGGTCCAGTGCATAATTTTAACGGGGAGGAGGTGCCTATTATAGGCGTCACCGAGGTTGACATAAAGATAGGTAAACACAGAATGAAACAGGAAGTATTGGTCACATCCATTTGTGATATTCCATTTCTGATGGGAACAGATTGCCTGAAAAGATTGTCTCCTCTCATAGATGGGGTGAATGGAGTACTGTGGTCCTTAACCAAAAAACCATTGAGACCTAAGAAAATAAAATCACAAAACAGCAATATAAATGAATGTTACACCGTTGCCAGAACAAATTATGCAGTAGAAGTATATCTGCAGAGTAGCTGTATACCTAGCGTCACTGTCATTTTGATGCGCCAAGATAAAATGCAGAGTGAAGATGAGAAACAATCTGTACAGATATACTTGGACCCAAGGAAAAGATGGCAAACTGCCATAGATGAGCACACATTGCACTTTTATTTAAAAGAGAAAACATGCAAACAGAATATTGCTCTTAAAGCAGATTCAGAAAAACACATCAACACTCTTGCTGAAATACACATGGAAGATGAGCAACCATGGGTTCACATTGGTATAAATTACTATTTTAAAACAACAAAAGCCACTTTAGCACTTGAACAGGAAAGGAGTTTCATTAATGAGAAATTGTTGCAAAATAATGGAGAGGGAGGAGATCCCGAAATTTAGAATTAAAAACCAATATGTCTCGGTTTGGACAGTCCAGACTTTGAAAACCGAATTGCAGGAAGATGCATACTAAAAATTAGCATTGGGCAGAAAACAATTTACCATAATGTATGGATAGTGAGTGGAACACAAAATGACTTTTACATTGGCAATGATATCATGCACAGAATGTTTATGGTGTTAGATTTCCTTAATCAAAAAATATGGTCACGCCTAGGTGGGCCTGCACCTCAATTTGAAGACAGAAGAAGGGCTTATCATTGCGCACAGCTGGTCCCATATGCAATTGAATTACAACTAAGGAAGGATACTATTATCCCTGCATTCACCAAACAGGTTGCAATAACACTGAAGTGCAAAAATGGACAGCAGATGAAAGATTCTGATACATTTGTGTGCTTGAATGAATCCATAAAACAGCAAGGCCTGGATTATGAATACATTCCATTGGTAGATATTGGTGAAGGGTCTGTAAAAATCATGGTGAATAATAAAAGTTATCAAGATATTCATTTAGAGGAAAACTCCTCATTAGGAATGGCCATACAAAAATCACATTACACTGCAGATCTGAAGAACATGGTGATTGGAAATATACCTGAAAGGTATGTAGATGCCAAGGGTGAGTTGCCAGAACACCTGAATTCTCAGCCCAAAGGAATATTTAAAATTCATTCTGTGTGCCCTTATGATTCAAGTGAGACAGTGTGCTGTCATCAAGAGGATTGCATAACATTTAACTTAAATGAAAATGAAATAGAAAATCAGCCCATTGTAGTGGAAGCTGATATGCCAAAATATTTAAAAGTGGCAGCTCTACAAAAAGACACAGCCACACAGTTAGAGGAAAGCGCTGAGATTCCCCTTCCAGAACATTTTCCAGAATTCTCCAAAATGGTAGAGGAGCAGATTTTATCAGCGGATGCATGTGACAGCGAAGAGGATAGAAATGAACTGAGGAAGATATTCATGGAGTTTAAAGATGTATTTGCAAAAGATGCTTATGATTGCAGTCTAACTGATTTACACGTGGCCACGCTACCGGAAGGGTGTAGCAGAAGCCCAGTATTTGTGCGCCAGTATAGATTACCACTGGCATGTTTAGAGTCATTGGCAGAGATTATTAAAAATTTGGAGTCTCGGGGAATCATCAGGCCCATTCATAGCACATCCAACACACCTATTTTAGGTGTGTTGAAGCCAAATGGTCAATGGTGGCTATGTGCAGATTTGAGGCAGTTAAATAAAAGAGTGACAAAATCCAGATGGCCACTGCCATTCATTGATCAGGACCTAGCTCAGGTACATGGTTCAAAAGTGTTTACCACGTTAGATCTCACCTCTGGATATTGGTGCGTGCCATTGGCAGAGGAGATTCAGAATTTATTTTAATTTTCATTTGATAAGACCCAATACGCGTGGGTTAGAGTTCCATTTGGGTATGTCAATAGTGGGAGTGAATTTGGAATATTTTTGAGAAAGGCCATGCCTGATGCAGCGGAAAGAGGTACCATAGTTTATGTGGATGATGTACTGATAAAAAATGAAAGCTTGAAAAACCATTTTGATGAAATAAGACATGTTCTTGGCCAATTGCAGAAAGCAGGCGACAAAGTATATTTACAAAAGGCACAAAGGTGCAAGATAAAGGTGAATTTTCTATGCCATGAAGTGATTGAACATGGATTAAACCCACAAAAGAAGAAAGTGGAGGCTATACAAAAACTGAAAGACCCTAAAAATGTGAAAGGGGTAAAAATGTTATTAGGAATGATGGGCTATAACAGGAAGTTCATTGAAAATTATGCTGAAATTACTCAATGTGAAAGGGGTAAAAATGTTATTAGGAATGATGGGCTATAACATGAAGTTCATTGAAAATTATGCTGAAATTACTCAACCCTTAACTAAGCTGTTAAAGCTGAATACACCCTGGAAATGGGAAAAAGAGCAGTCTGAGGCAGTGGCTAAATTAAAGGAATGTCTTGTAAAGGCACCGTGTTTAGCATATCCCATAAAGGATAGGGATTTCTTTATATAAATAGGGTTCTCTGAACAGTGTATGTCAGCAGTGCTATCACAAAAAAATGATTTGAATCACAAAACCATTGCCTATGCAAGTAAGGCATTTTCCCAAGTTGAAATTAAATTCAGTGAATGTGAAAAGGCCCTTTTGACCACTGTGCGGGCGCTACAGCATTTCCGCCCCATTGTTCAGGGAGAAAAGGTAATTATTGAGACCAATCATCAACCATTGCAGTTTTTAGAGAGTAAAAGAATCAGGTCAGGTAACCTAGCACAGTCCATAATCACTTCATGGACGCTAGCATTACCAGGTTTTCCTGTCGAAGTGAGATATGGCCAAAATAAAAAAAGCCCAGTTGCTCAAGGTTTAGCAGATCTACATGACTGTGCAGCTGAACATATATCAAACGAAGTAGAAGTGGAATCTAGTTTACAGGATTTTGGGCAATCACCACACAAAGATTTTGATGAAAAGACATGCAAGGATTTTCCAACTGTATATGTTGATGGTTGTGCTTTTCACATTGAAAATGACATTAATAAACAATTAGTGTCAGGAATCGGAAATGTCTGGTTGAAATGTGAAGGTGTCCCCAGTATAGGGATGAGAATTGGAGCTAGGAGCAGTGAAGTAGCAGAATTGTCAGCCATTTATAAAGCAATTGCTACTGCAGTTCATAATAAATTTAGTGAAATTGTCCTGGTGACTGATTCTGACTATGCACAATATAGCTTTGTGGAATATTTACCTGGCTGGAAAGCGAGAGGCATGATTACATACAACAAAAAGCCACTTAAACATGGAAAAATGATACAAGCCAGAGACAAATTGGTGTCAGAGAATGATTTAACAATATACTGGAGGAAAATTTGTGGGCATTTAAAAACTCCAGGAGAGGATAAGGAGGGGAATGATGAGGCAGAACAGCTGGCTAAAATTGGGGCTGTGATGGGAGAATTGCTACCTATTGAACATTTACTTGGTGAAATACAAATTGATGCAGTAACACGTTCTAAAGCACCAAAGGAGATAGATCAGCCAGTGGTACAATGGAGTTATGATACACCAGATCAAGATCTAATTGAGGCACAAAAGGATGATCACATTTTGGGAATCTATTATAGTCATTTGATAGATCCTGAAAAAAAACCTTTAACAGAAAATGATTGTATGGGAAAAGAAGAGTTGAGGGTGCTATTAAAGAATAAAAAATGAATTATACTACGGGATGGACTCATGGTTGGAGAGTCCATAACAGGACAGATACAGTGGGTGGTACCCCTTTCATTCAGAGGGCTAATGCTACACCATGCACATGATGCAATAACTGCAGGCCACAGAGGTTCACAAAAAACATTGGAAATACTAAAAGATTATGCTTCCTGGCCACACATGTCCCAAGATGTGGAATTATATACTAGAGGTTGTCTAGTATGTGCCCAATTTAAACCTGCTTCACCAATGCATAGAGCTCCATTAATGAAAAGATTCTTAACTCTTCCATGGTCAGATTTGCAAATAGACTATGTAGGGCCTGTAAAGAGGTCGAGCAGGGGGAACCGTTATATTTTGAGTGTGGTGTGTTTGATGTCGAAATGGATTGAGTGTATTCCTGCACCAGATTGTAGTGTGCAAACAGCAGCTACATTACTGGTGAATCATGGGTTTTCAAGGTTTGGGTTACCACAAAGAATAGAATCAGACAGAGGGAGTCATTTCACAAGTGCTCTAATGAGTAAGGTATGGCAAATACTGGGTGTGAAAAGGAAATTACATATTGCATATCAAGCTGCTTCTTCTGGGGGAGTTGAACGCTGTAATGGGTCTATTGTGGACATATTAAAGACATTTGTAGCAGAAGCAGGTTCCAGCTGGGATTTACGTTTACCTTTGGTTTTGATGGCAATCAGGTCAACTCCTGCCAAAGCAACAGGTGTTAGCCCTCATGAACATTTGACAGGTAGGAAAATGGTGTTACCACAACACACTGCTATACAGAACACATGAGCAGACACTTGTGAGCGCATCCACAGTTCATGAATACATTGATGAACTGAGGAAGTATTACAAAATGCATTTGCTTTTGTACAGCAAAATCTAGAAAGAGCTGCTGACAGTGCAAAGTCATATTATGATAAAAAGACATCAGTGAAAGAGTATTGTGTGGGTGATCAGGTGTATAAATTTCATTTTGGAAAAGGTAAACAGAAAAATTCCAAATTTCTAGCAGCCTGGCAGGGGCCATTTCGACTTATAGATAAGGTCTCTCCTGTGGTTTATAAAATTTTGAAAACTGAAGGTGAAACAGCAACGGAACAGTTTGTTCATGTAAACCAAATTAAACCCTGGCGCACCAGACACAAAATTAAAAGGCTTGAGCGTGTAGAAACAGATAAAGTCCCTTGAATACATAAAAGAAGGTAAGGTAAATGGGTTTAGTCAAAGGGCAACAGAAGAGGAATAAAATAGAGGATTGATTATTATATATGTATATATGTAAAAAAAATAAAAAATGGAAGATGAAATTAATGGAGTTGGTTTCCAAAATGAAAATGTATTAAATGTTGAATGATATTTTATGTATGTTTGTTTTCTCTTTAACATGTGCTTAATTACAGAAAGCAAGAGGAAGAGGGCAAAGTGATTTATGGAGTGCATGGATATATAATTTTATTTTTGGCAAAAGGGTGAAGTTAGTATTGTGCTATGTACTTAATTTGTTTCTTTTCTATTTGATTTAGACTATTGATTAACACATTTTGGCTTGGAGGTCACGGGATCAGAGAACACAGGAGACAATGGAGTCCTGGAGTCCACGCGGACGTATTCCGGAGAAGCCCCGGAAAGGGGCGAAGACCAAGGCTACAAAGCAATCAGCATTGATGATGACGCCAACAATATGGATAATTATGATGACATTTGGAGGGAACTTCAAAACTTTAGAAGCACAGGTTGTCATTGAGCCTGGACCAGCATCTGGTATTGCGGTAGAAGAAGCACCAGGATTCATCATGAGTGATAGAAGGATGATTTTCCAGAACATTTACATACCATTGAATCCTGATCCTCTGATGGAAAAACATTTTAATATTTTAATAAAACTGGAATTAAAGCTGAGCAGACTAAAGAGTGGCTGGAACTAAGGAAAGAAGACGATAAGCAGTCAATAAGAGATATGTTGATGCAATTGGAGAAAACATTTGTGAATTCAGCAGACATTAAGAAGAGGAGATGAAAAAGAGGAGCAGTAACGCTTGCAGTCTCATTGGTAATATCTATAATTGGAGCCATAATAGGTACCACAATGTCGGCAGCCAATGCCATTTCAGTAGGGACGCTGAGTACTAAAGCACAACAATTGAGTGTTGACCTAGAAATAATGCAAAAAACTTTAGATGGAATTAGAGGGGGATTAGATGAACAAGTAAGGTTCATAAATGAAACTCCAATCATATTGACTGAACAAGCGGATGTAATTCAACGAGCAACTAAATTGATTATTAACCATGACAGAACATTGAGTGAGATTTTTAATATAATGAGTCCTGTTGATAGACTGTTAACGAATTATATGAGAGGAGTTCAAACTGCAATTTTACAATTGATTCAAGGACATATCCCATTGTACTTCGTTTCACAGGATATTATTCATCCAATGATAGAAAGGTTGACCAGGAGGGAGATTGATGTGGTACAGGTAAAAATTGCATTTGAAATAGGTAAGGCAATGCCCTTATATGTGGACTTGGAAAAGTTGGAAATAGGGTTTTTACTATGCATCCCAAATGTAGCCCTTGAACTCATTTATCAAACTAAGTGGGTACACAATGTGGGATTTTGGCAAGAGGACAAATTTATTAAGATTAAGACTCCAGAAGTGGTGGCATTTCAGTCATGGGAGCCTGAGGTTTACTTGATACCAAATTTGGAAACTTGTGTGAAATTTAAGGAACAAAATGATATGTGCCCAGGTAAACCATTTATTCCTGATGCTACAGACGCTATTTGTGGTTTGAAATCTGACCCAAGTATATCAGAAGGATGTGAAGTAATTATTAGCAATATGGGGAGTGAAGAATTGGCACAGGCCAAGATGGTCAAAGGTAAATGGTTGGTCAGCACCTGTATGAAGAATTTTACGGCAGTACACTTGAATCATGGAACATTTGTGGTCAAACAGGTGAAATATAATGTATTTTACTTACAGGTTCCGAAGGACACAATTGTTTCGATTGGAGGTTTAACATTATTTCATGTTACGAATGACATTTGGGAAAGCCAAGTAGAAAATATTGAATTTTTTCAAAGGGATGCATTTCCACTACACCCGGATGTCGAATTCTTGTTGAATCATAAAAAGAAACATGTGGTCAAAATGAATCTAAGAAAGAACAATATTACAGTTAGCAACTTGGGTATAATAGAAGTGGAAAGGTTTAATTGTGGAACCTGGGGGGAACGCTCTATAGTCGGCTTAGCTGTCCTGGTGCTAATAATGGGAGAATGGTTGATTGTTTTGTCAGTGAAGATGAAGATGTTGCTCATGTTAGTAGATACAACGGGGAGAGAAAGATATTCCAATACGCATACATTTTAAAAGAAGAAAGAGAGCAAGTTGGGTTTCTTCCAATTGTGGCTTGGACCATGGTCAAATTCTCAGAAAAAGGAGGGCATATGTAGTATAATTTAGCGTGTTTTGGAGTGCATCGCCACTGCATGAGATCACATTATTACTGTGATGTGGTACAGCAAGCCATGTGTTGCCTTGGAAAAGGTGCTCAATGTACTGCACTTATTGGCCACTGGTTCATTTCAGTGGACTACTGCAATAGTGGGGGGGGTCTCACAGGCCACGCAGTCACGCTGCCTGCGCCAGGTGTTGGCCATCATGACTGCATGCCCATCAGTCAGCAGGCACATATACCTGCCCAGAACACCTGCAGAAAGGCAGGCTGTCGTCCAGGATTTTTACGGGGTGGCACACTTCCCCAAATTGCTAGGTGCCATTGATTGCACCCATGTGGCTCTATGTCCTCCCAGGGCAACTGAGCACATTTACAGAAACCGCAAGCACTGGCATTCCATCAACGTGCAGGTAGTATGTGATGCCAAGGGAATCATCACCTCAGTATATGCCAACTATCCAGGGTCCACCCATGACAGTTTCATTTACAGAATGTCAACCCTAAACTGGGACCTAGAAGCTGGGCGGCATGGCGATACATGGCTGCTTGGTGAGTATAAATGCCACTGCACATGCATGCATGTCAGATACTGAGTAATGTCACAACCCCACTAATGATACCCATCATCACCTCCCCAGGGGACAGTGCCTACCCATTGAGCACCCATATGATGATGCCAATTCGGAACCCCACCACACCACCCGAGGTAAGATACAATACAGTCCATATTGCAAACCGGGGCATAGTGGAGCGCACATTCAGAGTGCTCAAGTCACGCTTTCGCTCCCTTGAACGGTCTGGTGGGCAGCTGCTATACGCGCTCCCAGTAGTGTGCAGGATCATAGTGGCAGCATGTGTCCTGCACAATGTTGCAACATGCCACGGCCTGCCCGTGGAAATGGTGGTGCCCCCACATCCCCAACCACAAGCACGGCCGCTGCGCATGGGTGGGGAAAGGGCACATGGTGAGGCAGCCCATACGAGCTGGTGGCTAATTACGTCACCTAAAATCACACCCCTGTGGAGTACACACAACCCTGGCACATACCAGCTGACAATCAATGATGATGACATAAGGGACAGTCAACTGTCACAACCATACCAGCCTGAGACTGGTCACCTGGAATTGTTATATTGTGTGCATCCCTACCTGCCGAAAGACAACCAATGCTGTGTCAAAAAAAAACACACATTTATGCTGCATGAATGACTACACCTTGCAAAATACAACATGAAAAGAGCGCCTTATCACCCAACCCCTCCCCAGCTCCGCCACCCAACACACCATGGCATGTCATGCAATGGGAAAGCAAACAAAGCAATGCACAAGACCTGACACAAGTGTCACAAAGTGCACTGTCCAAAATGGAAACTGCCCACAGACAATATGCTCCCAGTAATCAATAACAAACAGCACACATGAACAAATACTTACCACCAACACAATCCAGCAACACACCATGAAACATTGCAAAAACATGACAGTACTAAGTCAAAGTAGTGGTAGTCTTACAACCTGAATAAGAAAGCACATCGACCCCTTCCAACTGTAGAGTGTTGCTGCACGCAAATGTGTCAGTATACTGCATACAACATGAACTCCATCTGCAAAGGAGACGGCCTTGTGAAGACATGAGGAAGGAACCTGCAAATTAGGAGGAAGACATGGATGCACAAGCACATATCAACACACCATGCAGTGTACAATACAAAAACAATACCCACTAGGGATGTACACACAGTATTGACTACAGACTGCCCACACAGCTCATGGGAGCCCAATGTCACTGTGTAAGTCACTGTCACTTGGTCACACCCTTTGCAAGCCCATGGAAACGGGAAGCAGGAGGGGTGTGTGTGTCACGAACCCAAGCATCTAATCCAAACTCAGGACAAGCCTGCATGTGCCCAGCCAGAATACAGTGGATGCCCACGGGAGCCACACAAGGCAACACACTGTAAAAAAAAAAAATCATAAATGGCCATGTGGGGGCCAGGCGAGGGGGGCCATCCAGGAGGATCGAGGACAGGGTGCACACCAACACCCACCTGCGTGGATGTTGCAGAAAAATAAATACCTCCATGGGCACGGCTATGCCATTGTGGGAGAACTGCTGTCGCTCTCTTCACCCTCTGTTGCTGCATCAGGAGGTGGTGGCACTATGGGAGGCAGCCCACGCAAATTCCTGGTATAGTCCTCCATGGCAGCAAGCATACGGGTCTGAAAGGTCTGATTCTGGAGGATTAAAGTGTGGAGATCCCCATGCAGCACGTCACGGGTTGCCTGCACTTCTGAACGCATGGCCTCACGGGATGCCCAGATCTCCTCACGTGTTGCCTGCAGCTGAGCTGAGAGCGAACGTGTGAGCTGCTCCAGCTGCTGTTCTGCCCTAACATTTCGGGAAGCCTCAAGTTCAAGCAGACTCTGCCTGAGGTTATGGAGTTCCACCGTCAGGGCTTCCCTGTGGCCCTGTGACTCTATTGATATGGATTTGCGCAGAATCTCCAGTGCCGCCCGTCGGTCCCTGTTGGACGCCAACATGTCTTCCCTGTGTGATTGGCAAAAGGAGTCTGTTGCCTGCTGTTGTTGCTCCATCTGACTTTCAGGGGGGTTAATGGAAGTGGCCACCCTCTCCATTGCCTGAGTCATCATTTCTACTGATGCTGCCTGTTGGGTTGCCATACCGTACATGGAGTTTTCCCATACAGTATTGCCTGGTGGCGCACGGCCACCGCGTCGGCGGGCACCACACCTGTTTGGGGCAAGGCGATCTGCACCTTCCTGTGCTGGCACTGCCTGAGGCTGTAGGACTGCTTTCCCACTCTGATCTGCTGGCCCAGCAACAGGATCAGATGCTGTGGAGTGTGACCCTGCATCCGTAACCCCCAAAGGCGGACCTACCAACACTGAAATCCCCATCCCTGGTCCAGGTGGGAAGGACAGAACAGAATCCCTGCCAGAAGCACTGACCTGCGACAGCACATAAGTCTCATCATCCGACTCAGCACCTGAATAGAGGTCTGGGGAGCTGCACCCAGAAGCACCCCTCGACAGTATGGTCTGCAGTACCAAAGTGTTTACACCAACCACCACACCACGTCCCCCACTGGTGCCTGGCTGAGAATCCTCCTGGGCCTGCACCATCTCCTGAACCTCACCAGCATCAAGTGCGTCGTCACCTGCAAAAACATGAAACACAAGAAATGGAAACAGGCATGAGCACCATAGCACACACATAGGCCTGACAAGACAGAGATCCTGTACATGGTTAACACATGTCCCACATGACTATAACCCTGGCATGCATGCACTGTCAATGATTCTGAAGGGGAGTCAAAAAGTGAGACAATGAGGACACCAAGATGGAAAAGCAACACATTTGCAGTATGTCGTGTAGCACTGGCATCACACATCAGCCTGTGAGTGGCATGTCCAATACACATACATGACACATGCCAGCACACAGATGTCATGTAGCATAGCCATGGTAAATTAGACAACTACAGCAATATGTCAGTGAATGAGTACTGTCACACATCCATGTCACATGGACATGATGAGAAGATTAATGCAGAATAGTGTTGCAAAATATGCATGTGCCGCACACTGCAACACATCCAGTGTACAATTAGACAGTGATTGTAGGCAGATGTACACATCAATGGTTGGTCACTTCAACACGACAGGAAACAACTATCATGTTCCACATGCAAACAGGCCCTAAAAATAAATTTCAGCAGGCCAATACTCCCTCGCCCTGAATGGTTTAAACATTCACATAACCAGGTAACTAAAGTGGCACAATGTGGGGTGTAAACAATGAGAGAAGCATGTCACATATGTGGCATTAGGGATGAAAAAAGCATATGAAAAATGGGATAATCTAAACAATCAGCCTGAATGAACACAGACAAAATCAGAATAATGTTGTTGCAAGATGATAGTTCAAGTGCAACTGCAGTAATGTGGGGCTAATTGGCTACTGTGGACAGAAGGGATATTGTCATACCCAAATCAAAGGCACATGAATGTATTGGAGGAAGCATGTGGGTGACCCATAACACTCAGGAGTATACACCCTCACCTGGCACTCAATCAGAACCCGTCACCCAAACAACATACACATGGATTACACACACATGCATGGGCACTCACTGGACAATGCCTCGTAATCAGGTAGCTCTCCCACGCCTTGGATCTGTTCCTCTGTGACGAAGGTCCCAGCAACAGACTCATGTTCAGTGAAATCATTGTCTTCTGGTGGAGACCCACCACCAGTCACCAGAGTAGCAGCATGATTTGAGGCCAGCTTGTTCTTTGCTCTGCGTTTCAGGTCATTCCACCGCTTGTAGCCATCATCAGCTGTGCGCCTCACAAATCCAAGGGCACTTATGCGGTCCGCGATGGTCTGCCAGTGTGCCCTATGTTGACCAGGTGTAGTCTTGCACCCTGCAGTCACCACCATTTTGCGGCTATGTGCCGACACCTAGGTCACAAGTGCATCAAGTTCGGGGTCATTAAAGCTAGGCTTCCTTGACGTGTCTGGGGTCTCAGCCTGTAGTGCCAGAGCACCCTTCTTCCTCTTTTTCAAAGGTGGAGCAGAGCCTGAGAGGCTTGTGCCACTCTGGTCAGTAGGGGCAGAAGCGCAGGTGGACTGGGTACTGGGAGTGTGCGAAGGCACAATGACCATAGGTCTTGGTGCAGGCATTGGCTGAAGTGTGATGTTGGCAGGGGCAACGTCAGTTTGATGGACCAGGACCGACACTGTCCCGGCTGGGAGACTCAGAGCTGGGGTGGGTAGAGCTGCAGCTGCCCCTGCAGCCTCCCCACCCTGCCTACTTGGGCAGCAGATGACATCGCTGCCCCAGATCCACGTGGCCTGGTGACACCAACTTGCACTGGCACACATGGCTTAGACTTGCTGACCTGGAAGTCAGCCTGGGAGTCATCCTGTGCCGGGTCAGGTGCCACAATGGGCTGGTCCAACAAGGGCTGAGCTGGGATGGTGTCAGCCACGTTTCCCTCAACCATAGGGAGGGGGAGCATGGGTGTCCCTGATTGGTCCTCCACACATGGAGGTCTAGGGGCACCCTGCAAATCCTGGCCAGGTCCCCTACTGTGCCCACCACGCCCACCTTTTGGAGGTCGGCCACCTTTGCCTCCCTTACCACTTGGTCGCCTCCCAACCATGGCACTGATGTTGTTGTGCGTATGGGAGTTGCAGTAAACAATTGTCCTGGGCAATTGGGGGTGAAAGGGGTAGGGTACTAGATGGAATTCGTACCCTAGTGCTCTAGCAAGGCTGTCTGTGACCCTGGGGGAAGATGACGGGTCACGCAACGCACAGGCACCACGAAAACAAAATGTAACGTGCACGCAACCCCTCGTAGACCACATGCGTGGAAAAAGGAACCCACACTACGCTGTGGCACCCAGAAACACAAAAATAAGCGTACGCGTGTTACACGCAGCCTACAATGACCTCTGAAGGGGTACGCGACACACGGGGCAAGCACAGTTGGTAAATGCGTGCGCGACTCACCGTCTGCCTGGAAAAAGAACGTGAAAAAAACGCACGTGTGCGCGTTGGCAACACCCCCGCCAAAAGAAAAATTGTACGCTGTCTGAGGAGACAGGACAAAAGAAGAAGTGAACGCTGTTTGAGGAAACAGGCCCAAAATAAAAATGAACGCTGTCAGAGTTAGCAGGAGTACGAACTTGAAACGCTATGAAGTAATCGTGTGTGAACCGACAAGAAGAACAGAATTCACCCACTCGCTCTCCACGAAAAGCACGTACAAGGAAATGGGGTCCTACACGTACCTTTTAAAGCGGCCCACACATACAGCGTCACTTACGTGTGTACGCGCTAAGGCCCTTTCCTCCAACTACACAAGCTGACACTTGGACGTGCAGTTTTTGGATGTGTACGATGAACATGCACCCGTGTTGATGGAAACTCCCACGCGCGTCACGTCACTTATGCGTGTAGGCCCTTTCCTCGGATTACATGCATTCATACGCAGACGTGCAGGTTTTAAGACGCGCTGAACCACTATGCCCACGTCACGAGGGAAACGCCCGCGCGAGTCACGTCACAGAAGCGCTTACGCGCTATGGGCCTTTGGTCCAATCAAACCGCGTACGTGTGCTGATGCGCTTACGCGCGAATGGCCTTTCCTCGAATTACACACTGACGTGCAAGATTTTCACGTGCCAAATCACTCCGTATCAAGCTGGCCATGCAAAAAACACACGGAAGACCACGCTCCTGCCCAGAAGGCTGATTTACTGCCCCCCAGAGCCCCGAGCACGCTCCCACCCGCCATCTGCTGCTGCCTGCTGCCCACGTGCCCTGGTATTTGGTGCCTGCACATCAGCCAGGGTTCCAGTTGCTGTGTCCACCCCTGCTGGAACAGAAGACTCCCGACTGGGATACCATCGTTCCACAGCCCAGCCCCAGGATCCAGTTGCCCACCCACACCTGCCTCGGGGGTCACCATGTCGGGGCAAACACCATCTTAGACCACTGGCGACCCCCAGCCAGAGAGGCAGAGGGCCACCAGCTTCAGTGTGAAGGAAGTTGGTGTACTGGCGGAGTATGATGCCCTCCTCGGAACATCACGTGCCAACAAGGAAGGACGGGAGAGGATCTGGGACGACGTAGTGGTTGCCATCAATGTGGAGGGTGTGGCAACCCGCGACATCAAGCACATCAAGAAGCGCTGGGAGGACTTCAGGTCCAGGACCCTCCACAAGACTCGGCGCCTCGCGGAGGGGGGCCGGGCCAGCATGAGTGACATCCAGATGAGGGTCCTGGAACACATATGCCGAGCGCTCCATGCCCAGATCCTTCGGTGGAAGACCCGTCTGGAGTTGAGCGGTAAGTGGCCAAGCATTGTTGTGTGAGACAGGGCATGTTGCAGTGTGCTGGTAGTCTGATACTTGCCTGTATGTGTGACATGGGCCATGCATGGATGTGTGTGTGCAGGGACATCATGTTCATGCATGTGAGACCAGTAACGTGCAAACCACATGGTTGGTGCATGAGTTCCAATGCAACATGGGGAGCTGTATGGCAAATGCACACATGAAAGCATGCCAGTGTCTGTTCTTGCACATGGTGGGGGTGTGAGGGATGGGTGCTGCAGTCATGTACATACATGTATGGTGCACATGTGTGTGTGTCTGAGAAGTGTGTCTGTGACTTTGATATGCCATGGATTCATGACACATGTCCGTGATGATGTGTACATTCACGCATGCAGTGTGGTCACCGTTGTATGCACTGTGTCTATCCAATGTGTCTGTGGTGTACAAGGCATGATGCATGACCCTCCGGTGATGTGTGTGCATGGGATCAGTGTGAGCCATGATCCATGTGAGTTTGAAGGCTACATTTGGATTAATTGAGGCCCTTGTACATGGATGCTGATGTTGATTGCAGGCGCCGTGCCTGTTTATGCATGTGTGTTGCGTGCATTCACCCATGTGTTGTGGAGGGACAGGATGGAAGTGACGTTAGACACTGCCACTCATGTGTTATTGCTTCCTGTCTAGGCGAATATTGTACTGTACCCTGATGCCTGTGTTCTATGTCTCCCTCTACAAAGCGTCAAGTGAAGAAGAGGGCGGAGACGGCACTGTGGAGCCAAGTGGTGGGGATGCCTCCACTGGGCGGCGACGCAAGGCCCAGCCACCCTCCCAGGACTTGCCATCATCCGGGAGCGAGGGGGCTGGTGCTGCGTCTGCCACTACGGCTGTGGCAGAAGGTCCGGGTGAGCCCCCACAGGGGCTTGCAATGGTGGAAGACGGTACGGAGACATCCAGGTTGGTGGTCTCCACAGAGGAGCAGGAGCCTGCTACTGAGCCGCACATGGGGCCTGGTGGGGGTAGTACCACTGGTGCAAGTGGTGCAGTCCAGGGGCAGGGTCAGGAGGCAGCACAGGACACTGTGGAGGGGCCTGTGCATGACCCTGTGACTGCACCACCATGCACCAGCAGGGATGCCCCATCCCAGGCCCGTCCTCAGGTAGGGGAGAGTGCCATGTCATCTGCCTCTCTACTACCTGCGGACGAGGGGTCCAATGAACGTATGGGCTCCGTCCTGATTGGTGTCGCGTTGCGCACGCGTGACATTCGTGATGACGTGCATTCTTCCTGGGCGGAGAACGCACACCATCACGAACAGCAGAGTCACGACGTGGCACTGTTGGGAGGGGCCCTGGTTGGTGGGTTCCTACATGTGATGCGCACTCTGGCGGACCTCTCCTCCTCTGTGGAGACTATGCACCATTCGTTCTCCCTGCCCCCTTCCGGCACAGATTCCACCAAGGCCCCCTGTGGACCTGGCCTGACCAAGACATCCAGCTTGGTGGAGATCCCATCCCTGCCACAGTCGGGAGTCGGCGGTCCAGCAGGGGTGGACACCACAACTGGAGACCAGCTGATGGAGGATGTGCAGGCATCATCGGACAGGGCACATGGACAGCAGCAGCAGCAGCAGGAGCAGGCTCTAGATGGGAGCAATGATGGCTCGGGCCATCGACATCAGGGGGGCAGGCATCGGCCAGAGGGCAGGAGAACCCTGGAATGGATGTGTCTTCCGTGTGGCTGCGGTTGGGCCAGCATGTAGGTGTGGAGCGGCGGCGGGTGGAAGAGGCGCGGCTCACCATGGTCAGGGCGGAGTTCTCCATGCGTCGGGCGTTGAGGTGGGCAGAGTGCCTCGAGGCGACTCGCAGGGAGTTGGAACATGCCATGAGTGCCTCCCTGCGAGACCTCGGGGCCAGGACAGAGGCCCGCCTCCATCAAATAGACATGGAGTTCGATGATGCCCTGGCGGAACAACATCACTGAGTGAGCCGCAGAACTTGCCCGTCGCCATTGTAAATAGTTTATAGTGTTAGGTTTCCTTTTTTTTCTTTATTTTGGGGCTTTCGGACTATGCCCCACACTTTTGTAAATAGTTTTTTTGTTAGGTAGGTTATTAGATAGGTTTCATTTGTTCCGTTGGGCTCATGGACCCTTGGAAATTTGATTGTACATAGTTGGACGTTGGATAGATTTTGATTTTGTACATGGATTAATGGATTTTTCTTTTGGACAATGGATTGTACATAGTTGGACAATGGATTATTTTGAACTTTTTCTTTTGATTTCACCATGGATCAATGGATTTTTTTTAACGTTTCCTTTGGATTTGCGTTGGAGGAGGGAGAGTTTGGACTATTTTCCTTTTGGATTTCTTTGTATTGGTTATACTTTTCATTTACTCTTCTTTTGCACATGCTTTTCATTTCATGTTTGCTATTTTGTTATGCTTTCATTTTATTGATTTATTTTTGTACATAATACATTTTCATATTTTAGTTCCATGTGTGGGATTTGCTCATTGGGTTAATGCATGTGAAAATGTGGGTTTATACAATCAATGCCAACGAGTGTGTGTGTGTGACGGACATGTGTTGATTTACATAGTTGACTTTTGGTTTGTGTCTTGAGATGTGCATGTCAGTGTGGGTTTGATTGGGAAATCATTGCATCTCAGTAATGGGGTGGCGTGCTGTGGTATTTTGGTGTAGAAGTGGGCCATGATTGTGCATCTTTATTTCATGCAGGGGGGACATGAGTGGAGGCCTGCTGGCAGGTGCCCCTCACTGCTGAGGGATGGGGGTGCTGGGGGACATGAGTGGGACATGAGTGGGGGCCTGCTGGCAGGTGCCCCTCACTGCTGGGGGGTGGGGGTGCTGGGGGACATGAGTGGGGGCCTTCTGGCAGATGCCCCTCACTGCTCGGGGGTGGGGGTGCTGGGGTACATGCGTGGGACATGAGTGGGGGACTGCTGGCAGGTGCCCCTCACTGCTGGGGGTGGGGGAGCTGGGGGACATGAGTGGGACATGAGTGGGGGCCTGCTGGCAGGTGCCCCTCACTGCTGGGGGGTGGTGGTGCTGCGGGACATGAGTGGGGGCCTGCTGGCAGGTGCCCCTCACTGCTGGGGGCTGGGGGTGCTGGGGGACATGAGTTGGTGATCACTAGTGCAACGTGACACATGGCCTAGCTGGGGGGCATGGCCATGGTGGACGGGCTGCCTGCGGGACATGTTCAGGGGTGCAGGGTAGTCCCCTGTGGTGTGGGCTGCCTGCAGGGGCCATGGAGGAGGTAGAGGGGACACCTGGGAGGATCCACACTGCCAATTCACATGTAGGACTCCCAGCGCACCACACTGAATACACGTAACCCGCTCTGACTGCAAATTTGCGTGTGAAAGTTCCCGCACACCCCAGTAACACACGTACCCCGCTCGCACAGGGCCAATCGCGTGTGAAAGTACCCACGCACACCAGTAACACACGTACACCACTCGCACAGGGCCAATCGCATGTGAAAGTTCCCACGCACCCCAGTAACACACGTACCCTGCTCGAACAGGGACAATCGCGTGCGAAAGTTCCCGCGCACCCCAGTAACACATGTACCTGCTCGCACAGGGCCAATCGCGTGTGAAAGTTCCCATGCACCCCAATAACACACGTACCTCGCTCGCACAGGGCCAATCGTGTGTGAAAGTACCCGCGCACCCCAGTAACACACGTACCCCGCTCGCACAGGGCCAATCGCATGTGAAAGTTCCCACGCACCCCAGTAACACATGTACCCCGCTCGCACAGGGCCAATTCATATGTGAAAGTTCCCACGCACCCCAGTAACACATGTACCCCGCTTGCACAGGGCCAATCACGTGTGAAAGTTCCCACGCACCCCAGTAATACACATACCCCGCTCGCACAGGGCCAATCGCGTGTGAAAGTTCCTGTGCACCCCAGTAACATACGTACCCCGCTCACACAGGCACAATCGCGTGTGAAAGTTCCCGCACACCCCAGTAACACACGTACCCCGCTCACACAGGGCCAATCGCTTGTGAAAGTTCCTGCGCACCCCAGTAACACACGTACCCCACTCGCACAAAGCCAATTGCATGTGAAAGTACCCGCGCACCCCAGTAACATACGTACCCCGCTCGCACAGGGCCAATTGCGTGTGAAAGTTCCCAGCACCCCAGTAACACACGTACCCCACTCGAAAAGGGCCAATCGCATGTGAAAGTACCCGCGCACCCCGGTAATACACGTACCCTGCTCGCACAGGTCCAATCGCGTGTGAAAGTACCCGTGCACCCCAGTAACACACGTACCCCGCTCGCACAGGGCCAATCGCGCGGGAATCTCCCCGCGCCGGGGTGTACATGTATTCGGAGGGGTGCGCGGGGAGTTTTACTGGCGTTTTCGTGGTTCGGGGCCTGTGTGCCATGTACGGGATTTGTGCGCTGTGCATGGCGCACGGGGAGGGGTTGGGGGTGTAGCTGGTGCTGCTGCAGGGTCGCTGCGCCACTCTGTGCCACGGCTGGTTTTGGAGGCTAAAATCCATGAATACGCTGTGCGTGGATATGGATTTTAGAGCACGCGGCTGGCGCAGAAAGTCGCACACGCACACTGTGCGCCAGCCGCGTGCACCACTTGTGCGCTGAATTCTATGAATTACCCTGAAAGATTGTTCGGCTCTGCTGCAAGTGTAAAACACAGTTCACCATTTTAGAACACAAAACAAGAGTTAAAATCAAAATGGCGGATGATTCTTAAAATGGCGCCGAAGTTGGTCAGAAATCGAACAATTTCAGACGCGGTTTTCCGTGCAACACGAATGGGCTTAGGCCAATATTCATAACACGGCAATATTATACAAATACAGTTTAACAAGTGCATCCAGCTGTCTTTGCAGACCGATCTCTGTTTAAACTAATAACAAGAGATTGTCTGCATAGAGGAGTCTTCCCACTGCTGTTCCAGAGATTTGTGGTGGAAAACATCTCACATTTGTAAACTCTACTTCAATGTCAGACGTGTAAAGGTTGAAGATTGCTGGGACCAGATGACACTGCTGCTTTAGGCCCTTGGAGGTGAAAATGTCCTTACCACTTATTGCAAGAAAGACTCAACGTGCCAAACAAATTACCATGCAAGTCCCGAGTTTCATATTACATTATGCAGGTTACTCCTTGAAGGGCATAATGCTGCTTTACACACAGTGGTTTGTCCCTGTGTTGGCTATTAAAAGCCTTTCATGGTTAGATAAAATACAGGACAATTTTTGGCATACTATATTGAGACTCATGCCATCATGTCCAATACAATATAACAGAGTAGAAATTGGCTAGGTATCTCTTAAAGCCACTATCCAGTATCAAAGAGATCTTCTGTTGACATCCTTCTGTCATCCAGTGAGCCAGATGCTTAGCATTATGGGGAAAAATATCATCCAGTTAAAGGAAACCAAAGCCCCCAATATATATGACGCGCTGTGCATAGACTCGTATGCAGAACTAAGTTGGTGTGTTGACTTCTCTATTTGTGGCAGATATAAGGCTGCAAAAACAGTGTTTACAAAGAGATCCCAGAAAAAAGATTGGGAAACAACTTTAGCCACATGAGCAATCTGCATAATTACCATCATTTAGAAAATATTGTCCATATGTACCTCAGCCCACAAACATATCTCATATGGTTTCCTAGTCCTGATGTATGTAGATTTCAGTTACTCATGAGGCTGAACCAAATGCCAGTAAGAGCTACACATGGAACTCAATGGAATCTGGTGACCCAATCAACAGTACTGTCGAATTTGTAATATTGAGAGTAATTTAGAGACAGCTAGACATATTTTAACAGAGTGTCTGATGCTTGTTTCCTTATATGGGAATATGTACGGACGGTATGTTTATCAACATGCCACCATTACTACCATTCCATTTTGCTATTTGTGTCTAAATACATCTTCTGAAGCTATGCATATTGCTTTGTATAATGAATGGACATAGCGGAATCAATTGTGAAATCTAAAATGTGAATCAATTTAGGTGAAGATACAAAGAACTGTTTCAATATATGAAATCCACAGCTCAATGCAAATTCCTCTAAGATATTTAAGAGGCGTAGAACTTTGGACCTTCCCAATGGTTATGTGCTAGATTACAAATATCTAGCTATAAGCTGGTAAAACTATGGAAATGGATGTAAATTTAGGTACGATTGTGAGAAAGACATTTTAGTATTAGTGAGAATTGTTGAATATGAATTGCAAAATGTTTGTATGTATGAAATGCACAACTTTTGAAGAATTTGATAAGTCAGTTAGATAATTATGATGATGATGATGATACATTTTATATCTTCTTTAAGACTATTTCATGTAAAAGTTAATTGTACTTCAGTAAAGGTTTATTTGAACTAAAAACAACAATAACAATAAATAAATTAATAAATAACAATTATGCATGCTATGGCCCTTGTCCTCATCATCTATTTGAACACCAGCTGCGGAGCAGGTGCAAGTGGATCTAAGTCACCTGGCCGAAGCCCTGCCCACCTGGTGCCTTCCTGGTTGCCGCTCTTTTTCACCACTTAGCAAGCCCCGCCCACCTGGTGCCTTCCTGGTTGCCGCTCCTTTTCACCACTTAGCAAGCCCGGCCCACCTGGTGCCTTCCTGGTTGCTGCTCTTTTCCCTACTTAAGGAGCCCTCCAGCCTATTTTCCTTTGCAGCTGGGGAGCAGGTATGAGTGGATCTAGGTCACCTGGCCTAAGCCCTGCCCACTTGGTACCTTCCTGGTTGCTGTTCTTTTTCACTACTTAGCAAGCCCCGCTCACCTGGTGCCTTCCTGGTTGCCGCTCCTTTTCGCCACTTAGCAAGCCCCGCCCACCTGGTGCCTTCCTGCTTGCCGCTCTTTTCCCTACTTAAGGAGCCCTCCAGCCTCTTTTCCTTTGCAGCTGGGGAGCAGGTGTGAGTGGATCCAGGTCACCTGGCCTAAGCCCCGCCCACTTGGTGCCTTCCTGGTTGCCGCTCCTTTTCACCACTTAGCAAGCCCCACCCACCTGGTGCCTTCCTGGTTGCCGCTCCTTTTCACCACTTAGCAAGCCCTGCCCACCTGGTGCCTTCCTGCTTGCCGCTCTTTTCCCTACTTAAGAAGTCCTCCAGCCTCTTTTCCTTTGCAGCTGGGGAGCAGGTGTAAGTGGATCTAGGTCACCTGGCCTGAGCACCACCGACCTTCTTAGCCTGCCTCTTCCTTCCTGCTCTTAACTCTTAGATCAAGGGCGTCTCTCACCCGGGCGTCCAAAGTGAAGGGCAGTCAAAGAAAAGGGCAATTCCTGTTTGGACCTGTTCGGACCAGGAGGACCCAGGACCCGAACCCCTGCTAAGACAGCAGGTAAGCGTGTACCAACATGTGTTACACCCTCTATCCCCACAGGCCATCCCCACCCTCTATGGTCCCCCCGTGTTGTTCCCTTGTGCCCACCCCCCCTTCCTGCACACATGAGTCTGTCCTGATACATTCTGGTTTCACCATCACCATCTTGTGGCCAATGCTGGATTTGACTTTTATGGACTTCATTGATTCACGGTGTGCCATCCTTTCTCAACTCTCATGCTGGACTTTCTTTGCATCTTGTACTCATGGGGGCCCTGAATCATGCTGTTCCCATGTTCATCTTGTATCCAGACTTGCAACAATATGTGTTACTACTGACTTCTGCAATTGTATTCACTCTCCCCTCTTGCTTCTCCACTCGTTTTGACTGCTTACTGTCTGTTCTATACCCCCTCTCCCTTTTCCTATCTCCTCCCCTCCTCCCCTTACTTTATCTATGCACTTACTCTATCAGAATTGTCCCTGGACCTAGTATGATAGCAACCTCGTCTGTCACTGCCCCATCCCTTTACTGTCCCCCCCTCCCTCCAGCACTATCTGAAACGTTGTCAGGCCTAGTACGATAGTTGCTTGTTTTGTTCCTCCCCTACCTTTCTGCACCCCTCTCCCTCACCTTTTGTTTTCCTCCAGCTCTACCAGAAATGTTGTCAGGCCTAGTACGGTAGTCGCCTGTCTGTTTCCATTTCCTTCCCACTCTCGCCTTCCCTTCCTTATCTATGTATTAGCACTTGCACTATCTGAAATGTCGTCAGTACGATAGTTAACTTCACATCCTTACTGTTCATGGCCTGTAAGAATGTTGCTGTATTTCCCTTGTTCTCTCCCTTGCCTTGAAGCGCTTTGAAACACATTGTGTATAGGCGCTATATAAATAAACTATCATATCTTTTCATATCATATCAACACTCACTCTTTCATCCCTCATGCGGTGAGTGTCTCATCCAGCACTTTTACCACTTTGTTGTATTTGTTTATGTGTATCATCATCAACTCCATTTGCAGTATATTTTCCTGTAATTTGTTTTCTTTCCTGCTGTTCTTTGGGCTCAACACTCATGCCGGTGTAATCATGTGTATGAATGGAGTCAATAGTTTGGTTTAGGTCTTGGATCAACCACACACCTTTCTTGTGTGTGTTTCAATTTCCAATGTTGTTTGCACACCTTATTCTCAAAATTATATCTAAGTTACTTAACATCCCTCTAACTGTATCTGATGGTCTGTTGTTTTGCATATGTTCACCAGGTTGGGGTGTTTGCATGACTAGTCACTTACTAGACCCTTGTGCAATCTCAGTCATATGCTCCTCATTCTGATTTGTCATTTGCTGGTGATTTATTTGGCTAGCACACTGTTAGGACAGTTTTTTCTGAAGTCCAACTAAATTCTTAGTAAAACCATTCAACTGAGACAGTACAAGACTACACTCTTCGTATAAGGCTGTACAACCTGAGTTAATGGTAGCGTAGACAGAGCAGCCAGGCTTATCATAAGAGGGAGAGAGCGCTGTAGAATCAGTACAAAGAAATTGTAATACACATATAGTCCAAAGAAACACTGACACACTATGTATTGTAACCATAAGGGGTGTATTTAAATACAAACAGACCAAGGTAATACATGGGTAAATAAATACTATCACATTATACATTAACACATTATAAAAACACAAGATTATGCTTGCAGGTAGAGGGACCAAAGAATGTTACCTAATTTGGAACACTGTGATGCTCAGCAAGAAAGCACATTGTAAGTCAACTGGACAATATACTTTTCTTATCTGGTAAAACACAGATTCTAGCAAGAGTATCAGCCTTTTACTACGTTTTGGATAACACAGTAATACCAGGTTAGAATTACCCTTTCTGTGTAACACTAAATTACAGTTGCTTTTCAATTCACAGACTAAGGGTAGCAATAACTTGTTAACTTATTTTGGATGGCATACAAAACTATATAGTTTTGTAAGGAGCTACCAGCAACCTAAAAGGTAAGTATGACCTAGGCAGACCTATACTGGACAGGCTACAGCAAGTCAGGGGAAGCAAGACCCAATTGGGGGCACCCATACAATATTCGTATCAGGAATAATAAAGTGAAACCTGCAGCATTGCTTTTGAAACACAGGAACCCAATTCACAGGTGAGTAAATTAACCTTGTATCTACTTTCTCTCCGAATGGCAAGATGGTTCTAAGGAAAGAAAGATTTTGGGAATACCTGTTTAAGAAGGCACACCGTTTAATCAAGGTAAGTCAGTCCTATATATACTTTTCAGAATGGCAGAACATATCTAAGGCAAGTCATATTTTTTTGTGACTATTCACTATGAGAGGTCAAATTTACCAACTCACCCTTTTTGATAAGTAAGTACACTTTTCAACACTTGTTCTACTTTTCAAGGCAGACCCGTTAAATTATCTAGCCCTCCCAAATTCTAGTACATCTGTTCTCTCAGAGGCAGAAGAGGGACCCTAGTGGTCTAGGAGCCAGAAGTAGGCTGAGATAGGGTTCAGTTGTAGGCAAAGTCAGAGTTCATGAGGAACACTGGGCAAACAAGTAAGTAGTTCACTTTGAAAGTATGTTAGGGTCCAGGGACTTCAGAGAGTACACCCAAGGAGTATTTCAGCAGGGGGCCTGTGTGAACTGGACAAGATACCTCCCAATCACAGTAGCACCCCAAGGATGCACAGGAAGCACAAAAGACTGGTGGAAAGTAAATATCCCAGCCAACACAGTACCACAGAACAGAAGAAGTGTTGCAGCTGGACGACTTCATGATATGCCGCAAAAAACCTGGTTGATGGATTCCTATGTCTAGAAGAAGGAAGACAGGACTTTGTAAGGACTTTTGCAGCAGGGATCACGGAAGAAGGCTCCAGGCATGATTTTCCTTGTGGCTGGATGCAGCTCTGTGGATTTGGCACCTTTTAAAGTATCACAGAATAAGACAAAATATCGCTGGTTGTATTCTTGTCGTTTTCAAGGTCCAGAACACAGATGAGTGGAATTTTCAGATTCAATTCAAGTCTCTGCATGTCTAGCAGGAATGACACAAAGTTTCAATAAGTTTCAGAATTCAGACACATATGCACCACACAATGGCTCTAGGTCCCAGGGTATTGAGGTATTGCAGCCCTGCAAGGATGCAGTATGATGTGGGATGGCTCAAAATGCAGATTTTCATGATTCTAGTAGGTCTTATCAGGCTCTGGGTCGGGTCATCCGTTTTGGGATCCTCGGGTCGATTGGAATGCAGGTTAACAGAAGGCTTTGGTTACACAGAAGGCTCTCAATCACTCGAAATCCTCTCTGCCGAGTTTTCTTCATCTTCCTCTTCAATTTCAGTTCCAGTGGTTGACTACATCGCCAGCTTCCAGGATCAGACTTTTATGCAGGAAGCCAGCCAATCAACAGCCATGAAACATTTCAACTTGAGGTTTGGCAGTCCTTTTAGAATAGCTAGCTGCCTAGTTTGAAACGTATTGTCACAGTCAGGCTGAAAGAAAAGAAATCTGCAGAGTTTTAGACTCCTCCCTCGTTTCCTGCCTTCACAGACACTCTGCAGCCTTTGCGCGTAATCCACTGGATTGTCACCGAAGATAAAGTTAAGACTAAGGATTTTCCCACCATGGATGTCAGGGGAAGGAACAAGAAAGGAAAAGGAGCACTAAAATAGCAAAAAAGAAGACAGGGGACATTTAGGTAAAATGAGCAGCCATGGGTGCCTTTATTGGGGCTGTGCAAACAGCTTGCAGTATAGGTGCACTAAATTAATAAAAATGTTTACTGCCACCAGCCATTAAAGGTAAGTTTGTCCTTGTAACATAAATGTTACATTTAAAATGAGGTAGGGCATACCTAGTATCTCCCCAGCACTCCACATAAGGTGGGGGTGCTGGTCTCACTTTATAAAATGTAAAAGGGACTCAAATATCCTTTCTACCCCTAAGAATTTTAGTTCTCACAATGTTACCCAGAGAAAGTTAACAGGGGTGCCCCACGGGCAACCCAGCAACAATATGCAGTCTGTGCCAAAACTTGTCAAAGAGGATAACATTAGACAGACATTTTGGATAGTCTTAGAAATGACACCCATAAAAGGAGTAAAATACTCTGTGAGTATGGAAAAAAGGTTCCCACTCACTGAGGTATAAGGCAAAATAATCCACCAGTAAAGCAAAATGTTCTGGGGTTGACACAGGTCAGAAAGATTTATCATTGCTATGAAAATCTTATAGAACACTCGTACCTCCCAGACGAAGGAACATGAGGAGCTAATCCTCACCAGGATGGATCTCATGTTTCAGTCGGTTAAACTGCTTGCTGAGTCCACCAGCAATCTTTTTGCAACCCTTGCTGTGATACTTGTTTAATATTAGTTATCATTTGCAAACTACATGACCTACGAGTATTGTGGAGCACTTTAATTTCTCTTGTCTAATGTATAGGGGATCTGATTTAACAGTCCCTCAGAAGAGAGGACAACTTCTGAACCTACAATAGGTTTTGTATACAGAAATCCCTTAGACCTAAAGGGGTCTCCATGAGTCCTCACCACCTCTCAGTTTTCTGGTTTTCCACCAGCGTTGAGAACTACCTTTCTTCAAAGGCCTAGAGAGGTTTCTAATTTTCCTATTCTCCTCTTTCTCAGAAGCAGTGTGGGTCAAAGTCAATATTTGGAATTGAAATGGTAGAGCATAGTTTCGGCTCCCATTTCCCTATGATTCTAGTTTTTGATTTGCTATAGTTAGAGGTTGCCCTGCTAACATTAGGACATAAAGTAGGTTCCTCTTTAGAGAATCCCACAGATTTAGAGTTGACTCTAGAAACAGTGACCCTAGCTATTTCAGAATACCTAGCATCTCTCCTGTAGGAGTAGTTGGTGTCACAGGCTGTTTTTATAGAAGGACTAGAAGGAAAGCCATGTTTAGGATTCTTATAACTCTTTTTGTAATTCAGATTTTCAGGGCTGTACATTTCCTCCTGGGCACTCGGAACTAAAGGAGAAACTTGAATTCCTTCTATTTCATGTTGGCCAAGAACACCTAGGTTCTGGACACCCTACTATATCACCTGCATGGTAGTGGATTTTCAGGAGTATCCAGCTTTAGAGTTTTAGGAACCACTTGCACTGTAAGTGGGTTTTCAAGGGGTTCAGACACTACATATTTAACTAAAGGGGCTTTTATTCTAAAGCACATACACCAAACAAGGTGTGTGACAGGACTACCAAGGTTCTTGTCAGCCCAAGGAATTGCCTCCACGGCAGTTGGTCGAGAGTCCACGTTTTGAGATGTAAGGGCCACCTCCATTGTCTTTGGGGTTTCATAGGGACTTTCTACCTCAGGCTCAGCTGAAGGCAGAGTCACATCAGTGACTTGCCCACCATTTTTACACATTTCTTGAATAGAAACACTTAAGTTTCTATCAACAGGGTGAACCACTTTGACTCTAGGTGGGTTTTCAAATGGTTCCTTCACCTCAGTATTAACTGAAGGTGGTTAATGGCAGCACACCATATTAGTACTAGGGCATAAGCATTTAGAATTCTGGTAACTAGTTGAACCACTCCACTATATGTGGTTTTTCACGAGGCTCAGTCCCCTTAGCAGCAGCTAAAGGTGTGGTCACAGGAGTGGCCTATAGCTTTGTGGGCATAGCGGCTTTGGATTTGAAGTTATGGGTGCTACACCCAAGTGACCTTCAGAGTGGCAGTTAATGTCTTTTATCTCTAAGGACAAGTCTCTGAAGGGGACCTCTCTTACTTCAAGGTTAGAGCCTCAACCCTTTACAAGGTGGTTCAACTCAGTTTAAGACAACCACTTTTCTGCTACACTTACTGTTAACAGATTCTTTAAGGGATAAGGAGAGAACACTTTTAGTCCCACCTTTATTCTCATGGCCCTTTAACTGGTTTAGATATTGGGAAGCGTTCTTACATCTATGTATGAAAAGTTTATGTTACCCTATCACAGTCACTTCTTTCAGCTACATTTAAATCCAGGATGACTTGATAGTCAATCTTGGGAAGCCTAACAAGACCCCAGGGTATTATATCACTCTCACACAGACCAAACCTTTTACAAGTGAGCTCAAAGGTTTTCAGCAATACAAAAAGATCACACTCCATATCAAACTGACTCACCAGTCCTGTGATCCTGGAAACCTCAGGCGCAGAAGACCCTGGAAAAGAAGAAGTGTTCAGAAACCTGTCTTTAACTGACAGTTTATATGTTCTCTCACTTTCCCAGATCTGCAGGTTGTGTTTTGACAGGCGACCTTTTATAAAGTTCCAGAGACATTTCAGAAGTCATGGTATGAGGTAAGATATATGCAGGAGAAGGAGAGGGGGTGAACTAACATCATCCTCATCAGAACCCTCATATTACTCATCAGAGGAGTTTGGACAACTGTCTGGACACTCACCATGCTCACTTTCATCAATATAGTTAGAAGAAAACACAGGTTTTGTGGCACCATTCTTATGAACCCACAATCTTTGTATTAAATCAAGCTTACTTCCTTCATAGTTGAGGGCCTCCACTTTACACATTGTTAACAATTGTTTCTATTGTAACATAGGAGTAGTCCTCAGGCATAAAGCAGGCCACAGTGTTGGTTCTTGTGTTAAATACAATAAGTACACTTTACTTTGGCTAAACCAAACCTACTGGATGGTTTCATTTGGACACAAAGAGGGTAATTCATAGAATTCAGCGCACAAGTAGCGCACGCGGCTGGCGCACAGCGTGCGCGTGCGATAGTCTGCGCCAGCCGCGTGCGCCAAAACCGAATCCGGCGCACAGCGTATTCATGGATTTTAGGCTCCCAAACCAGCCGTGGCGCAGAGTATCGCAGCGACCCTGCAGCAGCGCCAGTAACGCCCCCAAGAACGCCCTCGCGCAAGGAAAAGCCATCAAAATCGCTAAATCATCGCAAAGGGCTGCGCTAACCCTGGACCAGTTTACAGGGCTGCCAAACAAGGAACGCAAAGCGGGTAACGTGCATATCAGGGGCACGCGTGAAGTTATACACGCGATTAGCCAGGGTACGTGTATTACAGGGGTATGCGGGAAGTTTAACATGCGATTAGCCAGGGTACGTGTATTACAGGGGTACGCGGGAAGTTCAACACGCGATTAGCCAGGGAACGTGTATTACAGGGGTACGCGTGAAGTAGAACACGCGATAGGCCAGGGAACGTGTATTACAGGGGTACGCGGGAATCATCACACGCGAACAGCCAGGGTGCGTGTATTACAGGGGTAGCGGGAAGTTCAACACGCGATTGGCCAGGGTACGTGTATTACAGGGGTACGCGTGAAGTAGAACACGCGATAGGCCAGGGAACGTGTATTACAGGGGTACGCGGGAATTATCACACGCGAACAGCCAGGGTGCGTGTATAACAGGGGTAGCGGGAAGTTCAACACGCGATTGGCCAGGGAACGTGTATTACAGGGGTACGCGTGAAGTAGAACACGCGATAGGCCAGGGAACGTGTATCACAGGGGTACGCGGGAATTATCACACGCGAACAGCCAGGGTGCGTGTATTACAGGGGTAGCGGGAAGTTCAACACGCGATTGGCCAGGGAACGTGTATTACAGGGGTACGCGTGAAGTAGAACACGCGATTGGCCAGGGTACGTGTATCACAGGGGTGCGTGGGAATTATCACACGCGAATAGGCTGGGTGGGCCCTCACAGGTGTACCCTGTACACCCTCCACGGCCCCTGCAGGCAGCCCACAAAACAGGGGACTACCCTGCACACCTGATCATGTCCCCCTGCACCCCCATCCACCAGGGGCACCCTCCACCAGGCCCCCACCCATGTCTCCCACCACCCCCACCCCCCAGCAGTGCAGGGGCACCTGCCATCAGGCCCCCACCCATGTCTCCCACCACCCCCACCCCCCATCCACCAGGGGCACCCTCCACCAGGCCCCCACCCATGTCTCCCACCACCCCCACCCACCAGCACTGTGGGGCACGTGGCCAGCAGGCAGTCAGGCAGCAGCAGATGGCAGGTGGGAGCGTGCTCAGGGCTCTGGGGGACTGTAATTCGGCCTCCTGGCCAGGAGCGTGGTCTTTCGTGTTTGGACGCGTGGACAGCCTGATAGGGAGTGATTTTGCACGTGAAAACCCCACACTCAGCGAATCGCGTGAAAACCCGTCACCAGCATATGTGCGTCTATAGTTACCTGCACGTGCAGTGTCAAAGCGTGTGATTGGTGAAAATGGATCTACACGCAGGAGTGACAAAGCGTGTGATTGGTGAACATGGGCCAAGCACGTACACGCCGTAAGTGAAGCTGTACGTGTGGGCCTGTATATAAGGTAGTGTTGAACACCATTTCCTTGTACGTGCTTTTCGTGGAGAGCGAGTGGGTGAATTCTGTACTTCTTGTCGTTTCACACGCGATTTACTTCACGGCGTTTCCAGTTCGTACTCCCTGTTACCTCTGACAGCTTTTTCTCTTTTTCCTCTTGTACTGGTTTACCTGGGCCTGTTCCCTCAAACAGTGTCCCCTTCTACTGTTGTCCTGTCTCCTCAGACAGCGTACACATCTTCTTTTGGCGGGGGTGTTGCCAACCAAACGCGCTCATTTTTCACGCTCTTTTACCTGGCAGACGGTGAGTCACGCACGTATCTAACTTCTGTGCTTGCCCCGTGTGTAGCCTACCCCTGCAGAGGTCATTCTAGGCTGCGTGTGACACGCATACGTTCATTGTGTTACTGGATGCCACAGCGTAGTGCAGGGTTTTCCATCAGCACACGTGGTCTAGGAGGGGTATTGTGCACGTTCCTTAACTTTTCTGGGGTGCCTGTGCGTTGCGTGACCCGTCATCTTTCCCCAGGGGTGTCATATAGCCTTGCCACTGCACTAGGGTACGAATACCATCTGGTACCCAACCCCTTTGACACCCAATTGCCCAGGACAATTGTGCACACCGACTCCCATACGCACAATAACATCAGTGCCATGGTTGGGAGGCGTGCAAGCCGTAAGGGTGGCAAAGGTGGCCGAGCCACACGTGGTGGCCGTGGAGGATCCACTAGGGGACGTGGTTGTGACTTGCAGGGTGCCCCTGTCCCCCCCAGTCTGGAGGACCAGTCAGGGACACCCATGCCCCCCCCCCCCCCAGTTGAGGGTCATGTGGCTGATACCAACCCTGATCAGCCCTTGTTGGACCAGCCCATTGTGGCAGCAGACCTGTCCGAGGGTGATCCCATCGCTGACATCCAGGTCAGCAGGTCCACTGCACGTGCACCGGTGCACATTGGTGTCATCAGGGCACGCGCATCTATGCCAGATAGGTCATCTGCTGGCCCCCGTATCCAGGGTGTGGCTCCATCCACCCCACCTCTCATACACCCTGCCAAGACTGTGTCGGTCCTAGTTCATGCACCTCAGATCAGGCCTGACCCCATCCCACTACCCCCAATGCCTGCACCTACTCCCATGCTGAGTGTGCAATCCCACACACCCAGTACTGAGTCCACCATGGCTCCTGCCCCTAGTGTCCACAGCGGCGTAGGACACTCTGGATCCCCACCCCCTTCCAAGCGCAAGAGGAAGAGTGCACGTCCGGCACAGGCTGATTCCTCAGGCACGGCTGCACAGTCCGGCCCATCAAGGAAGCCAAGCTTCACAGACGCCGAACTGAATGCACTTGTTCAGTATGTGTCAGATCATGATAGGGAAATGGTCATCGTTGCAGGGTCCAAGACCACACATGCCAGACGCCAGGCACACTGGCAGACCATTGCTGACAGAATAAGTGCCCTTGGAGTAGTGAGGCGCACAGCTAGTGATTGCCAGAAGCGCTGGAATGACCTTAAGCGCAGGGCAAAGGATAAGCTGGCCTCAAGTCATGCCGCAACCTTGGTGACTGGAGGTGGGTCCCCAGCACAGGAAATAGAACTCACACCACACGAGTCCGTAGCTGGATCCTACGTCACCGAGGGACAACTCCAAGGTGTGGGAGATCTCCCTGATTACGAGGCATCATCCGGTGAGTGCACATGCATGTGTGTATTATCCATGTGCATGGTGTGTGTGTGAAGCATCCATGTTGGGTGCCTGTCAAGGGGGTGTGTGGCAGAGTAGATAGTGGCACCCATGTGCCTCATCCAGTATGTTCAGTGCAACACCATCTGCCCACAGCACTATCCCAACTGGCAACAGTGCACATATGGCCCTACACCATGGAAGTTGCCCTTGAATTGTCATTTTGTCACTACATTGTTGCTCATACTCCCCTGTCTATTCATCTGATGTCTTACATACCATTCCTATACTTTCCCCCAGCCAATCAAGTTTCATCTTCACATGCCTGACATGCAATGATACCACATGCTAATGCGTCCTCTGTATATAAATGCCAACCAACATGCTGTCATACTGTGGATGTTGCCTTGACATCCACCTCCTACCTGTGTGCTTTGGTACCGTCTGGTTTCGAGCCCCATTCCCTCACACTCCATGCTGCTCTTCATGGTCTATCTTCCCTGACTTCTACAGTTCAGACCATCGTGCCCTACTCACGACACCTGCTTGCTAACAGTCAAATGAGGGCACCCTGCCCTCCAATGCGACCCACCCTATTGCTGACAAGTGCATCTGAGCCTACTCAAAGCCAACTCTCACTGACATCTGCTCATACATGCCTTTGCCTGTCCCATAGACCCTTCACATGGTCCCTGTCCTCTCTCCTTGCTCCTCTTCCACCATCAATGGTGGGACCCGTTGGGGTGTACTCCTGGCCTCCTTCCAATCCTCAGAGGCCACAATTGATGTGCATGGTAATGGGAGCATCTCAGTCCAAGGCCCTTAGGCCAACCTCATTCTCCTTGAGAAATGCTACCCACATCTCATCAACTTCCTTACCTCTCCTGCTGTCCCCTCTCCTCTCTCCTCATCAATCCTGCACTGCCTCCCTGCACCCTCCCATGATCCTTCTCCGCCTCCCACTCCAACTCCTACACATGCTGCACCTCTGATCTCTAGCACTCCCCGTAAGTCCTCCAAGGCTGTCAACCTCCTCCACAATTACACTCCTTTCACTGCGGCTGCATCAGGCATTCCTCCGATATCTGTCACTTACATGAGGTTATGCACCTTGACATCCTTGGTCTCATGGAAACATGTCTGACGGCCAGCTCTGTCTGCATCCTTCACACACTCCTACCTGATGTTCAGGAGACCCTCTCCTTTGCCCGCCACTACTGTGCAGGGGGTGTGTGCCCTTGGCTTCCCTGAGGGTATTCCTGCCACTGTCACTCCTACTTAGACCTACTCCACTCTGGAATGGCTTGTGTGACGTCTCTCTCTACCACACCTTGACATTCACAAACTGTGCGTACTGTGTCTGGGAAAACTGGTCAAATGTACTACTTCCTTTCTGAGTGTCCTCACCTCTCCTCCTCACTCATGTCCCCAGACACAGAAATCCTCTTCCTTGTTGCTGTACGCATCCACCTGCATGCTTGTTGACCCCCCACGTGACCTTTCTGTGACCTCAGCAACTCCCTCTCACCCTCTAGACTCCCGTCTGTCCCTACTCATTCTGCAGGGCACACTCTTGATGCTCTGATCTCATCTGACTTTCCCCTCTCCGTCCATCTCTGCACTCCTCTCTCCTGGAGTGATCACAATCTCCTCTCCTCCCAGCTCACCCTCACCACACCAGACGCAAAGCCACCCTCACCACTGTCACACACCTTCTTGGTATTCCAACCCATGAAGTGTGTGTCAGTCGAGGCTCATGCTGCCAAAATCTCCCCCCCATCCAGCTCCCCCTTAGGCTCACTCCCATCCTGACAGGGCCCACTCCATGCTCCACTCTATGTCAGGTACACTGTATGTCTTTGCCACGGTCATGACCACCTGTCTGAAGCCCCATGCCAATGCAGAGACCTGGCATGACTCGGATCATGTGAACCCAGACCACAGGTGCCGGGTGGCAGAGAGGGAATGTCCTGCATCATGCTCATCCTCTGGCAAACTGGCCTGCCACATGCTCCAAAGGCAATAGCGCCTCACCCTTTTCACCAAGATGAGATCCCCAATCCAAGGGCACATATCTGCGGCATGTGACAACTCTGCAGGACAGATAGAAATCTGCAAGGACCTTGCCGAGCCAGATGCAGTGTGTACCTCCCCTGTCCCCTCCGAGCCCACAGCACTGCATGATTGTCTCTGTACCCCTATAGGCCACCCCCCCAGCACTTGTCTGCGCCTAACACCATCTGCCCTTGACGTTAAGTCCTACTTACCTTGTACAGCACTTCCAGCCGCCACTTCCCCTTGCACATCATTGTGCCACCCACCCCTGCACTTGCGTGACATGAATGACACCAGCACCAGTAGGATTGTTGACTGGCATCCCCTACTGCCCCACCACCCCTCAGTGCTCCGCTGTACCTTCATACATTTCTGGACCGGTGCTTCACGAATGCTATATGATTCCTTTACAGGTGATGGGGAGGTGGAATCTCATTGTTTACTGCATTTTGTTGATGTAGACAAGGCACTGTGCATCGTGGCCAATTTGGACTAGCAGATCCATGTACAACATGTCAACTTATTGATGTGATGATGCAATGTCAGGACCAGAGTGGTAGAAATCCAAAAAAGTTGCCCTCCTCTCCCTCTTCACTTGGTGGCTATGTCACATGCCATGTGTGTGATGGCATGTGCCTTTGACATGGCAATCACCGGCCAATGTGTGATGGCAGTGCTAGGCAGCATGGTGAGCAGGCGTTGCTCTCCAATCTGTACATTGTATGCCCTGAGCCTCCCCTACAGACCCAGTGATGGTGAATGCATAGGAGGTCTCCCAGTCATGTGGGACATGTGTCGTAGAACTACTGCCTCTGTTGTTCATCAGCCCTTGTTGCATGCCATGGTGCTAATGCCTGTTTCCATTTTTCTCTTTCATGTCTTTGCAGGGGACGAAGCACTTGTTGATGCTGGGGATGTGGTGGTTGAGCCGTCCCAGGAGGGCAACCCGGGCCGACCTTCCACAAGTGAGGGACGTGGTGTGTTTGTGGGTGAAAACCCACAAGTGCTGCAGGTCGTGCTGTCGAGGGGTGTCTCTGGGGGTTCCTCCCCCGAGCAGTATTCAGGTGTAGACTCGGAGGATGACACCTATGTGCAGTCGCAGGTGAGTGTTCTTGGGAGAGAATCTCCTCTGTCCGACCCACCTGCAGCCGGGCCATTGCCCTCAATGGGGATGTCAGTGTCGGCAGCTCAGCCTCCGGTGGTTACGGATGCAGGGCCACACCACACAATCTCTGATCCTGTTCCTGGGGCTGCAGATCAGAGAGGGAATGCAGTCCTGCAGCCTGAGGCCTTGCCGGCACAGCAAGGCGCAGTCCGCCTTGCCCCAGGCAGGTGTGGTGCCCGTCAACGTGGTGGCCGTATGCCACCTGGCAATACCGCTTGGGAGCAATCCATCTACGGTATGGCCAACCAACAGGCAGCATCATCCGAGATGATTGCACAGGCCATGGATAGGGTGGCCACTTCCATTGTCCCCCCAGAAAGGCTGATGGAGCGACTGGAGCAGGCTACAGAGTCCATCAGCCAGGCACACAGGGAGGATATGTTGGCGTCCAACAAGGACAGGCGGGCGGCACTGGCGACTCTGCGGGAATCACTTTCCATGGAGTCCCAGCGCCACAGGGAAGGCCTGAGGGAAGAATTCCGTCACCTCAGGTCGACCCTGTTAGAGCTTGAGGCTTCATCCCATAGAAGGACAGAGGAGCAGCTGGAGCGTCTGACACGGACGCTCTCGGCCGAGATGCAGGCAACTCGTGCGGAGGTCAGGTCATCCCGGGAGTTACTGCATGGGGACCTCCGCATGATTATAACCCAGAACCAGAACTACCAGACCCGCCTGCTTGCAGCCATGGAGGAGCAAACTCGTGCTTTGCGTGGGCTGCCTCCCATTGTCACACCATCTTCTGAGGCAGCTCCCCCACCTCCTGAGTCAGCTGCAGGGTCTGGCCAGAGCGATAGCGACTCATCTCCCACAACAGAGTAGCCGTGTGGGCCACGAGCCTATGGGGTGTTTTAGTTTCCCATGATCCACACAGGTGGATTGTGGCGTGCATCCTGTCCTCGGACCTCATAGGTGCCCCCCCCCCCCCGCCGGCCCTTTCATGGCCATTTTTTCTCAATTTTCTTTTTTCTTTTCCAAGAGTGTTGCCTTGTGTGGGTACCTGGGCATACACTGTATTGTGGCTGGGCACATGCAGGCTTGTCCTGAGTTTGGTTTCGATGCTTGGGTAGCAGACATCCACACCCCTCCTGCTTCCGTTTCCATGGGCTTGCAAAGGGTGTGCCCAAGTGACAGCAAATTACACGGTGACATTGGACTCCCATGAGCTGTTGGCCAGTCCATAGTCAATACTGTGTAGACATTCATAGTCTACATTGTTGTTGCACCTAACTATGCATGATGGTTTGATATGTGCCTCTACTTACATATGTTGCTCATGTTTTGCAGGTATTTCACACAGTTCTTCACACGGGCATACTCTCTGGAGTCAGACTACATGTCGGTAGATGTGCACTGACACTTTTGCGTGGCGCCATCACTGTACATCTGGACGGTGAGGACATACCAGCAGAATCAGGTAATGAGACTACCATTGATAACATGCATTGTGTCTTGTTTGGGTGGGCTTCAGGGTGGGTTGGTGTGTAATTTGATTGAAATTACTCTTACACAGGTGTGTAGTAGTGGCTCCAGCGGGGTTAGCTGTTCAAGTGCGGCTATGTTCCATTTGGGGCACTGCTATTTGTGACACCGGTGTCATGTTGTGATGGCCAGTTTGTTTGCTCTCACATACCATGACATGGTGTCCTCAGTGGCGGGACTGTGAAGGGAATGGGTGACATGGCAATGTTGTCATGTAGTGAATCGCCTGTGGCAATGCATATTTGATTGATGGAGTTGTGTCTTCTCGTTGTGATGCATTGCTGGTGTATGTGTAGGTAGGGGTGCACACATAGTGACACTTCCATGTTAACAATCTCAGGCTGATGTGTATCTGACAGTTTATTGTCGAGTAATATTGTGACATTGTCAGGTAGTGTCATCATTGATTGTCAGATGGTATGTGCCAGAGCAGTGTGCACTAGCCAGCACTGTGATTCCTAGGTGAAGAAGTTGGCCACCAGTTGCGTACGGGCTGCCACCCCCCGTGCCCTTTCCCCTCCCATGCGCAGCGGGCGTGCATGTGGTTGTGGATGTGGGGGCACCACCATGTCCACGGGCAGGCCCCGGCGTGTTGCAACGTTGTGCAGGACACATGCTGCCACTATGATCCTGCACACTATTCGGGGAGCATATAACAGCTGCCCGCCAGAACAGTCAAGGGAGCGAAAGCGTGACTTCAGCACTCCGAATGTGCGCTCCACTATGCCCCGTGTTGCAATGTGGGCTGTGTTGTACCTTACCTCGGGTGGCGTGGTGGGGTTCCGGATTGGGGTCATCATGTGGGGGCTGATAGGGTAGGCACTGTCCCCTGCGGAGGTGGTGATGGGTATCATTAGTGGTGTTGTGTCATGACCCAGTATCTGACATGCATGCATGTGCAGTGGCATTCATGCTCACCAAGCAGCCATGTATCTCCATGCTGGCCAGCCTCCAGGTCCCGGCATAGTGTAGACATTCTGTAGATGAAGCTGTCGTGGGTGGACCCGGGATAGTTGGCATATACTGATGTGATTATTCCCTTGGCATTGCATACAACTTGCACGTTGATGGAATTCCAGTGCTTGCGGTTTCTATAGATGTGCTCTGTTGCCCTGGGTGGACGTAGAGCCACATGTGTGCAGTCAATTGCACCAAGCACTTTGGGGAATTGAGCCACACCATAGAATTCCTGGATGCACGTCCGCCTTACTGCATGAGTCCTGGGGAGATATATGTGCCTGCGGACTGATGGCCGTGCAGTGATGATGTTCAAGACCTGGTGTAGGCAGCGTGACTGCGTGGCCTGTGACACACCACCCACTATGGCACTTGTCCGCTGAAAGGATCCAGTGGCCAAGAAGTGCAGTACATTCAGGACCTTCTGCAGGGGGCTGAGTGCTTGGGAGCACAGGGTGGGTGATGTGAGGTCATCCTCCCACTCACTGACCAGGTCCAGTATGATGTGTGCTGGAAACCTGTACCTCCCATACACCTGGTCATCAGGCATCCCGAATAGGCTGGTTCTGGGTGTGAATATTCTGGCCCTGACTCTCCTCCTCCTCCTCCTTTGGTAGCCCACTGCCACTGCTGCTAGGAACGGTATGTTCATCCTGGCATCTGGCTTGTTTATTGATAAGTGCGCAAATTAATGCCTTGTGCGTGTTCTAGGCGAGCGTGTGACCCTCGCACCCCTGGAATCTAGTTCCCACTCCAATAGCGTGTGGAAATTCCCACGCAGCAGGCATACAGGTGCGCTGACGTACTTGCGTGTGTAAGTGCCCGCGCACCCCAGTAATACACGTACATTGGCCAATCGCGTGTACGCGCACTTTTGGCCAATTACACGCGATGTAATACACGTACATTGGCCAATCGCGTGTACGCGCACTTTTGGCCAATTACACGCAATGACACTCTGACGTGCAGTATTTCCACGTGTGCTCCGTCATCACGTGCTGAGTGGGGAACGCCCGTGCGGATCACGTCAGACGCGCTTACGCGGTGAGGGACTCTGGTCCAATAGAATCGCGTATGCGTGCTGATGCACTTACGCGCTAAGGCCCTTTCCTCGGATTTCACGCTGACGTGCAGGAATTTCACGTGCCAAATCACTCCGTATCAAGCTGGCCACCCGAAAACACACGGAACACCACGCTCCTGCCCAGAAGGCCGAGTTACTGCCCCCCCAGTGCCCTGAGCAGCCTCCCACGTGCTATCTGCTGCTGCCTGCCTGCCTGCCTGCCTGCTGCCACCGTGCCCTGCCATTTGGTGCCTGCACATCAGCCATCTGCAGGGGTCCAGTTGCTGTGTCCACCCCTGCTGGAACTGAAGACTCCCAACTGGGATTACATCGCTCCACAGCCCAGCCCCAGGACCCAGTTGCCCACCCACACCTGCCTCTGGGGTTGCCATGTCGGGCACTTCGACATCTGGCACCAGTGGCAACCCCAGGCCAGAGGGGCAGAGGGGCACCAGCTTCACTGCCACCGAAGTTGGTGTCCTGGTGGAGCATGTCCTGGGGCAGTATGATGCCCTCTTTGGATCGTCCCGCGCCAGCAAGGAAGGACGGGAGAGGATCTGGGCCGACTGTGTGGTTGCCATCAACGCGGAGGGGGTGGCAACCCGCAACGTCCAGAAGATCAAGAAGCGCTGGGAGGACTTGAGGTCCAGGACCCTTGTGAAGGCCCGGTGCCTCGTGGAGGGGGGCCGGGGCCGCATGAGTTCCATACAGAAGAGGGTCCTGGAACGCGTACGCCCAGCGCTCCACGCCCAGGTCCTTGAGAGGGAGGCCCGTCTGGAGTTGAGCGGTAAGTGTGCAAGCATTACTGTGTGAGACAGGGCATGTTGCGGTGTGCTGGTTCTATGATACTTGCCTGTATGTGTGCCATGGGCCATGTATGCATGTATGTGTGCAGGGACATCATGGTAATGCATGTGCGACCAGTGATGTGTGACCCACATGGTTGTTGCATGTGTTGAAATGTGGCATGGGGAGCCCTATGCAGATTTAGGACATGAGAGCATGCCAGTCTCTGTACCTGGACATGGATGGGGGTGAAGGATGGGTGCTGATGCCAGGTACATATATGGTAGCCATGTCTGTGTGCCTGACCTGCGTGTCTGTGACTTGTGCATGCCATGGATGCATGACACATGTGTGTGACAATGCACAGATTCTGTGACGCACCCAACTAACCCTTGTTTCGCCTGTGTTCGTTGTGTTTGGGGCCAGATGGATGTGACTGAGGTGAAGTGTGTGCATGTGATATGCATGAGCCATGATGCATGTGAGTCACATATCATTGAATGTTTCAAGAGTCAATTGGACATGCATGGAAATGTGCATGGCATGCACCATGCCTGTTACTGTGTGTGTTTTGCCTGGACTGACCCATGTGTTGTGGAGGGACATGATGGAAGTGTACTTTGACAGGGGTGCTCATCTGCTATTGCTTCCTGTCTAGGGGACCATTTTACAGTAGCCTGATGCTTGTGTCCTTTGTCTCCCTCTACGCAGCGGCTAGTGAAGAAGAGGGCGGAGACGGCGCTGTGGAGCAAGGCGGCGGGGATGCCCCCACGGCTGCAGCGGAAGGGGTGGGTGAGCCCCCACAGGGGCCTGCTACGGCAGGAGACGGTGAGGAGCCATCCAGGTTGGTGGTTTGCACAGAGGAGGAGGAGGCCGACACTGGTGCACACATGGGGCCTGGTGGGAGCATCCCTGCTGGTGCAAGTGGTGCAGTCCAGGGCCAGGGGCAGGAGGCAGCACAGGTCACCGTGGAGGTGCCTGTGCATGTCGCTGTCCCTGACCCTGTGAGTGCACCACCATGCACCAGCAGGGATGCCCCGTCCCAGGCCCGTCCGCAGGTAGTGGGGATGTCCATGTCAACTGACTCCCCTCCACCTGCGGCCGTGGGAACCCCTGGCCGCGTGGAGCAGGTCCTGATTGGGGTCGCGATGCGCACGGCTGTGATTCGTGATGACGTGCGTGCTTCCCGGGAGGAGCACGCACGTCATCACGAAGTGCACCGTGCCGACGTGGCCCAATTGGGATCGGCCATGTTCGGGGGGTTCCTGCATGTGTTGGCCAATCTGATGGCCCTCTCCTCCTCTGTGCAGGCTATCCAACGGTCGTTCTCCTTGCCGTCTTCCGGCCCAGATGCCACCATGGCCCCCTGTGGACCTGCCCCGACCAATGCAGCCAGCTCGGTGGGGATCCCATCCCTGCCACAGTTGGGAGTCGGAGGTCCAGCAGGGGTGGACGACACAGCAAGTGGACCCCAGCAGATGGAAGATGTGCCGGCATCATCGGGCAGGGCACGTGCACGACGGCGTCGGTGGTTACCATCAGCCTGGATGCCGTCGTGCTGGCAGAGGCAGTGGCGTCGGAGGCAGCAGCGGGCTCGACGTGGGAGGCATCATGGCTCAGGGCCATCAAGATCAGAGGGGCAGGCATCGGCCGGAGGGCAGGGCAACCCTGGCATGGCGGTGTGTTCCGTGTGGGAGGAGTTTGGCCAGCGGATAGGTGCGGAGCGGCAGCGGGCGGAAGAGGAGCGGCTCGCCATGGCCAGGGCGGAGATCTCCATGCATCGGGCATTGAGGCGGGCTGAGTGCCTCGAGGAGGCTCGCAGGGATTTTGGTGAGCACATGGGGTTGTCCCTGCGAGACCTCGGGGCCAGGACAGAGTCCCGCCTCCAGGACATTGACATGGAGTTCGAGGATGCCCTGGCCAGCATCACCAAGTGAGCCGCAGGACTAGCCCGCTGCCTTTGTATATAGTTTTTTAGTTAGTTAGTGCTAGGTTTCCTTTATTTATTTTTATTATTTTGGACCGCTCGGACAATGGCCACTTTTTTGTACATATTTATTTTATTAGTTAGTATTAGGTTTCATTTGTGCTGTTGGGCTCATGGACCCTGGAACATTCCTGTATATATTGATATATTTTGGGAGATACATTTTTTAAATTTTTTATTGTTTACACCATGACGTAATGGTTTTTCTTTGATTTCCTACTACATGGTTTTGCTTTGGACAAATTATATTGATTTTTTAATCCTTTGTTTTTTGGTTTATCATTTTTGTTCTCGGACATGGACCTTTTATTTACTTTGCCACATAGTTGTAAGTTTTATTGGTTTACTTGATTTGTGTTTTTAATACATTTTTATATTATCTTACACTTGTGTTATTTTCTCTTTGGTTTCTTACATGTCATGATATGTGTTTTGACATTCACTTGCAGCCATTGTGTATGTGTGTGTGACAGACATGTGTTCTTTTGCATACTTGCCTTTGGGGTTGTGTCATGTGATTGCATTCACTATGTGGGTGCATGCAATCCTTGCCTGGGTGTTTGTGCTAGGTATGCTGGCCATTACTGCCATGATTGTGTATCGTCAGGACCTGGGGCCAGGGGGAAATGGGTGGGGGCCTGCTGGCAGGTTCCCCACAGTGCTGGGGGTGGTGGGAGACATGGGTGGGGGCCTGGTGGAGGGTGTCCCTGGTGGATGGGGGGTGGGGGTGGTGGGAGACATGGGTTGGACATGGGTGGGGGCCTGCTGGCAGGTTCCCCACAGTGCTGGGGGTGGGGGGGTGGGAGACATGGGTTGGACATGGGTGGGGGCCTGCTGGCAGGTTCCCCACAGTGCTGGGGGTGGGGGTGGTGGGAGACATGGGTTGGACATGGGTGGGGGCCTGCTGGCAGGTTCCCCACAGTGCTGGGGGTGGGGGGGGTGGGAGACATGGGTTGGACATGGGTGGGGGCCTGCTGGCAGGTTCCCCACAGTGCTGGGGGTGGGGGTGGTGGGAGACATGGGTTGGACATGGGTGGGGGCCTGCTGGCAGGTTCCCCACAGTGCTGGGGGTGGTGGGAGACATGGGTGGGGGCCTGGTGGAGGGTGTCCCTGGTGGATGGGGGGTGGGGGTGGTGGGAGACATGGGTGGGGGCCTGGTGGAGGGTGTCCCTGGTGGATGGGGGGTGGGGGTGGTGGGAGACATGAGCAGGTGTGCAGGGTAGTTCCCTGTGGTGTGTGCTGCCTGCAGGGGCCGTGGAGGGTGTACAGGTAATGCCTGGGAGCACACAGCCATATCGCGTGTGGGACTTCCCGCGCACCCCTGAAATCCACGTACCCGGCCATATCGCGTGTGGGACTTCCCGCGCACCCCTGAAATCCACGTACACGGCCATATCGCGTGTGGAACTTCCCGCGCACCCCTGAAATCCACGTACACGGCCATATCGCGTGTGGAACTTCCCGCGCACCCCTGCAATCCACGTACACGGCCATATCGCGTGTGGAACTTCCCGCGCACCCCTGAAATCCACGTACCCGGCCATATCGCGTGTGGGACTTCCCGCGCACCCCTGCAATCCACGTACCCGGCCATATCGCGTGTGGAACTTCCCGCGCACCCCTGCAATCCACGTACCCGGCCATATCGCGTGTGGAACTTCCCGCGCACCCCTGCAATCCACGTACCCGGCCATATCGCGTGTGGAACTTTCCGCGCACCCCTGCAATCCACGTACCCGGCCATATCGCGTGTGGGACTTCCCGCGCACCCCTGTAATCCACGTACACGGCCATATCGCGTGTGGAACTTCCCGCGCACCCCTGAAATCCACGTACCCTGCCATATCGCGTGTGGAACTTCCCGCGCACCCCTGCAATCCACGTACCCGGCCATATCGCGTGTGGAACTTCCCGCGCACCCCTGCAATCCACGTACCCGGCCATATCGCGTGTGGAACTTCCCGCGCACCCCTGTAATCCACGTACCCGGCCATATCGCGTGTGGAACTTCCCGCGCACCCCTGAAATCCACGTACCCGGCCATATCGCGTGTGGAACTTCCCGCGCACCCCTGCAATCCACGTACCCTGACTAATCGCGTGTGGTACTTCCCGCGCACCCCTGTAATCCACGTACCGGGTCCTTTTCGCGTGTGCAACTTCCCGCGCACCCCGGTATGCACGCACACGTTTATTTTTTCTCTCAGCGCGTGTCTGTGTTTGTGGGTACCCCTTTGTACGTCATTTGTCCTGGAGGGCCACAGTATTGGACATTGATCATGTCTGTATATAGGTGCTATTTGTTGGCGCACCTTTTAGCGCACATTTCTTGCAGGCGCAGAGACGCTACCGCCTGCTTTCTTGTGGCGGTCGTGTTTGTGCCTGTTTGTGCCTGTGCGCTGCTTTGAGCGTGCGCTTTTTTGCCCTATTCTATTCCATGAATACGTGTTGTATGCGAGCGTGTGGGCGTTCCGCGCACTTGCCTCCTATACTTTCCCGTGCCGCCCACATTCTTCCCCATTCCGAGTGTTGTGCCCCATTTTATTCCCCATTCCGAGTGTCCCGCCCTGTGTTCCGCCTACTTTAGAGCTGTGCGCTGCGCTCGGAGTGATAGCGCAGTGGCCGTGGCGCACGACGTTGGTTGACCTGTGCGCCGGCCTGCGCCGCGCGCTTTTTCGGCGCACGTCCTCTGCTTTTCTTGCGCACGGACTTCCATGAATCGACGTGCGCTGGTTTCCCTGCGCTTTTCGCTAATTTTCGGCGCAGCGCACGTATTGGCCCCTCTGCGCCGGGATTTTCGGCGCACATTTATTCCATGAATCGGCCTGTATGTATCTCAATAATCAATGTAATGCAATCGACATTTATCCCAGCTGTTAGGCAAGATTGTATGCAGATCCCTTTGGGTGCACTACAATAATCTTGACCTTCTGGCAATAGGAACCCAACCGTTGGTTTAAGTCTGAACTACACAGCTTGGTAGTGTGGCTGAGCAACCAGGAGTATCTCAAGAGTGGTCAATGTGAGCAGTAATGGTGTGACACAGAGTTTCACTGTACAGTTATTCAAATAAACACTTACACTCAACGTTTCTTGATAAAACAATTATTAATTTATTTCAGATTCAGTTATCTAAGCCTTGTTCAGAAGGGAGCAAAACATTTAACAATTAATATATACTTCTGATACCCTTTGGGGATGGCACAAAGACACTTCCTACACCCGCAGGTGACTTAAATAGCTAGGCCACTGTGGACATTGATTTATCACTGGTACATTTAAAGCAATACTGAATTTGGTGCACATGTTACATAGGGGAATAAAACAAAGGTTAACAAATAATTCATAAACAGGTAAGTATTTTTGCAACCTTCCAATGTTCAGCAAATTAACCCTTTCCTGGGAAAAAGATAAAGCACAGAGTCAGAGGTAAAGAGGAGTCGCTCAGGGAGCCAGGACAGCCAATGTTAATTACACAATGTCTAGGAGAGCTGAAGATCTTCTTTGATAGTAGGTGAAAAGTCTTGCACAATGTTTTTAGAAATGTTTGTAGAAAATAGAACACTTGAAGGGCCACAAGCCGGAAGGCTTGTGAGGGGCAAAGGTATAGCAACTCTGCAAGTTAACCAAGACAGGTCTCAAATGAGAGCAAGCAAGGCTACACAACAAGAGGTAAGTACTCTTAGACTTTACAGTACCTCTGGTTAGAAGAAATGGTTCCAGCTTCCTTCTGATCCTGTACAGCTCTGAAGATCCTGTTGCTCTTGTGCCTCAGTCATGGGGACAAGAGGGAGGATGTCTGGGGACTCCTACTCTGCAATGGGATGGTCATCAGCAGCAATGTGCAAACTTCAATTTAGCGGTACTTCGGTGTTTCAGCTTCTCACGTCTGACAGCAAATAGCAACACTGCGGTTCTCGGATACCACTTCAGACTTTCCTTGCTTCTGGGGTCCAGCAATCTGTTGAAATGGCTAAGGCTTGGTCAGTCCTGCATTAGGGAAGTCCGGAGGATCTTCCTAGCGCTTGGGTCTGACTTAAAAGCAACGCACACAATCTAGTGTTCCTCTCACTGGCCCTTCGGTTCCAGCAGCAGTTGAAATACAGCTAGCTCCAAGAGGATGTCCAGACGGGCTTGCTTTGGAGTTGATTGATTGCACCAACTCAAAGGGAGAAGTCGTCCTTGCAGGGCTTCTCTAGTCGAGGCGAATTCAGAGCTTCAGCACAGCAGCAGGGCTTCACCGGGCAAACCAACGGTTCAGGAGTTGCAGCAGGTGTCTCTTCCAAGTTCTTCTTCGGATTCCTTTGTCCAGTGGCCGACTCTGCCTTCCAAGCCAAAAAGCCTTGCCTTTTATGCATGTTTCTCCCATTACAGCCTAGCTGTCAATCACACGGTAGGGTGGCTGTCCTTGCCGGAGATTTTCCTACAGTAGGAGTCCTCGGCAAGGCATCTTAAAACAATTGTTTCTTACTAGGCCATCATCTCTGGTAGTGAGGAATGCTGCATGAAAATTAAATAAGATTGTTGATCAAGCAGTCTGGAAGGGTGGAAGAATAAATCCCTCTTTTGATGGTGGCCAGTTCGGGGGCCAATTAGATTAAAGGAACGTGCAGGAGTTTCATGCGCTCAGGAGGTAGGGGGTTGTGAACAGACACCAATACACATGAAACAGTTTTTTTAAATTACACATGCAAATCAACATTTACTTTGACATGGCATTCATAACATATGCCCTTTGTTCGTTTTCTGCATTCATTGGTTATTGCAATAATGACCCCATTTTCATCCATCATCGAATGGCTTGTTATAGTTTTACCCTCTGCTACAAAGGGAAAATCTTCTGCTCAGTTTATCCAGCTTACTTCATTAAACTTTTGGTACTGTTAAGAGTAATGCAGTGCTGCTTTGCATCAAATATGACACCTTGCAAAATATTATGCAGGTGGTATTTTATTTATTTATTTTATACTCCCCATTCAAATACTGTATTACCTCCCTGTACTTGGAGGGGATATTACACCCTTGGGCTTTTTCTTCCCACATGCTCAGGGCCAGCAATCTCCTTTTCTGCAACTAGTGAAGCCTCATCTAGTCCTTGCCAGACCAACGTCCCTGAGCCGAACCTCAAATTATCCCCATTCACAGCCTTTAGCCAACTCCAACTACCAGCACAGCCATCAGCCAGCTGTGACTCCAACCACCAACCCCTCATTCGTCTTTTCTCGCTCTATTTCAACTCCCTTCTTTCATCTACAGACCCTGTACATTTTCTTAAAATGTCTCCACCTTCTTCATATGATGTCACCTCTTAACATTTCACATGCCAGCTTGTATAATTTTCCAGCTCCTATCTCAACCCATGATGAACTTTGAACATGATTTAATTTGGCACAATCTCATGCTGCTGGTGGAATAATGTTACTCTTGCGTTCCTTTCCTTCAATTTCCTTCCCTTCTGTTCTAACTTGCACAAACAATGATTGGTTTCTTCCATGACCAAGCTCATGTCTGTTCCATGCTCGGGCCACTAGGAATCTTTTTCTTCACAAGGCTCTGTTGTTCACATTTGATTTTACTTGGGTTTTCGAAACCCAACTATTTTTATGCATCTGCGGCTATGGTAGCATTTGCGTGACCTAAGTAAGTCTAACCTCACTCTACTCACCTCCAAATTCTAAATGTTAATGTAAAATATAATTGCACTTACTGCGCAAACTCTTTGGCCTTCATTACAGTTTTGGTGGTATCCTGCCGGTAAATCCGGTGGGATGCCACCAAAATGATCATACCATTTCCGCCACTTGGAATGCTGGAATTACTGGCATATTCCAAGTGGCGTAAATGCCAGTAAATCCCCATTGCATGGAGTCCATTAGGACAGTGGCGCCTGTAATTTCGTAATGTTTTGGCTTGTGGGGGCTAGTTTTACCTCAACCTCTTGGCTGGAGGTAAATCAGTGTCACCACCGGCATACTTGTGTTTTGCCGGTGCAGTAAAAGTGCAGCTGCTGGAATTACCAGCAGTTTTACTGGCATTCTTACCGCACTGGCAAAACTGTAATGAGGCCATTTATCTCATACATTCTCTAACAGTTCTACCTTAGATGCTGTACAGTGAAGTAAATTGTACCCTTTTTGCCAAGTGTTTGAATACACGCTTATCAATTTTGTGTTATTATGTTTCCTCTAAATCAGCATTTGGCTCCAGAACACCCTACCTATTAAAAAGAGCAGTAGTCTTTTATGGAGCAGATGTTCTATTTCTACAAAATACTGCAATCGCATGGGCAATGCAAGATGTTTTGGCCTCTGCTTTTGGGCTAAGGTTAAAAGCTCTGAAAGGGAAAAAAAGAATGTGACTTTGTGTTAGCTGGCATGACTCCTTCCCTGCATTCTATGGGACTGATTCACAGAAGCGTTGTATAATGGCACAATCCCATTGGAAAACGCTCTGAGAATCGGACCCTATGTGATTCTTTTTTATCTTTCTTACCTGATATTGGTGGTGATATTAGCATCAGTTTTCCAACTGAAGTGCTGAATGCAACTAATTTGTTTGCATGCTTTTGGTGTCCCATTCTTTCAAATACTTACCTAGCATGGCCACCATGGAAATGGAAGGTGGGGATCCATACAGAGTCCCTCTTCTATTTCCACTGAGGCCCGTATTGCTGTTTGGCTGCAGTGCCCACCTCGGGAGGTAATTGTTTATAGTGCTGCAGGTACACAGATGGAGTGCACCTGTCTTATGGCTTTGCTTTTGATGTTGTTTTTCATGCCAAAGTATGATACAAGGGTTTCCTTTTGGTTACCTCTGTCATTGATGCAGGTGATGGCTAATGTCTTAGAGGTTGGAATGGAATAGTTGTATTCTGCAAGTTATTTTTCTGTGATATAGAGAAAGCTTAATAGTTCTCATTTTGAAACCATTTCCTATTTACAATCATGGAAATATGGATTCAGTAATATGGAAGGTTCCAGCATCATACCATTTGCCCCTCCCACAGAGAGGTGCCAACATGGACTTCATCCTTATGTAGGAGGGTATAATAATTGTGAAGCCAAAGCTTAGAATGTCATCTCTCTCTCATTCAGTTTCAGTTGTAGCAGTATAATAAGTATTTGGATTGGCTCAAGTGACGACTCCACAACCATTGAGTGGCCCATAGAGATCCCCTACGGATGCACCTCAAACACTGGGGAGGAGCTTACCATCAACATAGATTTATGGGAGAGACAGAGCCTCATTGTGGGAGTGCTAGGCCCTCTGGAGCTTACGTACAAATGTAAGCAGATGTGATCAACAGAAAAGACTGCATCAGGATCAGGTCCTTTTGGCCTGGGCCCAATGCTGACGCACTGGAGGTGGAATATACGTAATTGATCCCTGAGAGTAATTAAACGTTACCTGCTCCATGTATAAGACACGAAGATGACACAGTCACGGAAAAGTAATGTTGCAGAAGCTCTCAAGTCAATAAGTAGATATATGATATCATAGAGTACTGTTTAAAATTTGATTATTGGAATTGACCAGAGTAGATCATGTGAGACAACCAATAACTTAACCAGTAAGGATGTTGGGGTGGAGAAAGAGGGTACCTATTTCTCTCAGAAGTCATGACCACAATCTCCATTATTTCTAGAGTACATATCCTCCTTTTAAAGAATAAAATATGCAATGCATCTACGCTCACAAAGCATGCATTTAGTCATCACGTTGTATTTGCAAAATGATCCCACTCTGAATTATGTTTATGCTGGCATCAGATGGCTGCCACCACCACATTAAGTGAGAGGGGGCCAGCCAGGGCTGGGCCCGGCAGTCTCCAAAAAGTGGGCCAGGACCCTGCCTGTGCCCCCCATTCCTACCAAGCCATGGCGGGACAGGTTATCTCACCACAGCCGCAGCCGTGACGGGAGATGTGCCTGCCATGATGAGGTCAGGCTGCTGTGACTGACAGAGGTGCCAGCCAGGCACAGCGTCCCGCAAACTGCAACTTGCTGTGGCTGGCTGGCACTTATGTCAGTCACAGCACAGGAAACGTGTTGGTCCCCAAACTAACTTCCTCTCACAAATAGATGTAGTCACTGCAAAGGACAGAAAGATACACTCAACGAGAGTTACTAGAGTTAATAAGCATCTGCTTCTCGCCAAGGAGGAGAAACAAGCTACAGGTCTATTTCATAATGTCGATTTAGTGCTTGAATGTAACAGAGGGAGACTGATGTCTGGCCACTGACTTCAATACCATGGCTCATTATTTATGCGTTTCACCTCTTTTATGGGACAGGAGTGTAAGTGGTGCTCTGCACTTTATTGGTGGCAGTGAGTAAAAGAGAGTTCTTGAAGCTGGGATTGTCTTGCCTCTGTACATCACAACACTTACAAGGACTTTTCTAGAACAGTGTGACCTTCCCCTTTCCCCCGGAAGTGCACTATAATGATCTGTCAATGCCTGACCCCAAAATCCAGACCAAACTATACTTAATTTGGTCAGCAACCCACCATGTCTGTTTCAAACCTGCCACCAATGGGGGCTCTACACCCTAGGCCAAATGACCCGAGCTGCTCTGTGTTAGGGAGATTTCTCACACACGTGCTTAATTCTCTCTACTTTAGAGCCCTCCAGCTCTTTTGCTATATTTTGGGGCTTTGAACGTTTCATTTTCAATGTGTTGTACTTTGATGTTCTTTGGTTATGGAGATTTTAAAAACTCCAGTGGCATCATCTTTTTCTGTGTGTCACACATCACCTTCAGTGCAGTGGCACGGTGGTGTCTTTACAGACTCCCCAAAGGTTTAAATACCTTCCCTGAGAATGACTACTGTTTCTCAGGGCATGTAAAGTTAAATTGACTTTACTAGCCTCTTTAAATTTACTGACCCAGCACACCCTATCTTACCATAGAGTGCTGGAGGGGTTGCTTAGCTTCCCCTGAGTGAAAACACTCATGTAACAGTAAAATGTTACCTTTTACTATTTTAAATGGCTGGTGACAGTGGTTTAGATCAACTACCATGATTTTTTGTGACCGCTAACAACGGTAGCTCAAAATCATGGGTAGCCATGTTTTTCAATAACGCACCCCAGTCCTATCTGTAAAAACAGACTCTGGTCATCTTTCTTTGCCATTTCTTTTAGGAAAAGTCCTTCTTGTGTTTAACTCTGTGCGCCAGACCAGATTTGGGCCCTTTGTTTGTGCCCTTTGACGGGCTTCAGTTCTGAAGCCCTCCTCTAGTGCCAGAGTGTCTGGGATGGAGAGGATGTGAGGGAGGTGCCCGAAACTCCCTGTGCTTAGTCTCCTAGGAGACCTGAATGCACTCTGGTATGATTGGCTGGCTGACTGTCCGGCAAGGACAGCCACCCTGCTGGTTGAGTGACAGCCAGGCTGAATGAATGGGGGGAAACTGTTTAAAGGCAAGTCTCTGGGACTTGGAAAGCAGAGTCGACCACTGGAACGAATGAACCGAAGACGAGCTGAAGGAAGAGGACTGCTGCAACTCCTGGATGACCGGTGAAGCCCTGCTGCAGGTCCGAATTGCCGAAACTCCAATCGACAGAGAAGCCCTTCAAGGTTAACTTCTTCCCTTGAGTTTGGTGGGAACAACCAACTCGTAAGCCACCTGCACACCATCCCTGACTGGTCGAATTTTCAGCAGAGTGCTGCTTGAAAACTGGATAGTCAGTGGGAAGGAAACAGGTTTGTGGTCTTGAAGGAACTCACATTGTAAGCAACGTCTTGCTACAGCTTTTGGCCTCATCCCTGGGCAGTGCAGGAACCTCCCGACATCCTCCTTCTTGTCCCCACGACTGAAGCTCAGGAACTGCGAGACCTGCTTGGAACGGCCAGCAACAACTGCCTCAGCTACAGCTTTCTTCGTTAAAAAAGGTACTGTGCAAATGCGGTCCGGAAATATTTTCGGCCATCGAGAGAGTGCGTGAAACTTTCCTCATCTTTGAAGGATTGTCCTTCTCTAAACATTTGTCAAACTTTTCGCCTAGCCACATTCTTCTAATCTCTGTGACAAAGACGTAACCGTTATATACCAGAACTGTGCTATCCTAGACAAAAGACTCTGAACCATTGACTATGGCCAGGCCTGTTGAGAAGAATTGCTGGTTGTATGTATCTGAAACCCTTTGACCTGCCTCAGAATGTATTTGGGCTTTCTATTCTCATAACCTTGTCTTTTCCTCCCCTTTATAAGTATTTGAAGTGTCATTTTGCTCCCACTTCATTTTGGAGCTAAATTTGTTTATTTACTTGCCGGTTGGATTTGTGTGGTTTATTAGTGTGTGATATTGAGCTGCTTGTGCCAGTGTAATGTTTTTGAACAAGATGTGTAAATAAATATATATTCTTTTACCAAGAAACCTTGAGTACGTGTCTATTTGAATCACTGTATTATTGGTCCTTTATGTAACTTGTTCGACTGCTCACTTAAACTCTTGAGATGAGTCTGGCTGCTCATCCATCGCTACCACTTTACTGTGTAGTACAGGCTTGTACCAATGGTGACATTGTGCTTACACTTGTAGTCCTAATTGCATGTAGTGGTCCCAAAGGGTACTGCATGCGATTCTGCCTAACACTCTGACAAGCACAAAATAGGGTCAGCTACAGGTTCAAATTGTGAGGTGTTCATTCAGCTTTCCATCAATTGGAAGTTGATAAACTGGGCAACAATTGGGATATTACAATTAACAACATCAGTGTGCAATGAAGGCATCATCGCCTTTTCTTATCATACCCTCCTTGTAGCAAGATCCGGTAGAATGGCGGAGCAGTGTTTTGGGATGCGGGCAGCTGGGGAAGGGGGAGTGTTGCAAATTTTTTGGTGCTGAGCAGCATGATGACCTAATTCAGAGACGTCATTTAGGGATTGCCAGTGGTCACAACGGCGACCCCTGAGGTCGCCCTTGCTACCCCTGTGGTCTCCTTTGCTACCCCTAAAAAAGGTCTGTGGCCAGTGCCATATGGCTCTTTGCTTCTGGAGTGGCTGGCTTTCTTTTTCAGGTCTCTTAAAAAATATTTCTTTTTAAAGAACAGGGTTTCCACAAGTCTGATAATTACAGCAGTGACCCTAAGCAGTGACCCTATGGGGGGAGAAAAGGTTAAAAGAAACTTTAAAACAGGGCGCAAACAATGAAAGGAGAGAACAGAAAGAGTGAACCAACATGTGGGAATGCAGAGAAGGGTGAAAAGGAAGAAAGAGGGGGGAAAAATAAATAGTGACAGAGCACGAGTGAATACAGAAGGTGGAGAAAAGATTTAGAGGAAGATTAGAGGAAAACAGGGAATGGAATGAAGAACAAAAGAAAAGCTAAGGGCAATAAAAAGAACTGAGGAGAGAATTAGGAAAGGGTAGAGTTGGAGGTGTGAAACTGAAACTGGAAGGAAGAAAGAATCTATGGGGTAGAGGGAAAATGGGAGGGATCAAGATAACAGCAGTATGGACTGAGGGCCAGGTGAGTGACAGACCTGGGGAAATAGAATATCGGGTCATACTCCAACCCACAATTCACCATTATGCTTCTCAAACACGGTTTAATGAACTGCAACATCTTCCATTTAAAATCATATAAAAGGGTCTGGTTCCTGGTATACGGCAGTTTGTGGTGAGTGTGGGAGGATCTACCAGGAGAATCGGCCATTACTGAGTCAGCAATGGATTTGCACAAGTGATTTTGCTATCCCTTCGCACCAGATCTTTCGGTCTGTGGTTGTTCTACCTGCTAGCATGCTTGTGCTTAAGGCAAGAGGGATGCACTCATCATGGGCATGATGTTGGGGAGTGGCTGCATGGCGAGAGTGGTTTAAGCTTTCATTTGTTATACTTTAATGAGCATCGAAAGCTAACTATGTTGCGATATGCACTTATTTATGTAGGCCAGACCATTTTTTCATGGTTGTCTTTAGGCCACACCCATCACGTCGTAGACTACGCCCATCATGCAAGCCATGCCCCCAAATGAGGGCCCCCAATTTCTTACCCCATTTAAAGTACTGACTCTAAGACACACAGACACCATGTTGCCTGTGTGTAAATGCACACACGGACTAAATGCACATTAGTAAATATTCATCTGTAGATGTGGATGGACAACTGAAGAAATGAGTTTACCCATGATGATGTATGTGGCATAAAAGGCACACCATGCTTGAATCTCCACCAGCTTTCTTTTTATTTATTTGTATTTATGAAGGCCATGTGCAACAATGTCCATTTGATATGATTTGATGGTTTATTTATATAGCGCCTATAAACAATGTGTTTCAAAGCGTTTCACGACAAAGGGAGGGAACAAGGGAAAAATACAAAAAATTCTTACAGGCCGTGAACAACAAGAATGTCAAAAACTATCATACTCGGCCTAGCAACATTTCAGATAGTGCAAGTGCTAAGACACAAATAGGAAGGAAATGGGAAACAGACAGGCGGCTACCATACTAGGCCTGACAACATTTCTGGTAGAGCTGGAGAATTACACAAGGTGAGAGAGAGGGGAGGAGAAGGGGGAGAGGAACAAAACAATCGACTATCGTACTAGGCCTGACAACATTTCAGATAGTGCTGGAGGGAGAGGGGGGATAACAAGTAAGGAGGAGGGGAGGAGACAAACAAAGTTACTATCATAATAGGTCCAGGACCAATCAGAAAGAGTAAGTGCATAGAAAAAGTAAGAGGGGGAGGAGAAAGAGAAGGGGAAGGGAGAGGAGAAGAGAATGCAGAATAAAACAGTGAAAAGAGCAGAGAAGCAGAGGGGAGAGTGAAAGCATTTACAGAGGTCAGTGAGGCACCTAATGTTGCAAGGGAACAAAAAATGTAGGTAAGGATTCACTAAGACAATGCGCACAGCATGATTCAGGGCCAACCTTGAATGGCCCTCAAGGCACCGCCAACATTAAGTAGATCCTCCTACATTTCTTCCACTCTTATCTGAGCTTGCTTAATAAAGATTTTGAAAGATGGTTTTGTCTCCTGGAGATACTGCACCAATTGCTCACCTAACATTTCATAGCAGTGTATTTGTATAAATATTGCACTATTGACTTTCAAATAAATTATAATGTATACGTAAATATAGCTTACATTTGGTCTCTTTCATTTCATTTCTTTTTTGAGAATGCAGCTTTATGAGGGCTTTATGCATGGCTCAAAGGCCAAATAGCTGAGAGCTGTGCATGTGGGTGTTGTTGTTTAATAGCTACATTAATGAACTGCAAACACATCCACCGTAGCAAGCTGAGGAGTATGATGCACAGGGCAATTCACTTTTCAGAGATATTCATTATCGGTAATGCACATGAGCTCCTATTAATGCTGTAGCTGAGATGCTCTCTAAATTCACGACAGTCTCAAAAGTCCTCGCTGGTCCAATTTAGCAACTTAATAACTTACTATATGAACTTTCAGACTGAAAAGTATACAAACATTTTCCACAGACAAGTGGGACTGGTCTGAAATCGAAATATATGTGTACCCTGAAAAGAGAACCCAGTCTCTCAACTCTGCCATCATCACACAAAAGCTGATCACATTGAAATGTGAGGCCCCGGAGTGCACACGGTTCAATGAGAATGGGGTGTCTCAGCAATTTTAAAATAGAAAATGTCAATAATCATCTGCTGGATATATGTTCTTCTGGGTTCATCTCGTAGGTTTTCAAATGTGTTTAATAGGGACATGTTCTGGATACAGAGTAAAATTGAGTGCAGAGTTATGCCATTGCATACCTATGACTAGGGAGCTCATGTTCGATAAAAGTTGTTATGGACTCAGATGACATTCGACTTTATCCCATAAAACACAAGCATAACACTTATGCGATTAAAGTGTAGTAACACCATGGCGTGATTTATGCAACTTAAAATACGCAATGTTTTTTCGATGTAAGTTCACGCAATTTATGTTTAGGGAAATGCTGTGCAGACATTGCACGGACTTGTACTACTACATTTGCACAAAAAACGTCACCTACTCAGAGCTGGTGCACATCAAAAGAGGAAAACTGCCCACGCGCTCAGCAGGCAACAGTCATCCCAACAAGGCATGCAACCCTCACCACAAACCAAACAAGCCAATAGCCACCAATCAGGGGGTGGCGAGTGCAAAGTATGCACAACAGGCTCACTTTTGAAAGCACCATGGATAAAGAAGTACCATTGTCACAATAAATCATGCATCTAAGGAGAATGATCACCCATGCACAACTGGGACACCCCCTCCTCCAACAGCCCAGACAGGCAGCCCATCAGCTGGCAAGGCATGCCCTAGCCCAGGCAGCCCCCATCCCCTTGCTCAGTAAGCCCATCAGCCAAAAGGCTTGGCCCCAGCCCAGGCAATATTCCTCCAGTCGGCCCAAGCAGCCCATCAGCCTGGATGGCAGCACCTAGCAAAGAGGCAGCGCCCAGACAGGAGGCATACGAGAGCCCAAAGGCCCTTCCCAAAGAGGATGCACAGGGCCAGGATTATGCCCCACAACCTCACAGACCAGCAGGTCCTCATTGCCTACTGTCTAGACATGCCTTGTCATGTTTGGCTCATGGCAGAAATTGAGCAGTAGATAGAGCCAGGCAGGGTACAGTCACTGCCACCCAACTCCGTTGAAGCTACTCACAGAGCTACATTTCTACGCCTCAGGCAGTTTCCAGCGCTCTGCTGCCTTGACATCAGGTAGTCCTATTTCTCTCGCATCGTCTCAGAGGTCGCATCTGCCATGATGAGATGCATGCAGCACCACATTGACTTCCCCACAGACCCCACAGTGCTCAACCACATCAAGGCCGGCTTGTGTGCCATTGTCGGCGTCCCCAGTGTGGTTGGAACCCTGGATTGGACCCACGTGGCCCTCATGCCACCCATAGCACGTCTACATCAACAGACGCGTGCGATATTCAATCAATGTGCAAATGGTCTGTCGGGCAGACATGCGCTTCACACATGTCTGTGGCAGATGTACAGGGTTCACTCATGACTCCATGATCTAGTCCCAGAGCAACCAACAAATCATCATTCAGGATCTACATCAACACCGGGAATGGCTGGTGGGCATGTACAAGATAGGACACCACCATAGCAGTGCATGGAATCACACTTGCCAGTGCATGTGACATGAGCACAACACACACTGAATGTCACCCGAAAAGGAAGGGAACATAAGCTCTTCACAATTGTCGGGGACTGACTGCAGATGTCAACACATATGCGCTGTGCTGCTCTGTTAAATATACAAGTATCGAAACATAAGAGCAATATAGAGCAATCCCCCTTTAAAACCTATCACCCTGTGATGGCCAATTCCCCACTTCACATATGATAACAAGCTGGCAAACCAGTGACGCCACCTAGAGACACCTGCCCACTCCTAACTCAGGGAGTGAGTTAAGTCCCAATGTGCACTCACTGGGGCCCATTTTTCCGAGGGGCGTAAGAAGAAAAACATATGAAAAAGCCTTGCATAATTCATGTTTCTTAAATCACACCACACTTTCCTGCATTTCTGTGGTAGAGAGGAGGGCAGAAATCAACTTGCAATTCCGCAACTCCCTTCCTTTCTGCCATACAAATACTCCCAGCATTTGCGCCTGCACTGATTTTCAAGCTAGTGCAAATGCTGTGGATTATTGTGGTGTAAGACAGTTTTATGTGCCATCTAAACGCAGCCATAAACATATGGATCCAATTTAAATTCAGTCTGCCATGTGTACATAGCAGACAGTGTTTACTAAATTTGGATAGTGGAGTTCAAAGGTTCAGGGCAAAAGGCGGCACTCATGATTATACGCGGCCCTGCGCGTTTGCAAAAGACTCAAATTAGGTGGTGGGGACCCACCTATTTTTATGTCTAACTGTAACAGGTCACTGCCGCATGGAGCATGGAGCAAACAAATTAGCTCCACTGACTGCACTGTTCTGTCACCACCATTCCATAGCCCATAGCGGAATTACTCTGCAATGAAGTCCCACAGGTGCACACTGGACATGGAATGCTGTACACCAACATGGGGAAAAACATGTAAATTAAATCTCATGCATAAACCTCACTTACAAACACAGGATGTCACTCCTGTCCATGGACATGTCACTCATGACAACCATGTAACACTCACTGTGCCCTTGAATACACTACCCTGCATTCCCTCCCCAGATGATGCCGGATACCCCATTTGCCCCCTGGCCAATGACGCCACTGCACAATCCAGGTACTCAGCCAGCGCAGTGTTACAACAATGCCCTCACCCGCACCCACAACATAATTGAAAATACCTTTGCTACATTAAAGAACTGCTTCCACTGCCTGCACCGATCTGGCGGCTCATTTATGTATTGTACAATAAAGGTATGCCAGATCATTGCCATTTTATGCCTGTTGCACAATGTTGCACAATGTTGCCATCAGAAGCAACATCCCCTTTTCTGATAATGCCATCACAGATGATGACTCTGATGTCCACTGCGATTGTATCCAGAGACAGTCACAAGGACATGGCCAGTAGCAGGACAAAAACAATGGGCTCTTGCTGCAAGAGGAAGTAGTCCAAAACGTCTTCTTGTGGAACGCTCTATTCTCCCACCATCCCAAAAATGCACCACTCAAGGTCACGCAACACAACTTTTCCAGCCAATAATATTTATTGGATAAGAAATAAATATAGCGGCATGAATAAGAGGCATCATGTGTAATGCAGTAAAAGAAAGCTTAACATAACGTCCAGGCACTTCCAAAAACAGTATAAAGACATGGATGAGGTGAGCAGGTCTGGCCAGGAAATGAAAAAGGCAACAGGGGAAAGAAATGATGGTGTCAAAAATAACACAAATACAGTTGCAATTTGGAAGGGAAAATTAGCAGATGGCAGCAAACATGGGTGTAGGCCATTTACCCCGCTGTGCCTGCTTTGCCTGCGGGCCCTGTCTGGTAGGCACAAACATGCCGATGGTACATGTGACAAGTATGGTAGGCCTCAGAGGTGACTGCTGTGCTGAGGTTGGGGCCAAGTTGGAATGGGATAAAGAGGTGGTTCAATCCCTGCCCACAAATTCATGCATCAGGGTATGGTAGTGCTCCGCGTGGTAAAGCATGTCTGTGATGGCAGTATGGGACTATGCATGCTTCAAGCTGGCCTCCACCGTCCAGCGGCAGAGAGGAGCTATACAGCAGGGCAAATGGTCCACTTTCACTGATGAGGCACCGGTAGCATTGTAAGAGACCGGGCTGTGTCTGGAGGCCTGCTCACAGGCCAATTGGGCATCTTCCCTGGCTCCAGTCAAGCATTCAATTGCCAGCTCAGCCACCTGCCCCCTGGCAATCCGAGCATCCTCTCTAAACCCAGCTGATCCCTCTGGTTCCAGCAAAGCTGCCTGCTCCCTGGCGAGCTGAGCATCCTCTCTCTCCCCAGTGTAAACATGTGATGCCTACTCGGTTGCCTGCTCCCTGGCAAACCGAGCATCCTCCCTGGCCTCTCTCCTTGCCATCTGTTCCTCTGCTATCTGCTCTTCGCTCATGTTGTTGGCAGCCACCAGCCCATGGTGCACATCGTCCATCAACTGTTGGACACCACCAACATTGTCCCAAGTGATGACTGCCAGTAGACCAGCAGCCACAGGGACAGGATGTGGATCAGTAATTCTGGATGCATGGACTGCAGTTGTCAGATTTACTGAGCACCGTGGAAGATATGCACCTATCTCCCTACCTGGCCTTTGGAGAGATGTCCCCACAGGACGGGTGGTGATGTCCTCCACCACCACAAGGGTGTCCACAGGCCTCGGTTGTGGGATGTCAAATGGGGCAACAGTGGCATTGCCCATGGTGGTGACATAGATGACAGTGGCCTGGTCCATGGCCGGGCATGAGTGATGTTCCACTGGTTGAGGGACTGGGCTCTATGGTGTCAGGTGGTAGTGACAAGATATTTTGTGGAGCCTCGCTCTCATGTTGGCCAGTTTGGCTTGGCCACTCCTTCGTGTAATCATCAGAACCCTCTTACACATCCTCCTCCTCACCCTCTGTGTAATCTCCTTCCCATGTGAATGAGAAGGCGATGTCAATGTTGCAGGCACATGTTCCAGTTTGGACACTATACACACATACATCAAATGTGCTGTCTACACAGGGGCTCATTTTCCAGTCCCTGCATAATTCTACTGTGGGGACCGTTATGTGCGGACTTGCATGTAGGCAGGTCAGCACCACCAAAATGTCACTATTTGCAGAGAGGAGTGCATAACAGGGTGGCAAAAGGCGGCGTAGAAGCCTGTATGGTACCATTTGTCCTCCCCTCCTTTTTGCACTTGGCCTGCAAATAGAGTAAACACCTCCTGCCATGTGTACATGGCAGGCAGTGTTTACAATGAATCCTTCTGGAGTCCGGCTGCTTTTTGCTAGAGCAAAATGCAGACAGACCCCATAGGATACCCAGCATTTGGGTAGGGTGAGATAGGGCTCAGTTGCAGGCCAAGTCAGAGTTCCTGAGGAAGACTGGGCTAACAAGTAAGTAGTTCACATTGAAAGTTATTTAGGGCCCAGGGTCTTCAGAGAAGACGGCCTAGGATGATTCCAGTAGTGGGCCTGAGTGAACTGGACAGGAGACCTCCCAATCACAGTAGCACCCCAAGGATACACAGGAATTTCAAGAGACTCAGGGTAAGTAAATACCCCAGCTAAAAACAGTACTGGAGCACAGAAGAAGTGTTGCAGTAGGAAGACTTCAGGATGTGCAGCCAAATCCTGGTTGATGGATTCCTCTGTCTAGAAAACATAAGACAGGACTTTGGAAGGACATATGCAGCAGGGATCATGGAAGAAGGCTCCAGGCAAGATTTCCTCATGGCTGGATGCAGCTCTGTGGATTTGGCACCTTTTTCAGGAGCACTAGTCGGATTCTTGTCATTTTTAAGGTGCAGTACTCTGATGAGGGGACTTTTTGGACTCGATTCATATCTCCTGTGGTTCAGCAGGATGCCCACAAAATTTCAGCAAGATTTAGAATTCAGAAGACTGTGCACTAAACAATGGCTTGAGGTCCAAGGGTATTGGGGTATTGCAGCTCCGCAAGGTCACAACACGATGTGGGCTGACTCAGAATGCAGGTGTTTTTGAGTCTAGTGGGCTACACTAGGCTCTGGGTTGGGGTTGTCCATTTTGGAATCCCCAAGTCGATTGGAAGGAAGGGTAACAGCAGGCTCTAGTTACACAGCATGCTCTCTGGTCACAGGACATCGTCTGAGCCACATTTTCTTAACTATCCTCTTTGGATTCAGTTCCAGTGGTCGGCCACTTCTTCAGCTTCTAGGATCAGACTTTTTTGCAGGAACCCAGTCAATCAAACAGCCATGCAACATTCAAACTTGGCGGATTGGCAGTCCTTTCAGGACAGCCAACCACCCAGTTTAAACTGGATTCTCACAGTCAGGCTTGAAGACAAAGGCCTGCAGAGGTTTGGACTCCTCCCTCACTTCCTGCATTCACTGACACACTGGAGCCTGGGTGGGGAATCCACAGGATTCCTGCAGAAGATAAAGTTAACACAAAAGATTTTCCAACCCAGGGGAAGGAACAATAAAGGAAAAGGAACACTAAAATTGCAGAAAAAAAGACATAGGCCACTTTGGTAAATGTGCACCAATGGGTGCCTTTACTGGGACTGTGCAGACAGCCTGCAATAAAGGTGCACCAAATAAATAAAAAGGTTCACTGCCACTAGCCATTAAATGTAAGTTTGTCCTTGTAACACAAATATTACATTTAAAAAGAGAAAGGGGATACACAGTATCTCCCCAGCACTCCACATACAGTGGGGTGGGCGCTGGTCTCACTTAATAAAAGGGATACAGATATTGTTTCTACCCTTGGGAACTGTAGTCAAACAAAGGAAATTAAAATGGGAGCCCCAGGGGAAACCCAGCAACAATAGACAGCATGTGTCAAAAGTTGTCAAAGAGGATACAATTTAAAATTCACTATGGAGAGTCTTAAAAATGACACCCACAAAAAGAGTAAAAGACTCTGTGAGTGTGGTATAAGGTTCCCACTCACTGAGGTAAAGGGACAAAAAATCCACCAGTAAAGCAAAATGTTCTGGAGTTGACACAGGTCAGAAAGATTTATCATTGCTATGAACGTCTTACATAACACACACAGTCTCCCTACCAACTCAGCAAGCATCATCACTTGTGTCTCTAGACTCTGAAATCTTTCTTTATCCCTAAAGGCATGTGTCTGTTCACTGTGCTCTAGGTCTGTATTGATTTGAATGAAACTGCCTGAGCCTGTTCACCTTTTGGTGACTGGATTTGGCTGGTATTTCCCTAAACTCCCATGATAATGGAGGTGGAGAGTGCAGTGTTCTTCCTTGTCCATAATTGCCTTGTTCTGCGACGTGGGCATGGACATGTGAGATGTATGCCACATTAGGCTTTTCACTATGCTGATACTGTTCACTTTGTGGGGACCTTGTTTCAATGAATCTGTCCACATAACTTGGTTCCATTTGATTACTGTGCTCATATGTCATTGTCGTTGGATCAAACCTACTTTGAGCTCCCAGTGCCTGGTATGGTCCATTAAGTGATTGACCTGTGGTGCTACTTGGTTCTGTTAGACAGTACTGAAAGCCTATCCTGGGAGATTTCTATAAGTATCTTGAACTTACTACGTCAATTCTTCTGTTGGGTTGAAACACTGGCAATGATGATACTGCACCCTCTGCCTGGGTCCTTCCTTCCACTGGCAATTTCTTCTGATTTTGAGACATGCCATTCTTTGGCTTTCCTTTTCCCAAAGCCATACACTTCCTGGACTTTTTTTCTGAGAATTAAGGGAGAATTAATACATGTTTTGCTTTGTTTTTCTGTTCCTTACTCAGCATCTCTGTGTGAACCACTTCCAATATCTTCTTGGCTTTGTCCAGCACCCAATGAATAGTTTTTTTTCATTTAAGAATGTGTGTACTAATTGTGCTACAATAGACTAATGTAAGCAATAAAAATATGTTGTCTTGAGGCCATTCAATCACATTTCACACTCTGTGTCAAATCTTCAAAATAACTTTTCTAACATCTGTAAAAATTGCTTGGGGGACTAATCTGGGCCTGCTGATAAAGCATAAGCTGCCTGCTTTGCATCTTGTATCAACCTGTATGGTGAGAGAAATGGTCCAACTGCCATTTATCCCATGATACTACATGTTCAGTTCTACTACGCAAAGTTCCAGCATGTTTTGTGTCAACTGTCCAATGGAAAAATCTCATATAATGCTCTCTTGGAACATTCAGGTTTTGTTAAATCTGTATGACCTGGTCAAAATGTTCCACAATGGACCCATCAGCATCCTTCATAAATGGCTTCATAATATCTTTAAGTGAGTTAATATCTTTAACTGGATCTGCATGCAATGTATTTTATTGCCTATAGCTGTCGAGTTGTTGTGAGTCTCTCCCTATTACTTTTTCCCAGTCTCCTTTTCCTGTGCATTCCACAATTAGATCCGCATTATTTTTCCTTCCAATTTTCCCTTAGCGAAGAGAGGTGTGTATAAGTCTCTCTTCGCTAAGGGAAAATCATGGCTTCTATCTGAGATGGAGCATCCCTCTCCATTTCTCTGTGAGCCTGCAGTGCTGTGCATGCCTTTTTGGCCGACAAACCTGGCTTCCAGACATTTTTTGGCTGGCTTGACGCTGGCCCAGCTCCCATGTCTCAGAATTACACATTCTCACATATTGGCATATTGTATAGCTCGTTATTACACACATGTAAAATTCGTCCTTTTAATTCTCTTGTATGCAATTTTAATTCCCTTATGTGTACTTTGAAAGTTTCTATTCATCCTGAATTGATCTCATCCTACTTTGCTCTTGTTTCGACCCCGTGATTAATGGATTGATTTCTATGACTTGCTCCTTATAATCGGAAGCTATCTTTAGACTCATTTTGTTCTCTGCCATCAAATTAGTGATGTTGTCTTCTAAGCACTGAACATCATGTGACAATTGATGTAATGATTGCATTTCTACTGTGACCTCACCTCAATCAACGTGACTCTGACCTCTTTCCCCTTTCAACTGGTTAATACGTTCTCAATAGTCCTGCATTTGTTTATTTCTCCTATTCGTTTTGTATCATATCATATTGTTGAGAACTCTTTTGTAAGAGTAAAAACTCTTCCATTAACCACTTCTTCACCACATACTCAATCGATTAATTTTGATACATCACAGTCGTTTGCCATTCATTACGTCGAATATTCAACACTCTGTTTTGGATGAACCAGAATTTGTCTCTTGTGACTTTCTATCGACACAGTCAAACAGCTTGATTATACATGAGTGCAAGACAGTACCCTCTTCAAGTAAATGATCTGGAGATTATTTTCAATCTCTGAAATTAAAGATTCAAACCATAAAGTCATAGTATTCAATGACTGCATTCAAAAAACTAAAAACTTTGTTTCTGCATAAGCCTGCCAATCTGACATGCTAACCACAGACATGTTTCACCCTGATTGTGTATCTCATAATGTTTAAATCTATTTTATCACAACTTATCTTAAAATTCACTTCATAAACAGCACACTACTGACAACACAATGTTATCATGTCTGACTAATTTGTAATTCCTGAGCATTGACTGCATTCTCCACCAATTAATATGTAGGAAAAGTAGCATATGTCTTCTACTGTGCTAATCGTATTGTTTTATTCTGGACCTTCAGCTATGCACCATCAGACTTAGTACTGTACATGTGTGTTGCCTCAATGTATTCACTACTAGATGCACATAAAGACTTCTACACCCTTTTGCAAGTATGTACTTTATATAAACAATCTCCTCAGCTTGAATCAATCAGTTTTGTTACATAACATGTTATGTAATATACAGAGAAAGATGTTCCTACAAGTTGTTGGTTCAAACATTATTTTGTAAGTTTATATGAATTAAATTTGTTTACTTCAGTATCTTGTTCAAAGAAGTTGAGATTTATTAGGTGAAATGTTTTTTGTCTTGATTCAATCAAGTGTTCTAATTGAGCATTTGTATTTTGTCTTGTATTTGGTTTACTTATATTGCGCACCCGGCCCACGGCATCGGGGTGTATATCTTACAAAGGTTACAGGTAGACAACCTCCAAGTTACATTGCTTGAGGTACATGCTACAGGTCATCATGGCACATAGGGCACATATATTTCAATGACAAGTAGATAAGGCTGTCCACATAAAAGGTCTTGGGACAGCAGGCATAGCTGTAGCATGGCTTGTGACTACAATTATGTACTAGTGCGGAGGACGCTGGGGGCGTGGCTTGGCGGCCATGCGAGAGTGAGCGAGTCACTGAGAGCTCCCGGGTGATCCACTACATGATCCTTATGAACGGCTGAAAAACAGCAGGAGAACCTGAACAAATCAAAGGGATGGCATCCAGAGGTTCCGGGGCATGCACAGGCAAAAGCCCGAACAAAAACGGAGGTCGGGAAGACCTGAAACGAGGCAAGGAAGAGGCGCGGGACCGCCACACGCAAAATGGTGGCCACGGCCCACTAAGGATCCACCCGTGCTCCGAGGGGCAGTTGAAGCTGAGCACGTGAGACGGCTAGGCGCAGGGGCGCGGACCGCTGCTCAGCAGACACCCACACATCACCTGGCAGAGGACCGAGAGAGGTGCCAAACCCGACCGCCCACCCCAACAAGGGCGAGGAACGAGGCGTGCCGCGTGAAGACAGGCGGAGGAGGAGCAGGCAATCGAGGATAGTGGGCGAGACACAGAAAGGCAATGGCGCCTGCAGCCCGAGGCACCAACAGGGTGCTCCCCAGCACACAGAAGTTCATCCGGAGCACACCCACGCAGCGGCAGGAGAGCCCCGCAGAGCCCGGTAGGGGAGACTCTGTCCCGGCCCCCAACAGCGAGAGGCAAGCGGGCGGCCACCGGCCCGAGAATGCGGCCGTGCAGCAAACAGCAGCAACTGGCAGAGACACAACCGGAGCATCCGGTAAGGCATCCCACGAGGCTGGGGTGGAACAGCAGAAAAGCCAGGCCCCGGGCCCGGTGATTATCCCACGACTCACGAGACGTACGTGGGAGGACACGGCCCACCTGAAACAGCACTTGGGAGGTGCACAGAAACCCCAACCCACATGATACGGCCATCATACGAAGCGGCAGATCCCCCAATATGCCGGGGCAGATCAAATAGCTGGGCAGATTGACCACAAAGAGACTTCAGCCGATGTGTGCCGTACCTTCTCAGACGGTATAGATCCTGCAGAACAGGACCCAAGGCGGTGCTGGGGAGCGGCGGAGCCGATGAGGGCCTGAGAGGGGCAGGGCCAAGTCTGAGATAACCCGCAGGGAAGGGAGAGCACCGACCACGGAGTGGAGGCCGCCCAGGGGCACAGCGCCTCTACCCAAGCACAGAGTCACAAGGCCACAAACATCAGCATGCCCGACAAACAGAAAGGTAGCAGAGGGAGGCAAACAAGCATGGAGACATTCGCCCGCAAGAGTGAGGACCCACAACCTGGTGCGACGGCGGCGGAAACAGTTACATCATACACCACGCAAGGGGAGCTCAAACAAGTGGAAGGCAGCATCCTAGAGGCCATAGAGGCACTAAAGGCCTCAATAGAGGGCAAGCTGGACGCAGTGATTGTAGATGTGGTGCTCCTCAGGCAGGACACGAGGAACCTGGCAGAGAGAGTGACAACGGTGGAACAGCAAGTGCAGAGCAACAGAGCAAACGTGACCACCTCTCAGTCACAAATGTCAGAAGCGCTGGAACGGATCAGAACACTAGAACTTAGGGCCGAAGATGCGGAAGGCCGGGCCAGACGCAACAATGTGCGCATCGTAGCGCTACCGGAGGGGGAGAAAGGCAGATACCCCACAGAATACATAGAGAACTTATTACTCCAGGAAGTAGGTGCATGGACCCTGTCCCAGAGCTTCTTGGTGGAAAGGGCACACAGAGCACTAATGAAGAAACTCCGCCCAGGCGCGCCACTTAGACCCATGATCGCGAAGATCTTTAACTTTAAAGACAGGGAGAAAATCCTGACATTCTCAAGAGAAGGCCGGGAGATAACATGCAACGGAGCCAGGATAACCATCTACCCTGACTATATAGCACTTGTGGAAAGGCAGCGAGACCAGTTCTGGCCGAAAAAAGAGTGCTTTCGGGCAGCGGGGGTGAAATTCATGTTACTCTACCCGTCCAAGCTCAAAATCCTGCACAACGGAAGGACACAGATCTTTGAGACCACGGCAGACGGCCAGGAGTGGATGGACCAGCAGGGGAACCCACAACTAAGAGAGCGGGTCGAGAGGAACCGACAGGCACCCCGGCGAAGCAGGGAATGAAGGTGAGGACAAAACACACATCCCAAAGACATAAATTAATGGTTGGGCGAAGAGGGGCCCAAAAGACACCCCAGTGGGCCACCGGACACCATAATACCTCGCTAGAGAAAGACACTAAGGACACCCTGCCGAATCGAGATGAAGCAGGATAATCAGCAGAATGAGAAGCGAAAGCTTAAATTAGCGGTTTATCCCGGGAGCTCGAGGCCTCCGGAACTGGACCGCCAAGACCCACAGAGGGGACTCCAAGCAGCAATAAGTTAGCAGCGTCAGTTTTAAGACACTACGCCGCGACAAGTGTGCCCGCGGAATGAGGGCAGCACCTGGAATGCGTTGGGCCCGAGCAGAGGGAGGGAGGCTGGGCATTGGTTTATAGTAGTTGTAGTTGTGTGGTTAAGTTTGTTAAGAGAAGGCACGAGAGGAGGCAAACATAATGAGCGAGGAGGACACGGCAAAGGCAACGAAAGGGCGCACGTGAGGCTGCTCTCAAATGCGGGAACCCGGCGAGGAATACCAAAGAGAAGAAATAGTGAGAAACGGTCACTGGCAGCAGGGCGGTCCGTCAGGTCAAGGGAAGACAAGAATGAAAGAGGACCCGCAAGCTACCAGGAGAATAACAAGGGAAAGACGATAGACGGACCTCCCAAGCCAGCATACCAGGGAGGGGAAAACCAAACAGGCCGAATGGAACGAGTGGGCCGCTGGAATCTGCAAGACACAGGAACCGAGATGAACTAAACGTTGTGACATGGAATGTCAGAGGACTAAACGCCTACGTTAAGAGACTGAGGGTCTACGCTTGCCTAAACAAAGCGAAAGTCCACATCGCAATGCTGCAGGAGACCCACCTGAAGGCTGAAAAACAAGCCAAAGTGGCCAAGAAGTGGGGCGGCCAGATATACAGCTCTACATACTCTAACTATGTGAGAGGGGTAGCAACCTGGATTGCCCCGGGCATCCCATTCCAACTCATTAAACAGGAGGGAGACACCAAAGGCAGGGTCCTGATCGTTCACGGAATCCTGGAGAACTGGGAAGTGTGTCTGGTGAATACCTACTCCCCAAACCACGATGCAACAGATTTCTTTAAATCACTCACACCCCGGCTGGCCCCGTACAGGAACGCCATGACCATCTAGGCCGGAGATCTTAATTGCACATTGGATCCCAGGCTGCACTGGTCGAATGACAAACACAAAAGAGCCGCACCACCAGCGCGGGTGCTGCAGAAGACACTGGACCAGCTCGAACTAGAAGACGTCTGGAGAAAGGTACATGGGGGTGAAAGGGGATACACGCACTATAGCACCCCACACGGGACATTCTCCCGAATTGACTATTTATTTATGGGCATAGAGACACTAGGTGAATTCACTGGGGCACAGATTCATGCATGAACCCTGTCTGACCACGCTCCACTGGGGGCAACATACATACAAAAAAGCCCCCATACCCATGTGGAGACTTAGGGCGGAAGCACTCCTAGAAGGGGATTTCCAAGATCATATCCAAACTACAATAGAAGACTATTTCGAGCACAACATAGGTAGCGTGGACAGTACAGGAATGACTTGGGAGGCCTTTAAGGTAGTGATCAGAGGGGCGGTGATTGGGAAAACGGGAGGCCTTAGAAGATAAACCCTGGCTGAATTGGTAGAAAAGAAGATAGAGAGGGCAGAAGCACGGGCGGGGCAGGAGGGGGGGAGAAACAGGCAACCTCACCTCTCTGAGACAACAGTGTACGGCAGCCTGGGAGAGACTAGGGCAGTTAGATTATGGGAAGTACATGCAGAGGTTGCATGCAGAAGGGGATAAGCCTAGTAGACTTCTCGCCTGGCTGACCAAACAGGAGACCAAGCGAGAACCGATAAACGCAATTCAAAACAGTCAGGGGGAGGTTGAAAGGTCCCAGGAGGGTATAAATACGGTGTTCTCGCAATTCTATGAGAAACTATACACCAAAGTACAGGAAGCAGAAGAGGGAGACCTTGAGGATGCATTTGTGGAAATCAAACTCCCACGACTGTCAGAGGAGCAGGCCCAAATGTTGGACGCCCCCCTTACGGTGGAGGAACTGACGGAGGTCATCACCCAGTTACCGACAGGAAAGTTCCCGGTGCCTGATGGGTTAGCAGGGGAATTCTATAAAAGATACAAAGATAGCTTGGACCCGAGACTACTAGAGACGCTAGAGGGGGCATACGAGAGTGGACGTCTCCCGAGCAGTGTGTCAGAATCTGTAATAGTCCCGATACTTAAAGCAGGGAAACCGCCCCTCGAGTGTGGGTCTTACAGACCAATCTCTCTGATAAATCAAGATTCCAAGATACTGACAGTGGCATTGGCCAACCGGCTAAAAGGGTGATACCCACAATGGTACACCCAGACCAGACTGGGTATATGCCAGAACGGAACACAGCATGGAATCTTCGGGGACTCCATCACATCATTGACAAGACAAACCAAGAAGAGGGGGAATACGCAGTGGTGTCATTAGATGCAATTAAAGTATTTGATTCAGTGAACTGGGACTGGCTTCTGGGGGTGCTTGCCCACTTCGGGATAGGAAGGGGGTTCCTACGTTGGATAAAGCTGCTGTACAGGGACCCGAGGGCCAGAGTTAAGACGGGCAAGCATGTCTCAGGGGAGTGGAGCATAGGGCGGGGTACGAATCAGGGGTGCCCGCTGTCCCCTATGCTATATATATATTGGCTTTGGAACCGTTCCCGGCCTTCCTAAGTGCAGAGTATGGGGACAACGGCATAGTGATAGACGGGGAAACGCACCAGATTTCGATATACGCAGACGACATACTGCTCTACGTCCAAGACCCACGTACTCACCTGCCGGACCTACTAGAGGCACTGGGACATTTGGCAGGTTATCGGGAATCACCATCAACGAGGGAAAATCCTCACTGTTCCCCCTGGCGCGCCTGAGGGCAACGACATACGACCAGCTGCCACAACTGGGCCTGACATGGACCCCAATCACCTTCAGATACCTGGGGGTGGACATATACCACGAAATTACGGAAACACACATGGCCAACACACAGGCAGCCTTGTACAAAATAGAGAATGCCATGCAGTTCTGGAACACAATACCGCTGGGGATGATAGGCCGTGCGGCCCTAATAAAGATGATAGTTTTACCCCAACTCCTCTATTACCAACATTTCAACAACATCCCTGGGTCCTTTTTCAGACGACTGGACTCCATGACAAGGGTGTTCCTGTGGGGAGGAGGGAGGAACAGGGTAGCACTAAGCACATTACAAAGGGGCTACATATAGGGAGGGATTAAGCTCCCGGACTTTGAGCGATACTATTTGGCTGCACAAATTCAATCATGGTCTGGTGGCTGGGGTGGACACCTCCATAGCCGAAATACTGTTTCGACCATCGCTCCAGCGATACTATCTGAAAGAACTCCTGTGGATAAATGAGACCCAGGCAAAAACCCTTCCCAGAATAGCCCAACTAGGCCGAGCACTGTGGAAAAGAGCGTGGAAAGCGCAGAACATGAGAGATCCCTGTTCAAGGCACATCCCCCTGACAGGACTGGTAGACACCCGTATAGCAAGCTTGCCAATGTTCAGAACACAGTGGGAAGACAAAGGAGTGGCCCAAATAGGTGACCTGTGGCAAGAAGGACATTGGGTAAACTTTCAGACCCTGGCGGAGGAGCAAGACATACACAGTGGACAATGTATACTGTATAATAGCATGGTCCAAGGAATAAGAAAGTGGTGGGAGACCCTGTCGGAAGAGGAAGCTATGGGAGGGCTGCTGGATGCCTGGTATGATTCATCCAAGGAAGGACACACTGTGTCCAGAGTCTACGAACAACTGTTGGGCACCATCAACTCTAGGACACTGAACAGTCGAACAAAATGGGAGGAGGAACTCCAGCGACCCCTCAAGGACGAAGAATGGAACAGAGCCCTCCAATACGTGAAGAAAGTCTCCAGAAACGCAAGGTTCAGGCAGCTGCAGCTCTACATAGTGCACAGGGCATACTTAATGCCTAAAAGAATGTCGAACATGGGGGACAGACAAATACGGAGCTGCCCACGCTGCCAGGAAGTACAGGCAGATATGGTGCACATGTTTTGGACATGGCCGGGAGTGACAGCCTTCTGGAATACGATACAGGAAAGAGCGTCGAAGGCAGGAATCCATACACGAGCCTGGTCGCCGGCATCCTACATACTGGGCCTGTTCCCGGGGGGCGATAAGTAGAGGGTCCACATGGCAAAGATGAAAGACTTGATGACAATACTGGCGAAACGCCGCATCGCAATGGCATTGAAAGCAAGCGCTGGAACCTCGATAGAAGGCTGGTGGGCGGACCTACAAAAATGGGCAGCAGCAGAAACAACGGTCTGGACCAGGGCCTCGCAAAGGGGAGAAAATAACAGTGGAGCCAGAATACTAGCGTACAGGACCTATTTGGAAACGATGATGAAAACAGCACAACTGATTTGAGCGAGCCGGGAGGAGAGAAGAACTGTCCCATACGCACCCATGTGCAGCACACAGACCGGAACGAGGACCCCATGATGGAGGAGGAGGGAGCCTAGCCGTGACCTGAACGAATAATGCACAATATGAACTCAAACCCGAAAGTGCCAGAGCAAATGTTGTGAGCTGTTGTTTATTTGTTTTCTGTTTGTTTGTTGTTAAATGAAAATAAAGAAAAATTGTTTAAAAAAAAATAAAAATATGCACTAGTGTTGGCAAGTTCTTGCTCAGTGAGCCAAGATTTGGCTCAGTTCTTGAATGTGGTGTATCAGGGTTCAGATCTCAGTGAATTGGGAAGTGTGTTCCAAGGTTTGGAGGCAAGAACTGGGAAACTGGACCACCCTGCGTTCTGTAGTTTAAATCTAGGTATAGGGAGTGAATGAGCTTGTGCAGATCTAAGCTGTTTGTGCTGTGAAGCAGTTGGCCAAGTATTCAGTTGCTTGATCTGCTCAGCACTTATGTGTAAGTGAGTGCAAAGGCTTTTTTTTTAACTTTTGTTTATTGGCAGAAAGTTAAGACAGGTATAGCACATGTCATACATTTTCCCAGGATCGCGCTAAATAGGGAGGGGGGGGGGGGGTATTAACAACCAGAGGGAGCGAGAGTTGCTCTATACTTATGATGCGTCTGGAGGGTCTGGTGGGGGGGGTGGAACTCCACTCCACCTCGTCTTTGTTGTTCAGATAGCTGCAGAATTCGGTCCATACTTTTTTGGCGTGGGAAGACATAGGTAAAGATCCAATATACTCTTCTTCACACATTTGTATCCAGGTGAGTGCTCTCAACCACATCTCAAGGGTGGGGGGGAGCGGCGCTTCCAATATTGTAATATAGCGACAATAGCACTTACATTCAAAAACCTTGACATTTTCTTTGCATTTTCTCCAACCCATATCCCAAACAATAGAGCCAGTGGATCAAGGTCAACTGGAGACCCAATTATCTCTGCAAGCGCTCTCGCTACCTCTGTCCAAAACACACTCAGCGCAGTACAGGACCAAAACATATGTATATGATCCGCTTCATCGGATTTACATTTCGGACATGTGTGAGTCGGGGTGTGTGTGAATTTTGCCACTCTTTGCGGTGTATAATACAGTCTGTTGAGGATCTTATACTGTATACAACGAAATCGAGCGCTAAGGGAGACTTTGCACGTTTGAGCACACATTTTACTCCAAATTACATCAGTGATTTCCCCACCCAGCTCACTAGCCCATGCCTCTCGTGGTTTAAAGGACGTATTCTCTAGTTTTTCTAGATGCATTCTATATAGAGAAGATACTATACCCCTGCCACCTGCAGAATTTGCTATGTATCGAAGTTTGGGCGAGTCAGGGGGCTTGTCTTGGTATGAGGGTCACATTTCACAGACCGCCGCTCTCAGCCTGAAGTACTGTAGCAACTCAAGCGCTGAGTTGGAGTGTTCGGGCCGCCACGTCTGGGGAGTGATGAATTTACCTTCAGGGTATAGATCAGTTAGTGCTTGATATCCCAGGTTTTCCCAGTGTTGAAGGAAATCCTGGTGGTGCGTGGGGGGAAAGGCCTGGGAATTGCCGCATGGGAAGCCACTTATAATATGGACGATGCTCCTGTTCGGAGTTCAGAATCCTATTCCATGCTCTAATCGCGGTAGCTACAGGGTCTGCCGGGGCGTCTGACTGGAACGTGCAGTGTAGTATTAAGCTCATGATATTAATCCTAAATCCTGCCAGCTTCTCTAATTTGACATGAGGGGGCGGGTTCGAGTGTGCGTACCAGTGTGTGGTGTGTTGGTCCTGTGCTGCAATCCAGTATAATGTTAGGTCTGGGGCTGCGAAGCCCCCTTTCTCGTAAGGTAGGGTCATGTGTTGCCACTTCTTGCGGACAGCACCGGAATGCCAGAGAAAATGGGTGCACGCTGAGTGGAGTCTCTTGAAGTATTGGTTCCCGGGCCACACTGGTACATTAGCAAAGATATAAAGAAGCTTGGGAACCGCTATCATTTTTACCAGGGACAGTCTGCCTGCCAGGGACAGTGGGAGGCTGCGCCATCTAAGCATCTTGGATTTGATGAGCTGTGCTGCTGTCTCGTAGTTATCTGTCAATAGAGAGGTTTTGGTTAGTGACATTTGTACCCCTAGGTACTTGATGCCCCCAGGGGACCAGCGCAGGGGAAATTCTGAGGACGGTTGTTGGGTTGCCGTAGTGAGGGGAAATATTTCAGATTTAGAGTAGTTGATGATGTAGCCAGAGTACGTGCCAATTTTGGTTATGTCACGGATGATAGGGTCTAGATGTGTGGAGGGGTTTCTAACATATAGGAGTACATCATCTGCGTACAGTGAGATGATTTCTGGCATATCTTGTAATCGAATACCTTTATGGGTGTGTCTATCCCTGGTGTAGTCTGCCATGGGTTCAATGGCGAGCGCAAAAAGGATGGGGGAGAACGGACATCGTTGGCGGTACCCCTGTGTAACGCAAAGGGAGAGGAAACAATGGAGTTGACCAGCACCCTGGCCGTTGGGCCAGCATATAGCAGTTTTACATAGGAAATCATATTTGGCCCTAATCCCATTTTCCCCAACACAGCCCATAGGTATTGCCATGAAACCATGTCAAATGCCTTCTGGGCGTCTAGCGTGACCGCCACTGTGTCTGCCTTAGGGTCAATTCTGGACATAACATTAAAGAGATGGCGAATATTAAGTGCAGTAGAGCAGCCAGGAACAAATCCACTTTGGTCTGAATGGACCAGGTGGGGCATGAACAGAAGGAATCTGTTCGCTATTATTTTGGCAAATATTTTCATATCTGTATTGATAAGCGATAGGGGCCTATATGAACCACATTCGTCAGGGGGTTTCCCTGGTTTAGGGAGGACAGTGATTAGGGCTTCCCTGAGGGAAGGGGGGAGGGTGGCTAACCGGAGTGATTCTGTCCAGACCCCGTATAGTATGGGAGCAAGAATGGCAACGTGCTCCTGGTAGAACTCAGATGTGAGTCCATCAGGACCCGGGGCTTTGTTCTTTGGTAGATCTGAGATTACCTTGACAATCTCATCTAGGGTGAATGGGACTTCCAGTTGTTCCTTAGTGTTTTTGGAAGATGAGGGTCATGGGGATGCTTTCTGGCAGGTCATCTAAGTCGTGGGCTGTGTGTTCAGGCTGGGGGCCATACAGCTTGGCGTAAAAACTGGCAAAGGCGTCAATGATGGCTTGGTCAGACCAGTGCCATAGGCCGTTCTCGTCTACAATGCTATCTATGCGGGCCCTGCCTCTCTCCACACGCACTAACTTGGCTAGAGTTCTTCCAGGCCTGTCACCCTCTCCATACCTTCGGGCAGCCACAGGGCACGCACAGTATCGCACCTCGCTCAGAGCGTGAGATTCAAAAAGCTCTAGTTCCGTTCTAATTTTGGCTAGAGTTGCTGGATCTGGCGCGGAGGCATACTGTTGCTCAAGGTTTTTAAGCTTCGTTTCAGAGCTATTGAGGGTCTGCCTTATGGTTTTGAGGACCCCGGCCTCCCTCGATATGCACATCCCTCTTATGTAAACTTTAAATGCCTCCCACTGGGTCCCTTCGGGCGTGTCTTGCAAAGTATTGCTCTCGAAGAACATGTTTATATCCGCTAGGATCTCAGCTTTAAGGATGATATCAGATAGAGCCTCAGATTTAATGCGCCAGGTGGGTCGGCGGCCAGAGTATTACCCATTTGGATCTGTAGCAACACGGGGGAGTGGTCAGAGAGCGTGCGTGCAAGGATCTTGACATCAGACACCCTACCCACCCGGCATCCCAACAGTAGGAACATGTCTATCCTTGACGAGCTGTCATGCACTGTTGAGTAAAAAGTGTAATCCTTATCCTGGGGATGGAGCGTTCTCCACACATCGTGTAAGTTTAGGGAATCCATGTGTGTAAGGAGTCATTTGGCAGCTCGGGACGTGACCCTGCGGGTGGTGGTTGTTCTGTCCAGGGCATTATCAAGTATCAGATTCATGCCCCCCCACCATATGATGGGAACTTCAACGTATCTCATAAGGATGGTGGTCACAGCATCTATAAATTCAGGGGAGTCAGTGTTGGGGCCATATGAGTTCACTAGCAAGCATTCGTCGTTAGCCAGCGTGCAGTGGAGAATTACATACCTGCCCTCTGTATCAATGTGGGATGTGTGGAGAACAAACTTCACTGATTTGTGGATGAGAGTCAGGACTCCCCTGGATTGGGTGGAGAATTGGGTATAGAACCTGTTGGGGCCCCAAGCCTGTGAGAGGTTGGCGGATAGGAGTTTCAGAGCATGTGTCTCCTGCAATAGGAGTACCTTGATCCCATGTCTTTGTGCATATGCTGTGATCCTGCGGGACTTAGTGAAATGTGTCAATCCCCGAACATTCCACGTCAATAATTTAATAGACATGATTACTCTTTATGGGACATCTCTGATCGAGGATATGCCCTTGTCTGCAACCACATTTGCTGTGGTGGCCTGGAGACATGCTGGCCATTTATGGTACATACCAGTGGAAGGATCTATCTCTGATTACCACTAAATGTGCTGCGGAGGCCCAAACCTGCCTCCCTTTCAAACCAGTCCTTTCCTCTCTGCCAGTTTTTATAAAACATTCACCAACTGATCCACCCCCCCCCTCACCGCCTGGTGCGAATTAGCAGTGTGATAACACCCTCCTGTGAAGTGACCATCTGCGTGCCATCCCCAATTTAGCAGCGCACGGTGTTCCTTACCCGTAACAGGAGTGTCAGGGTGTCGTAACAAACCTGGCCACTCCGACCCATTTGCCCAACGGAGAATTTTCTTCATCCCATTAAATTGTTTGCGCTCTGCCTGGACCCCCACTGAGAAGTCCGGGAAGATTCTGATGACTTGAGAATCCATTTTTAGCTTGCCCTTTTCTCGTGCCCATCGCAGTATGTGGTCTCTGTCTCTATAGCTAAGGACTTTCGCTATTATCGGTCTCGGAAAGTCGCCCGGCTTCGGGGGGGGAGCGAGTGATCTGTGAGCTCACTCGATTGTGAAGAATGGTGAGAGTTGAGGGTCGCCAAGGAGATCTTTGAGAAGGGACTCGACCGCCAGCTCCATGCGGCCCTTGAGTGCCGATTCTGGGACTCCTACAATGCCGCTGTTATTTCTGCATGACCTCGATTCTAGATCATCACACTTGGCCTTGACACTTTTCATGTCACGCACTAACCCTGAAACAGTATTTTGTAGGGTAAGTATATTGTCTTCATTTGTCCCAACTCTAGTTTCAGCCTCGGTGATCCTAGTGCTATGTTGGTCCAATTTCGTCCTAAGTGAGGCCACGTTTGCATTTATATCGTCCAGTTTCTCGTGGAATGCGGCAAAATTCTTAGCCATGGATTCCATCATTATCGCCAGATTGGGCTGTAGGGGGTCCATTGGGGGCTCCATGTCGGTGTCGTTAGAAGTGGTGGCATCCTGCTCCCGCATGGGCGCTAGCTTGGCAAACCTGTCCATGGCCCCCGTCATTGTCACCCTGCGAGATTTGTTGGGCATTACGAGGGTAGATGATATGTGTAGAGATAGGACGCCTTCGCTGCCACTTTTTAGGAACAGAGTCTGGTAGGCTAGGGGGGGGCAGCAAATCAAGATGGCGCGGGGCCGGACCCACCGAAGGAGAGCAAGGGCTTAAGGATACTTTCAGTAGGGGTTCTTCTCTGGTGCTCAAGCGGGGGCCACAAGGCAGGGAACAACGAACAGCGCGCAGTGCCACACAACAGCGAGAGTCCACGGGCCTCCCAATCACAGCAGTAGGAGGGCTCCAGAACAAATCACTCCCAAAAGGTGGGTTAAGTAGACCTCAGGTGTCGTGGTGCAGTGACCCGTGGCGGGGAAGGCTCAGCCCCGCAAATCAGATGGTGTGGTACTCCATGTCAGTGGGGGGCCAGGCACAAGGATCCAGAGCGGAGCCCCCGAGACCGATGGTGATTTGGTATGGGGACCACTGGTGCCCAGACTCCAACTGTGGCAATGCGTAGGGGAAGGACCCACTTTATCAGTATGTTTACGCCTGCTGGTTAGGTTCAGCCACGTGGCCGCATTTTCCGAGCAGGCCCAGCAGAGGGTGAAGGCCACGTCGTGTGGCGGGGCGGCCGGGATAGCTCAGCAGCCCGCAGTGGGGATGCAGGGTCACAATGCAGCCCCCATAATTAGGCACAGGAGCCGGTGGGCAGCTTATATTTATGTGTCAGCAACCCCCTGGCTCCTCACCTTGATCTCCAGACCTCAGCAGCCCGGGCGTCCGTGGGTCGAGCCCTCCCGCAGACACGGCGGCCGTGGCGCTCCCAGCTGCGTGGGGCATGGCAAATCCGAGGCCCAGAGGGGACTGCCGTCCACAACACCAGGGCGGTGAAGCCCGCAGGAGAATCGCAGGGGAGCCGGCGCTGGGTAAGGCCTCCCGTGGAGCTCAGCGGGATAGCACGCCTCGGTCCCCCGGGCAGCGAGGGGGTCCTGGTGAACATTCGTGGGGTTTCCAGGGCAGAGGAGGGGAGGGAGGGCTCAGCTTCGGCCCGGCAGCTGGCTCGCCATGGCAGGCCTGAACGATCCGTCTTCTGTAAGGGAGCCGCAGTGCAGGGCAGAGCGCGGCCCTGCCGGCCCCCTAGCGTACACACGGCTCGGGTGTCAGGGTTCTGTAGTCCAGCTCCGGTGCTTCGATTTTTTCCCAGATTGGGTATGGATGTAGCCCGCGATCAGCACTACATAAAATGCATAATTCCACAGCAGGTAATGACGTTTTCACGCCGATGTGAATCGATGGAGGATTGCTGGGCACGGAGCTCAGGGCTTAAGCAGCCATCTTGGCGGCTGCTCCACAGTGCCCCCAAGTGCAAAGGCTTTGAGAGAAATTCTGAGTGCCACAGGGAGCCAGTGGAGGTTTCATCTAGTGTCAGAGATATGCATTTTCCTAGGGATATTGAGAGCCGCTCTGATAGCATTATTCTGGGTTACTTGGAGCTTGTTAATGTTCTTTTGGCTAGTTTCCAGATAAAGGACATTGCAGTAGTCAATTGTGGCCATTACAAGGGTTCTTGCCAAGATGATGCAGTTAGGGGTGGTGATGAAGGGTCTGCAAGCTGTCACCGATTTGTTTTGTCAGGGAGAGGGTCAAGTGCAGATGGAAACAATGTTTTTGGTGTTGTTTGAAACCTTAATGGTGTTCCCATCGATGATAAAACTTGGAAAGCAGGGTCCATTTTGCTAAGTCCTGGGTGGGAGACTTGGATGAGTAACTCGGTCTTATCATCGTTTAACATAGACCATGATAGTGGCCATCCATGCTTGGATGACTGAGTAGACCTTGTTAAGAGACTTTGAGTCAGTTGTGTAGTACCAAGTAATGGGGATGAGTATCTGGGTGTCATCCGCATAGTTCGTATCGGTGACACCCAGATGATCAAGAATATCAAATAGAGCTTTGGTAACAACTTTGAATAGTGTGGGGGATACACAGGACCCTTGTGGGACCCCGCTGGTAACAGGTAAAAGATCAGCTGAAGCAGTTAGGGAGAAAACATGCATGGCTCCGTTTGCAAGGAATTACCTGAGCCATGATGTGGCCTCGTCTGAAAAATGGGCAGCGGTTTTTAAATGATGGCAGAGAATTAGATGATCGACCAGATACGATGCTGCCGAGAGGTCAAGTAGTAGTAGTAGAGCTATCTTGTTTTTGTCTTTAATGTCCTGTATTTGTGTTTTGAGGTCTAAGAGGGCTGACTCGGTGCCAGGTTTAGGGCAGAAGCCTGATTGTCGGAGACCGAGGAGTCTATTGGACTCAAGGTATTCCTGAATTTGTAAATAGGCTGTTCGGTCTAAGATTTTCAAGAGGAAGGGCACTGTGGTGATTGGTCTGTAATTATATGGGTTGTTAGGGTCAATTGTAGGTTTTTTAATGAGGAGGATGACCCACGCATCCTTAAGATTGTCAGGGACAGTGCCAGCTTTAAAAGAGGCATTAATAAAGGTGGTGATTAAGGGGGGTAGGTCATGGGCAGCTTCTTTGATGATGGGTGCTGGACATGAGTCACCTTGACAGTTTGAAGGTTTTAGTTTTTTGATGATATTTTCCACTTTCAGATGGATAATGGAGAGAAGCTGAAAGGTTTGCAGGAATGTGTAGGTACTGACAAGCTGTAGATAGGTATCATAGAGAGAGGGTATGTCATCAGGCTACATTTTCTATTGCTAATTCTAGTCTTCAAGGTAGTCATTTTATCCAAAAGTGCTTTTTGTATACTAGTACACCAGGCGACATTTGTGTTGCACTTGCCTATTGGGGTTATAGGAGATTCAAGCTCTTTGAGGATCTTGAAGAGCTCTTTGGTATTGAATTCTGCCTGAAGGATCCGTTTGTTGTAGGTTCCCTTTTAGCTGTGAAAATTGCTTCCTTGTAGTTAACAGATGCAGTAATCAATGTATTTTTGTATTTGAGTCTGTTGGATGACTTTCCAGTGTGATTCTGCATTTCTTTTGGCTTTGCATAAGACTCTCAGCTGAGCTATAAACCAAGAATTGAGGTGCGCACGCTGTTTGGGTTTACATACTTTTAGTGGAGCTATGTAATTTAGAGCTTTTAGTATAGTTTGGTTATAGGTATCCACAAGGGATTTAGGGTCAGAACAGGAGTCTGCGGCTTTATTGAGAAGGGGGAGGATGATGGGTAGTTATCTCTCCTTATTAATGTCCTTCTTGTTGCGGGTTTGAATCGAAGGTGCCACGCTAGGTTAGGATTAAGTGGCGTTGCTTTGACAGTGAAATTTATCTTGAGATGATCAGACCAGATGCAAGGAATGACTGATATCAGGTTGATACTGCAGTTCAAGTCAGCAAGCCAATCAAGGGTTCTCCCTTTGGCATGTGTGGCTCATGCATGTGATGGTTAAACCCTAGGTCAGTCAATGAGCTGGCAAGGTCAAGGGCTTTAGTGTCGTTGGGGTCTTGGAATCCAAGGTTAAGGTCACCCAGGAGTATTTATTTTTGTTAGGCTTAGTATTAACAGTGAGAAGGGTAGAGATATCCTCTGCAAAGGAGTAAATGGGACCTGACGGACGATAGATAAGGTGCACTGTGGCAGTTTGGTTTGGTGATAGCGCTAGCTTGACAGATAGTAGCTCCGGAGAGGGAATCTGGTTATTGGGGTTTGGTCTAAGCTCAAGGGCATTTTGAAGATGAAGACAACTCCCCCACCTCCCGCAACTCCCAACCCCCACACATTAGTCTTAATTCTAATTGTGCATGATTTCTACACAATATTGTAACATTATTCAACGTATGCTTGCACACCAACAATATTACAAAGGTGCTAGAGCAAAAGGCTGGTGTGAGTAAAATAGTATATACATTATTTAAAAATTAGTTGTATGAGTAGTCCAGGGTTGACACAGAGTGGCTGCATTTCAGAGTGAATAAATTAACCGCATTCATCAGGACAGGACTCCCAAATCATTTTTGCATCCAAAGGAATGGTCTACCGTAGGTAGAGTCCTCAGGAAGGGATCTTTAAACAATTGTTTCTTAATAGGCCATCATCTCTGGTATGGAAATTAAATAAGATTGTTGACAAAGCAGTCTGGAAGGGTAGAGGAGTAAATCCCTCTTTTTACAGTGGCCAGGTCGCAGGCAGTTAGATGAAAGGAGCATGCAGGAGTTGTGTGCGCTCAGAAGCTAGGGGGTTATGCACAGACACCAACACACATGAAACTGTTTTTTAAATTACACGTGCAAATCAACATTTACTTTGGCATGGTATTCATAACACATGTGCTTTGTTAGTTTCTGCATTCATTGGTTATTGCAATAATCTTCTGTGACCCCATTTTCCTCCATCATCAGATGGCTTGTTGTATTTTTACCCTCTGCAACAAAGGGAAAATCTTCCACCCAGTTTATATCCAGCTTACTTCATTAACCTTTTGGTACCATAAAGGTTAATGAAGTTCTGCTTTGCATCAAATATGATAGCTTACCAATTATTATGCAGGAGGTATTTTATTTATTTATTTTATACTCACATCCAAATATTGTCTTGCTCTCCTGTACTTGGAGGGGCTATCCCGCCCGTGGGCTTTTTCTTCCCCCTTGCTCACGGCCCACAATCTCCTTTCCTGCAACTAGTGAGCCACCGGCTAGTTCTTGTCAGTCCAATGCCCCTGAGCCGAATCTCGAATCCTCCCCAGTCACAGCCTTCAGCAAACTCTAGCTCCCAGCACAGCCATCAGCCAGCTGTGGCTCCAACCACCAACCCCCTAATTTCTCCTTTCCCCCTCTATATAAACTCCCTTATTTTATCTATGCCCCCTGTAAATTTTCTTCACATGTCTCCACCTTCTTCACCTCTTACAATATCACATGCCAGCTTGTGTAATTTTCCAGCTCCTACCTCGTCCCATGATGAACTTTGAACAAGATTTCATTTGGCACAATCTCATGATGCTGGTGCAATAATGTTACCATTACATCCCTTTCCTTCACTTCCCTTCCCTCCTGTTCTAACTTGCACAAACAATGATTGGTTTCTTTCAAGGCCATTCTCACGTCTGTTCCATGCTCGGCCGCTAGGAATCTTTTTCTTCACGAGGCTCTGTTGTTCACATTTGATTTCACTTGGTTTTTTGAAAACCCAACTATATTTATGCACCTGTGGCTATGGAAGCATTTGCGTGGCCTAAGCAAATCTAAACTCACTCTACTCAGCTCCCAATTATAAATGTTAATGTAAAAGTAATTGCACCTACTGCACAAACTCTTTGACCCTCATTACAGTTTTGGTGGTATCCCGCTGTAAATCCGGTAGAATGCGACCAAAATAGTAATACCATTTCCTCCACTTGGAATGCTTGAATTACCTACATATTCCAAGTGGCGGAAATGACAGTAAATCCCCAGTCTATGGAGTCCAAGACTCCATGGAGGTGATTGCTGTAATTACTGGCACTGGTGCCTGTAATTACAGAATGTATTGGCCTGTGGGGTCTAGTTTTACCTCAAGCTCTTGACTGGAGGTAAATCAGTGTCACCAAATACTTGTGTTTTGCCGTTGCAGTAAAAGTGCAGGTGCTGGAATTACCAGCAGTTTTACTGGCACTCTTACTGCACCGGCAAAACTGTAATGAAGCCATTTATCTCATACATTCTCTAACAGTTCTAACTTAGATGCTGTACAGTGAAGTCAATTTTACCCTTTCTGCCAAGTGTTTGAATATATGGTTATCAATTGTGTGTTATTATGTTGCCTTTAAATCAGCATTTGGCTCCACAACACCCTACCTATTTAAAAGAGCAGTGGTCTTTTATGGAGCACAGGTACTATTTCTGCAAAATCATGCAATCACATGGGAAATGCAAGATGTTTTGGCCTCTGCTTTTGGGCTAAGGTTAAAATTTCTGAAAAAGAATAAGAATGTGACATTGTGTTAGCTGGAATGATTCTTTCCCTGCATTCTATGGGACTGATTCAAAGAAGCATTTTATAATGGCACAATCCCATTGGAAAACACTCTGAGAATCGGACCCTATGCATTTCTTTTATCTTTCTTACCTGATGTTTATGCTTTGTATTGACAGGCTTGCTAGATGTATTCTTTATATTGTATCATGCATCATTGTCACATTATATGGGGTAATTTAATAACAGCCTATTTTTAACTTTTTTGAGTAGGTGCTTGTTAGGGAGAATTCTCTGTTTAGGCTGCATTTCCTAACCTAGTGAGTCTCCCAGCAGCTTTGCTGGATTTATGGAGTTTGTTTTTCCCATCCTGCCAAGAGTGAGACTCTTTTCTCCCACTCTTGGACGTGAATGTGGTTAATTCCTTTGAATGTCAATGTGTTCTATGGGCTATGGGGTATTTTACTCCATAGGGTCTCATGTGTTTTTGCTATGTGTGTTACACCGCACTCTCTGTGCCATAACACAGGGGCTTCCTAGAGGATCCCCACCATAGACTCCATACCCTGAGACTGACTACTGTCTCCCAGGGCATGTAAAGTCACCATTGGCTTTACTAGACCTAAATTTACTAACAGAACTAGTACAAACCATCCTATTGTGGACGTACTGGTAGGGGTAATTCGATTACCCCTGGGTCTGTTGTTCGAGGGGGCACTGTCCCGTCCCCCCTCGTTGAGTTTTGGCTGGTGGCAGTGGAAACTACTTGTTATATTCGACCCCAAATATAATTCTATGGGATTCTTCGCATTGTTGGAGGCTAATACTTTTTCCCGTTAGTCTCTAACATACCGCCAGTTTATTTGTCTTAAATAAATCTACCGGTCGGTATTTTCTGCCAGAACTCGGTTTTTAAAATGGCATCTGTGTTCACCTCTGTAACTCCGAACCAAAGGTTGAGCCCTTGGTTCCACTTTTGGCGGGCTTCTACACAGAGGCCCTCCAGAGTGGTGCCATTCTGTCTGGGTACCACAGGGGGTGTGGGAGGGGATTTAGGCACCCTGGACTGAGTTGCCTTGCCAACTCAAGTCGCACTCTGGTGTGATTGGCCCAAGTGGTGAGCCACCCCACTCACCACTTAGCGTGTTTTGATTGACAGCTAGGCTGAATGAATGGGGGTTTGCTGCATAAAAGCAGGGCTTTTGGGACTGGATCTTCAGAAGTCGCCACAGGACCTAAGAATCCGACGAGGGTAAAGCTGAGCCGACCTGCAACGACGACACTTCCGGTGGAGCCCTGCTGAACCGACTCACCACTTCTTTGCTTTTCTTTGCTTCCAGGGCATAGTGGTCGAATTGCCCGTGCTGAGCACCCCGGCAACTGGATAGCCACTATCCCGTACCGCAACCAAAAGGTGGTGCCTTGTGACGGAGCACTACGCGGCTGGTCTCTTCCCTGGTGGTGCAACGATCTTCAACTTTCCTTCGACGACGAGATCATCTCATCTCTTGGCAAAGCCCCGACTTGCATCCACCACCAGGAACAACTGCCCCCGCCGGAGCTGTCTCTCCACGCACAAGGTACCGTGTCCGCCTGGCTTCCCTTGTGACGGTTAGCGTGAGGTGTCTTAATCCTTGCCTCTCCATTTGGGTCGCCTCCAGACCTTCTTAACTTTTTGTTCTAAACTGGTCCAACCTTTCTGTGACAATTTGCTACAAAGACTCGAAGTGCATTTCCACTGTGATACTTTTTGGGACATATTGCCTTGCCTCTCTCCGAGTGAGCCTGGCCTCTGAACTTTGTGATCCACAGTAGACCCTGCCTTACTTGCCTTGCATTTGCTTCGTAAAAGTGTTGGTACCGAGTTGGTTTCATACCCTGCCTTTTCTCTCCCGTTCTAACGAATATTAGAGTGCCATCTAGGTTGAAGCATTCACCTCTGTCTGCAAATAAGTGGTGCCGTTGAACCTAGACTTGTCGAAATATTGTTAGAGGAGTGAGGTACTTATAGTAATCGTAATTGGGGTTGGTTGCCGTATTAGTGCCAGTGTGTTTTTCATAGATGTGTTTTTATAAATAAATAACTATATATCTTTACACTCAAGCTCTGTCCCGTGTCTGCTTGTTCTACTGTGTAGATTGCCCTATCTTGTATACTCCACATACTGCCTAACTCTTCTTGAGGGAAGTCTGACTGCTCAGCCACAGCTACCAAGTGAATCTGTGTGGTACAGACTGCTACCAAGTAGGTTTACTGCCAAACACCTGTAGGCCTACATTTTTTGCAGTGGTCCCAGAGGGAACTGCAGAGGTTTCCGCTTAACAGTGCTGGGATACTGATTTCATGATAGCAGAGCATTTTTTCTTCTTTTCTTTGTGCTCCTTATATAACTATAAAACCTGAGCTGGTGGCCGAGATGGCATGGTAATGGCCTGTGACCCAACTAATAGGCCCGAACGAAGCAAGGGCCTTAACAATGGGCCACAGTCACATTAATACCCATCCGTTACACTGACAAGGGTGTTACCGGTAATAATAATCATTTGTTTTTAATATAGCGGTTTAATCTAAAGCGATTTACATAATACATATTTAGATACTTACCTCCCAATTCTAAATGTTAATGTAAAATGTTAATGCACCTACTGCACAAACTGTTTGGCCCTCATTACAGTATTGGTGGTGATATTAGCACCAGAGTTTTCCAACTGGAGTGCTGAATACAACCAATTTGTTTGCATGCTTGTGGTATCCCATTCTATCAAAGAAATACTTACCTAGCATGGCCACCATGGAAATGGAAGGTGGGGTTTGATGCAGAGTCCCTCTTCCATTTCCACTGAGCCCTGTATTGCTGATTGGCTGTGGTGCCCAACTCGGGAGGTAATTTTTTATAGTGCTGCAGGCACACAGATGGTGGGTACAAGTTTCATATCTTTGCTTTTGATGTTGTTTTTCGTGTCAAAGTATGATACAAGGGTTTCCTTTTGGTGACCTCTGTCATTGATGCAGGTGATGGCTAATGTCTTAGAGGTTAGAATGGAATAGATGTATTCTGCAAGTTATTTTTCTGTGATATAGAGAAAGCTTAATATTTACTTATTGAATAAATAGTTCTCATTTTGAAACCATTTCCTATTTACAATCATGGAAATATGGATTCAGTAACATGAAAGGTTCCAGCATCATACCATTTCCCCCACCCACAGAGTGGTGCCAACATGGACTGCATCCTTATGGAGGAGGGTATAATAATTGTGCAGCCAAAGCTTAGAGTGTCACCTATTTCTCATGCAGTTTCAATTGTAGCAGTATCATAAGTAATTGGATTGGCTCAAGCGACCACTCCACAACCATTGAGTGGGTCATCAAGATACCCTACGGATGCACATTAAACAATGGGTAGGAGCTTACCATCAACATAGATTGATGGGAGAGACAGAGCCTCAATGTGGGATGCCAGGCCCTCTGGAGCCAACGTACAAATGTAAGCAGGTGTGATCAACAGGCAAGAGTGCATCAGGATCAGGTCCCTTTGGCCTGGGCCCAGTACTGTCTCACTGGAGGTGGAATATACATAATTCATCCCTGAGAGTCATTAAATATTATCTGCTCCATGTATTAGACACGAAGATGACACACAGTCACAGAAAAGTAATGTTCCATAAGCTCTCAAGTCAATAAGTAGATATCCGTTATCATAGAATGCTGTTTAACATTAGATTATTAGAATTGAGGAGCGTAGATCCTGTGAGACAACCAATAACTTAACCAGTAAGGATTGCTAGGTGTGGAGAAAGAGGGTACCTATTTCTCTCAGAAGTAATGAGCACAAGTGGAAGGGGATATGATTAAAAAGTGCCCATTATTTCTGGAGTATGTATCCTCCTTTAAAAGACTAAACTAAGCAATGGATCTATGCTCACAAAGCATGCATTCAGTGATTGCGTTGTATTTGCTAACTTACCCCATTCTTAATTATGTCTATGCTGTCATCAGTTGGCTGAAACCAGCCCTTTAATTGGGAGGGGGCCAGCCAGGCCTGACCCCGGCAGTCTCCAACTTGTGGGCCTGGGCCAGGGCCCTGCAAGGGCACCCAGTCCCACCAAGCAAGGACGGGACACGTTATTCCAGCATGGCCGCAGCCGAAACGGGAGATGTGCCCGCCATGATGACGTCAGGCTGCTGTGACAGAGGTGCCAGCCAGGAACCGCGTTGCACAAACTGCAACTTGTCGCTGGTTGGCACTTCAGTCTGTCACAGCACAGGAAACGTGTTGGTCCCCAAACTAACTTCCTCTCACAAATAGATGAAGTCACTGCAAAGGACAGGAAGATACACTCGCCGAGAGTGACTAGGCAGCAGGCTAGTTTCAGCCACAAATAAGCATCTGCTTCTCGCCAAGAAGGAGAAACAAGCTGCAGGTCTATTTCATAATGTAGATTTAGTGCTTGAATGTAACAGCGGGAGACTGATGTCTGGCCACTGACTTCAAGACCATGGCTCGTAATGTATGTGTTTCAGCACTTTTATGGGCCCTGGGTAAGTGGGGCTCTGCCCTTTAGGGGTGGCAGTGAGTAAAAGAGAGTTCTTGAACCTGGGATCGTCTTGCCTCTGTACATCAAAACACTTCCAAGGCCTTTTCTAGAACAGTATGACATTCCCCCGTCCCCCAGAACAGCACTATAACGATCTGGCATTGCCTGACTCCAAATTTCCAAAACCCAGGCCAGACTGTACTTACTTTGGTCGGCAACCCCCTATGTCTCTTTGAAACCTGCCACCCATGGGGGCTATACACTCTAGGCCAAACGACCCGAGCTGCTCTGACAAGCACGAAATAGGCTCAGTTACAGATTCAAATTGTGAGGTGTTTACTCAGCTTTCCATGAATTGGATATTGATAAACTGAGGAGCAGATATCCGGATATTACAATGAACACCATCAGTGCGCAATGAAGGCATCATCGCCTTTTCTAATTATATCCTCCTTGTGGCAATAGCCTGTAGAATGGCAGAGCAGCGTTTTGGGATGCAGGCAGTTGGGGAAGGGGGAGTGTAGTGAATGTTTTGGTGCCAAGCAGTATGATGATATCATTACCTGGTGCTCCCACTTGGTGACTTAAGTCCGAGATTGTGGGTCGTGAGCCACGAGGGCCAGGACCTTTAGTGGGCTACAGAGTGATGGTCCCTCTTACAGTTAGGCCAGAGAAACGAGAACCCTGCACACCGAAGGCCAGAGCTGCACTGCTGCTCTTGTCAATAAAACTGAAGAGAATTTCCAAAGTGAGAAGGCGAGAGGGAAAGGGGCCTGAAAGTCATGAGTATGTTATTGGGTGACAGAGGACGAAGAACGGATAAGAATAGTTATGGGGGAAGTAAAGGTAAAGAACTTAAAAACAGGGAGCAAAGGAATGAAAGGAGAAAACAGGAAGAGTGAACGAACATGTGGGAATGCAGATAAAGGTGAAAAGGAAGAAAGAGGGGAGAAAATAAATAGTGACAGAGCACAAGTTAAGTAAGTGAATACAGAAGGTGTAGAAAAGATCAAAGGATTCTTGACATTTTTAAGGTGCAGTACTCTGATGAGCACACTTTTTGGACTTGATTCATATCTCCTGTGGTTCAGTAAGATGTCCACAAAATTGCAGCAAGATTTAGAATTCGGAAGACTGTGCACTAAACAATGGCTTGAGGTCCAAGGTTATTGGGGTATTGCAGCTCTGCAAGGTCGCAACACCATGTGGGATGACTCATAATGCAGGTGTTTTTGAGTCTTTTGGGCCACACTAGGCTCTGTGTTGGGTTTGTCCATTTTGGAATACCCAGGTTGATTGGAAGGAAAGGTAACAGCAGACTCTGGTTACACAGCATGCTCTCTGGTCACGGGAAATCGCCTGAGCCACATTTTCTTAATTAACCTCTTTGGATTCAGTTCCAGTGATCGGCTACTTCTTCAGCTTCCAGGATCAGACTTTTTTGCAGGTACCCAGTCAATCAAACAGCCATGCAACATTCAAGCTTGGGGGATTGGCAGTCCTTCCAGGACAGCCATCCACCCAGTTTGAACTGGATTCTCACAGTAAGGCTTGAAGACAAAGGCATGCAGAGGTTTGGATTCCTCCCTCACTTCCTGCATTCACTGACACTCTGGGGCCTGGGCGGGGAATCCACAGGATTCCTGCAGAAGATAAAGTTAACACAAAAGATTTTCCCAGCCTGGATGTCAGGTGAAGGAACAATAAAGGAAAAGGAACACTAAAATGGCAGAAAAAAAAGACATAGGCCATTTTGGTAAAAGTGCACCCATGGGTGCCTTTACTGGGACTGTGCAGACAGCCTGCGATAAAGGTGAACACAATAATAATAAAAGGTTCACTGCCACTAGCCATTGAATGTAAGTTTGTCCTTGTAACATAAATATTACATTTAAAATGAGAAAGGGGATACACAGTATCTCCCCAGCACTCCACATACAGTGGGGGTGCTGGTATCACTTAATAAAAGGGATACAGATATTGTTTCTACCCTTGGGAACTGTAGTCAACCAGAGGAAATTAAAAGGGGACCCCCATGGGAAGCCCAGCAACAATAGGCAGCATGTGTCAAAAGTTGACAAAGAGGACACAATTTAAAATTCACTATGGAGAGTCTTAATAATGACACCCACAAAACGAGTAAAAGTCTCTGTGAGTGTGGTAAAAGGTTCCCACTCACTGAGGTAAAGGGATAAAAAATCCACCAGTAAAGCAAAATGTTCTGGGGTTGGCACAGGTCAGAAAGATTTATCATTGCTATGAAAGTCTTACATAACACACATAGTCTCCCTACCAACTCGGCAAGCATCATCACTTGTGTCTCTAGACTCTAAAATCTTTCTTGATCCCTAAAGGCATTTCTCTGTGCACTGTGCTCTAGGTCTATATTGATTTGAATGAAACTGCCTGAGCCTGTTCGCTTTTTGCTGACTGGATTTGGCTGGTATTTCCCTAAAATCTCATGATAATGGAAGTGGAGAGTGCAGTGTTCTTCCTTGTCCATAATCGCCTTGTTCTTTGATGTGGGCATGGACATGTGGGATGTATGCCACATTAGGCTTTTCACTATGCTGATACTGTTCTCTTTGTTGAGCCCCTGTTTCAATCAATCTGTCCACATAACTTGGTTCCATTTGATTACTGTGCCCATATGTCATTGTCATTGGATTAAACCTACTTTGAGCTCCCAGTGCCTGGTATGGTCCATAAAGTGATTGACCACTGGTGCTACTTGGTTCTGTTAGACAGTGATGAAAGCCTATCCTGGGAGATTTCTATAAGTATCTTGAATTTACTATGTCAATTTTTCTCTTGGATTGAAACACTGGCAATGATGATACTGCATCCTCTGCCTGGGTCCTTCCTTGCACTGGCAATTTCGTCTGATTTTGAGACATGCCATTCTTTGGATTTCCTTTTTCCAAAGCCATGCATTTCCTGGACTTACTTTCTGAGAATTAAGGGAGAATGAAAACATGTTTTACTTTGTTTTTATGTTCCTTACTCAGCATCTCTGTGTGAACCACTTCGAATATCTTCTTGGCTTGGTCCAGCACCCAATGAATAGTTTTCTCATTTCAGAATGTGTGTACTCTGTGTCAAATCTTAAAATAACCTTCTTAATATCTGTAGAAATTGCTTGGGGGACTAATCTGGGCCTGCTGGCAAGGCATAAGCTGCCTGCTTTGCATCTTGTATCAACCTATATGGTGAGAAAAATGTTCCAACTACCATTTATCCCATGATACAACATGTTCAGTTCTACTACGCAAAGTTTCAGCATGTTTTGTGTCAACTGTCCAATGGAAACATCTCATATAATGCTCTCTTGGAACATTCAGGGTTTGTTAAATCTGTATGACCTGGTCAAAATGTTCCACAATAGACCCATCAGCATCCTTCAAAAATGGCTTCATAATATCTTTAAGTGAGTTAATATCTTTAACTGGATCTACATGCAATGTATTTTATTGCCTATAGCTGTCGAGTCATTGTGAGTCTCTCCCTATTACTTTTTCCCAGTCTCCTTTTCCTGTGCATTCCACAATTATGAAAATCATGGCTTCTATCTGAGATGGAGCGTCCCTCTCCATTTCTCTGTGAGCCTGCAGTGCTGTGCATGCCTTTTTGGCCGACAAACCTGGCTTCCAGACATTTTTTGGCTGGCTTGACGCTGGCCCAGCTCCCATGTCTCAGAATTACACATTCTCACATCTTGGCATATTGTGTAGCTCGTTATTACACAAATGTAAGATTCATCCTTTTAATTCTCTTGTATGCAATTTTAATTCCCTTATGTGTACTTTCAAATTTTCTATTCATCCTGAATTGAACTCATCCTACTTTGCTTTCGTTTCGACCTCGTGATTAACAGATTGATTTCTATGACTTCCTCCTTATAATCGGAAGCTATCTTTAGACTAATTTTGTTCTCTGCCATCAAATTAGTGATGTTGACTTCTAAGCACTGAACACCATGTGACAATTGATGTAATGATTGCATTTCTACTATGACCTCACCTCTATCAACGTCAATCCGACCTATTTCCCCTTTCAACTGGTTAATACGTTCTCAATAGTCCTGCATTTGTTTATTTCTCCTATTCGCTTTGTATCATATCACATTGTTGAGAACTCTTTTGTAAGTGTAAAAACTCTTCCACTAACCACATCTTCACCACATACTCAATCAATTAATTTTGATACATCACAGTCGTTTGCCATTCATTACGTCGAATATTCAACACTCTGTTTTGGATGAACCAGAATTTGTCTATTTGTGACTTTCTATCGACACAGTCAAACAGCTTAATTATACATGAGTGCAAGACAGTACCCTCTTCAAGTAAATGATCTGGAGATTATTTCCAATCTCTGAAATTAAACATTCAAACCATAAAGTCATAGTATTCAATGACTACATTTCAAAAACTAAAAACTTTGTTTCTGCATAAGCCTGCCAATCTGACATGCTAACCACAGACATGTTTCACCCTAATTGTGCATCTCACAATGTTTAAATCTATTTTATTACAACGTATCTTAAAGTTCAATTCATAAACAGCACACTACTGATAACACAATGTTATCATGGCTGACTAATTTGTAATAGCTGAGCGTTGGCTGCATTCTCCACCAATTAATATGTTGGAAAAGTAGCATATTTCTTCTACTGTGCTAATCTTATTGTTTTATTCTGGACCTTCAGCTATGCACCATCAGACTCAGTACTGTACATTTGTGTTACCTCAATGTATTCACTACTAGATGCACATAAAGACTGCTACACCATTTTGCAAATATGTACTTTATGTAAGCAATCTCCTCAGCTTGAATCAATCAGTTCTGTTACATAATATGTTGTGTAATATACAGAGAGATGTTCCTACAAGTTGTTAGTTCAAACATTATTTTGTAAGTTCTTTATATGAATTCAATTTGTATACTTTAGGATCTTGTTCAAAGAAGTTGAGATTTATTAGGTGAAATGTTATTTGTCTTGATTCAATCAAGTGTTCTCATTGGTTTGAGCATTTGTATTTTGCATTGTATTTGGTTTATTTATATTGCGCACCAGGCCCAGGGGGCACATATCTTAGAACGGTTACAGGTAAACAACCTCCAAGTCATATTGCTTGAGGCACATGGTACAGGTCATCACGGCACATAGGGCACAAATATTTCAATGAGTACACAGGGTATGCAATGAGCGTGCACAGACAATAATAACAAGTAGCTATGGCTGTCCGCATAAAAGGTCTTGGCAGGGCAGTCATAGCTATAGCATGGCATTTGTATGCAATTATGCACTAGTGGTGGCATGTTCCTTCTCAGTGAGCCAAGATTTGGCTGAGTTCTTGAATGTGGTGTATCGGAATTCAGATCTCAGTGAATTGGGAAGTGTGTTCCAAAGTTTGGAGGCAAGAACTGGGAAACTTTAAATCTAGGTATAGCAAGTGATTAAACTTGTGCAGATCTAAGTGGTTTTGTAGTTGTGTGTGCCTTGAACCGATTGGCCAGGTATTCAGGTGCTTGATCTTCTCGGCATTTATGTGTAAGTGCAAGGGCTTTGAGAAAAATTCTGACTGCCACAGGGAGCCAGTGGAGGTTTCTTCTAGTGTCAGATATATGCATTTTTCTAGGGATATTGAGAGCCGCTCTGATAACATTATTCTGGGTTACTTGGAGCTTGTTAATGTTCTTTTGGCTAGTTCCCAGATAAAGGGCATTGCAGTAGTCAATATCGCCATGACAAGGGTTCTTGCCAAGATGATGCAGTTAGGGGTGGTGATGAAGGGCCTGCAAGCTGTCACCAATTTGCAGGTGTAAACTGATGCTGAGACCACAGAATTGATTTGTTTTGTCAGGGAGAGGGTCGAGTCCAGATGGAAACCAAGGGTTTGATGTTGTCTGACTCCTTAATGGTATTCCCATCAATGATAAAAGCTTGGATAGCAGGGTCCAGTTTGCTAAATCGTGGGTGGGAGCCAAGGATGAGCAACTCCGTCTTTTTACCGTTTAAACATAGACCATGATGTGCCATCCTCGCTTTGATGACTGCGTAGACCTTGTTAAGAGCATTTGAGACAGTTGTGTTGTCTCCTGTATTGGGGATGAGTACATGGGTGTCATTTGCATAGTTTGTATAGGTGACGCCCAGATAATCAAGAATATCAAATAGAGGTTTGGTAAACACATTGTATAGTGTGGGGGATACACATGACCCTTGTGAGACCCCACAGGTAACAGGTAAAGGATCAGCTGAGGCGGTTGGGGAGAAAACATGCATGGCTCTGTTTGCAATGAATGATCTGATCCATGATGTGGCCTTGTCTGAAAAATGGGCAGTGGCTTTTAAATGATGGCAGCGAATTTGATGATCGACCAGATTGAACGCTGCCGAGAGGTCAAGTAGTAGTAGTAGAGCTATCTTGCTTTTGTCTTTAATGTCCTGTATTTGTGTTTTGAGGTCTAAGAGGGCTGACTCAGTGCCATGGTTAGGGGATAAGCCTGATAGTCATAGACCGAGGAGTCTATTGGACTCAAGGTATTCTAAATTTGTAAATAAGCTGCTCAGTCTAAGATTTTCAAGAGGAAGGGCATGTTGGTGATTGGTCTGTAGTTATATGGGTTGTTAGGGTCAATTGTAGGTTTTTTAATGAGGAGGATGACCCACACATCCTTAAGATTGTCATTGAGAATGCCAGCTTTAAGAGAGGCTTTAATAAAGGTGGTGATGAAGGGGGCTAGGTCATGGGCAGCTTCCTTGATGATGGGTGCTGGACAGTTTCAAGGTTTTAATTTTTTGATGATGTTTTCCACTTCCCCGATAGATAATAGGGAGAAGCTGAAAGGTTTGCAGGAATGCATAGGTACTGACGAGCTGTAGATAGGAATCGTAGAGAGAGGGTCTGTCATCAGGTTACATTTTCTATTATTAATTTTAGTCTTCAAGGTAGTAATTTTATCCCAAAGTGCTTTTTGTATACTAGTACACCAGGCGGTGTTCTTGTCGCACTTGTTTGTTGGGGTTATAGGAGATTCAAGTTCTTTGAGGATCTTGAAGAGCTCTTTGGTATTGGATTCTGCCTGAAGGATCCGTTTGTTGTAGGTGTCCTTTTTAGCTGTGAAAATTGCGTCCTTGAAGTTAACAGATGCAGTAATCAATGTGTTTTTGTTGGAGTCTGTTGAATGGCTTTTCCAGTGTGATTCTGCATTTCTTTTGGCTTTGCGTAAGTCTCTCAGCTGAGGTGTAAACGAAGAATTGAGGGGCACACGCTGTTTAGGTTTACATACTTTTAGTAGAGGTATGTAATGTAGAGCGTATAGTATAGTTTAGTTATAGGTATCCACAAGGGCTTTAGGGTCAGAATATGAGACTGTGGCTTTATTGAGAAGGGGGAGGATGATCGGTAGTAATCTTTCCTTAGTAATGTCCTTCTTGTTGCGGGTATGAATCGAAGGTTCCATACTAGGTATATGATTAAGTGGTGTTACTTTGACAGTGAAGGTTATCTTGTGATGATCAGGCCAGATGCAAGGAATGACTGATATCAGGTTAATGCTGCAGTTCAAGTCAGCAAGCCAATCAAGGGTTCTCTCCCTTTGGCATGTGTGGGCTCATGAATGTGATGGTTAAATCCTAGGTCAGTCAATGAGCTGGCCAGGTCAAGGGCTTTAGTGTCATTGGGGTCTTGGAATCCAAAGTTAAGGTCCCCCAGGAGTATTATTTTGTGTTAGGCTTAGTATTAACAGTGAGAAGGTGTAGAAATATCCCTGCAAAGGAGGAAATGGGACCTGGCGGTCAATAGATAAGGTGCACTGTGGCAGTTTGGTTTGGTGATAGTGCTAGCTTGACAGATAGTAGCTCCGTGGAGGGAATCTGGTTATTGGGGATTGGTCTAAGCTCAAGGGCATTTTTGAAGATGAAGGCAACTCTCCCACCTCCCCCAACTCCCCACCCCATGTATTAGTCTTAAGTCTAATTGTGCATGATTTCTACACAATATTGTAACATTATTCAACATATGCTTGCACACCAACAGTATTGCAAAGGTGCTAGAGCAAAAGGCTGGTGTGAGTAACATAGTGTATACATTATTTAAAAATAAGTTGCGTGAGTAGTCCAGGGTTCACACAGAGTGGCTGCGTTTCAGAGTGAATAAATTAACCACATTGGTCAGGACAGGACTGCCAAATCATTTTTGCATCCAAAGGAATGGTCTACGGTAGGTAGAGTACTCAGCAGGGGATCTTTAAACAATTGTTTCTTAAAAGGCCATCTTCTCTGGTAGTGAGAAATGCCAATGGAAATTAAATAAGATTGTTGACAAAGCAGTTGGGAAGGGTAGATGAGTAAATCCCTCTTTTTATAGTGGCCAGATCGCAGGCAGTTAGATGAAAGGAACATGCAGGAGTTGTGTGCGCTTAGAAGGTAGGGGGTTGTGCACAGACACCAACACACAGGAAACAATTTTTAATTTACATGTGCAAATCAACATTTACTTTGGTATGGCATTCATAATGTATGTGCTTTATTAGTTTTCTGCATTCATTGGTTATTGCAATAATCTTCTGTGACTCCATTTTCCTCCATCATCGGATCGCTTGTTATATTTTTACCCTCTGCGACAAAGGGAAAATCTTTCACTCAGTTTATATCCAGCTTACTTCATTAACCTTTGGTACCATAAAGGTTAATGAAATGCTGCTTTGCATCAAATATGATACCCTGCCAATTATTATGCAGGAGGTATTTTATTTATGTATGTTATACTCACATCCAAATATTGTCTTGCTTTCCTGTACTTGGAGAGGCTATCCCGCCTGTGGGCTTTTTCTTCCCCCTTGCTCACGGCTCACAATCTCCTTTCCTGCAACTAGTGAGCCATCGGCTAGTTCTTGTCAGACCAATGCCCCTGAGCCGAACCTCGAATCCTCCCCAGTCAGAGCATTCAGCAAACTCCAGCTCCCAGCACAGCCATCAGCCAGCTGTGATTCCAACCACCAACCCCTCATTCCTCCTTTCCCATCTATTTAAACTCCCTTCTTTCATCTACGTCCCCTGTATATTTTCTTTACATTTCTCCACCGTCTTCACCTCTTACAATATCACATGCCAGCTTGTGTAATTTTCCAGCTCCTACCTTGACCCATGATGAACTTTGAATATTCCATTTGGCACAATCTCACGATGCTGGTGGAATAATGTTACCATTGCATCTCTTTCCTTCACTTTCCTTCCCTCCTATTTTAACTTGCACAAACAATGATTGGTTTCTTTCAAGGCCAATCTCAAGTTTGTTCCTTGCTCGGGCCGCTAGGAATCTTTTTCTTCATGAGACTCTTTTGTTCACATTTGATTTTACTTGGTTTTTCGAAAACCCAACTATATTTATGCACCTGTGGCTATGGAAGCATTTGCGTGGCCTAAGTAAATCTAACCTCACACTACTCAGCTCCCAATTCTAAATGTTAATGTAAAATGTTATTGCACCTACTGCACAAACTCTTTGACCCTAATTACAGTTTTAGTGGTATCCCGCTGAAAATCAGGCAGGATGCCACCAAAATGGTAATACTGTTTCCACCACTTGGAATGCTTGAATTACCGGCATATTCCAAGTGGCGGAAATGCCAGTAACTCCCCATTCCATGGAGTCGAAGACTCCATGGAGGTGATTGCTGTAATTACTGGCACTGGTGCCTGTAGTTACGGAATTTATTGGCCTGTGGGGACTAGATTCACCTCAAGCTCTTGACTGGAGGTAAATCAGTGTCACCACCAGCATACTTGTGTTTTGCTGGTGCAGTAAAAGTGCAAGTACTGGAATTACCAGAGTTTTACTGGAACTCTTACTGCAACGGCAAAACTGTAATGAGGCCATTTATCTCATACATTCTCTAACAGTTCTTACTTAGAAGTTGTACAGTGAAGTCAATTTTACCCTTTCTGCCAAGTGTTTGAATACACAGTTATCAATTTTGTGTTATTATGCTGCCTTTAAATCAGCATTTGGCTCCACAACACCCTACCTATTTAAAAGAGCAGTGGCCTTTTATGGAGCAAATGTCCTATTTCTACAAAATCCTGCAATCACACAGGAAATACAAGCTTTTTTGGCCTCCGCTTTTGGGCTAAGGTTAAAAGTTCTGAAAAAGTATAATAATGTGACATTGGCGGTCATTCCGAGGTTGGAGGTAAGGGATAAACGATGCCGGTAAAGGAATACCAGCGTCGCTTACCACTCCGGGCTATTCCGACCTGCCAAATCGCTATTAGCTGCACTGTAAATAATGTTACCTCTAATAGCGGCAAGAGCGCAGGCATGCGGCCCATCATAGCGGCATGCTGTAAACAGGAGGACATCACAAGTGAAGCAGACTTGCAAATACCGGCATCATGAAGGCGCTAAAAGTGGATTCCGGCATTCAGTAAATACTGGCATCACTGACCAACCGTTAAATGCCATGTGCAGTGTTCCCAACTGCCACAGGTGCACACCATCAGCACAGGCAGAGGCAATGGAGTCTGGGCCCGAACAAAAGGAGCACATCACACACCACACCCCTTTCCACACCAAGATCAATCCAATAGTAGTATGAATACTTCAGCTGGAGGACATGCTTGCATTGCAACACCAGCAACAACACCAACACCAACAATAGGCACCACAGAGGAGATGTAGCAGGAGAAGCAGGATGAGACAGGCCCAGCATGCCCCACCAGAGCAGCCAGCGGAACCACGCATGCAGCCCCCAGTCACAAACATCAGAGCCAGCCCTTCCAACCTAACCCCAGAGCACAACCACATCCTGTACCGTCTGGACCAGGGCACTATCAACACCATTGTGGACATGATACACGATTGTCAGCCTCATTGAAATACGCACTGCCATCCCCCCTCTACTGAAGGTAGTGTCGGTGCTCCACTTACTTTCCACAGCCACCTACCAGCACACAGTGTGGCACAGGCATGACATATCACCACCCTTATTCACTCGCATCCTGAAGCAAGTGCTGGATGTCCTCCTCAAGCACACAACAGAATACATATCCCAACCACAGACTCCCCAGGAGATTCTTGAAACAAAAGGTGGCCTCTATGCCATGTAGGTGGTTTACCGCAATTGCAAGCAATACCACTCCAAAAAGGTGCAGATGGGAGGCGACGCAAGCAAGATCATCACACATTGTTGTGCCTGATATCCCGGATCAACCACAGGAATGCTGCATGTCACAATGGGAACAATCAGCGCAGAATGCCTAACATTGCAGAGCCTACTGCCAACGCTCCCCATCAGAAAGTACTACAGAATGCTACACATCACTAGAGGGACACGGACACAGCTGTATGCGTACACAATGCATGAGCAACAACACTGCAGAGCACACTGTGTAGCATCTTGAAGATGCAACCCACACCAATAGTCCTTGGCACAGGACACATTGAGGGCCTAAAAATGGCATGCATACATCCAGGGACATGTGCATGTGGCCAACGATAATCTGGTGGCATGTGTATCCAACGCAACGTGCCCCTGCTTCCTGACAATGAACTGCAACCACCTGGTGATGATGAAGGGATGAAGAAGTGGCTGCACATCATTGCGGTGCCGATGCACAGGAGGGACGTGCTATGTGTCAGTCAGTGATTGCACAATATTACTGACACACATGGCTGCAGAGGGTGACATGATAGTTAGACAGAGGGCACTGGGTGTGAGGGTACATGCACACTATGCACTGTATATGACTTAATGACACATGCACAATGATGAATGTCCACTCAGGTCTTGCTTTTGAACAACGGATGTATTGAATTTAACAATGTAAAATAACCCACCACCACCCTCACCCCGTCCCCCTCCCTCCACAACTCCCCCACACATCCTCACACCCTCCCCCTCCCCCACAACTCCCCCACACATGTCCCATCAAGTCTCTAATGCCTTCATCAGGCTGCCCAGACTATTAATTAGCACTCCCTGGACCTAGTGGTGGCATGTCTGGCCAGTGCAGGGGGTGCAACGACCTGCGGAGTGAGCTTGTCTGGGTAGAGCTTGACGAGGATGGTGTGGCCGCCTGCTCAAATTGGGTTGCCGGACATCCTGACTCCATGGCATTGGCTATGTGGCTGAGTACCTGCCGCAGGGCGGATACCTCCTCGCACAGGTGGCTAGTGTTCTCTGCAAATATTTTGGCCATGGAGGCGGTGTTATCTGTAATGGTCTTGGCTAGAGAGGCGATGTTCTCCCGCCACTCCTGCCTTGCCTGGGCGTTGTCCTCCACAAACTGCGGCACAAGGGCAGTCAGCTGCTCTGAACGCTGCAGCCCTGCGGGTGCACCTGTAGAGGTAGACGGTTCCTGGGTATCATGCTCGGCCTCACTGCTCTCCACTATGGGACTAAAGGCCCCTTCAATTAACTCCTGCCTAAACTGCTCCGGGGTGGTGGCGTGGTCCGACTCAAGAGATGAGATTTGGGGGGATGCCTGTGGACTGGGCGTGTGGGGAAGTTCTGCGGTATCGTCCTCCACGGGCACACATGCCTCATCCTGTGCCTCCTCCTCAGCCTGGGGTGCTGCGGCTGCCACCTCCCCAGCCAAACTGGACTCTGCCGAGTGTAGAGCCTCAGCTGTTTCCTGTGGCTGCCCAATAGGTGTTGGCGCTTCCGCCTCAACGGCCCTCAGCAGCACCGGTGCCATGGCAAACTGAGGTGTTTTCACAGGTGGTGCACAGCGGACCTTGGGTTGGCCCTTCGAGGTGGAAGGCCGGTTGGGATCATCCCGGGCCCTCTTCCGGGGTGTGGTTCTCGATGGGGTTGAGTCCTGGGCATCGCTGTCATGGTCTGAGCCTGTGGGGGTCGAAGAGAGGGACGGCATGAATGATACTTTGATAGGCATCATACATACATTTGTACAATTGATCATCCACAGAATCGAGGGTAATAGGCATTAGAGTGTGGATGATCACGTTGTTTGATACATGGGTGGGTTATGCAGGCATACGTCGGGGTCACTCATGTTGGCCAAGACCTATGGTATGTGACATGAATATTTGTTGGGGCCTGCATGCAGTGTGACGTATGGCATTTACATTTTGTGTGGTATGTGTCAGGTACGGAATTGCCTTGCTGCAGGCATATGCATGTGTCTGTGATGCGTCCGACAACTTTGCTGGGAGTGTGTTTGTGTGTTGGGCCATGGCTTGCCTCTTTGAACAGACATATTGGATGACTTTCATCAGACTCTGCATTACAGTGTTTTATTAGGACACTCACCTCCATCCACCGATGTTGTGGCGCCACACACCATGTCTCTGACACCTTCTATTCCCTCAATGCCAATCATGCTGGCACAGATGTCTTCCCATTGGGACAGCTTGATGGGGGAGCTGGCTCCTCCGCCTGTTCCCATTGCCTGGCTCCTGTTTGCAGCTAGTATGTTCCGTACTCGCAGCCACAAGTCATCCCAAAGCTTCCTGCAGTCTTTTATGGTTCGTGGGGTGTTCCCGACTGCGCTCACTTTCTGCGCCACAAGTGCCCAGATCTCTTTTTTTTCGAATGATGGCCGCCCTCTTTATGTTGTGTGTGAATACGATCTGAGCATGTTCCTGCAGGGTCCCAGCTAGCATCTCCAACTCGTCTTCGTTGAAGCGCTCCTTGCGCTGGCGTGCAGCGCCCTTCTTGAAGCCTTGGGCATTGTGGTGTCTTAGATGAACATCTTCCAACAAACAGCAGAGTTCCACAGGTCCTGTGTGCTGAGGCTGGCAATGGATTGTGTTTGTGCTCCTTCCTGTTCCTGTGCAATGACCCTATCTCCGGTTCCGCTTATTTACGGTGACCACTATTAGCGGTCACTGCTAATGCTGCATTGGTTCATGCCGGTAGTGAAATCTGCGCTATGCATGCTGCCGCTAAAGGCATTTTTCGTGCCTTTAATGGCATGGCGGTAATGCCCTTACCGGCATGGCGCAAAGCTCGTGCCCGCGAAGTCGTAATAGCCCGCTATTAGCGGGCTATTGACTACACGGACACGCTGTTTGTGCCATGCCAGTAAGGACCGTTACTTACCTCCAAACTCGTAATGACCCCCACTGTGTTAGCTGGCATGACAGGCTTGCTAGATTTATTCTTTATATTGTATCATTTATCATTGTCATATGATATGGGGTAATTTAATAGCAGCCTATTTTTTTAACTTTTGGAGTAGGTGCTGTGATACTGATTTCATGATAGCAGACATTTGTTCTTCTTTTCTTTGTGCTCCTAATATAGCTCTAAAACCCGAGCTGGTGGCCGAGATGGGATGGCAATGGCATGTGACCAAATTAATAGGCCTGAACGAAGCAAGTGCCTTAACAATGGGCCACAGTCACATTACCACACATTCGGCACACCAAAAGGGGTGTTACTGCTATTAATAATAATAATAATAATAATAATAATAATAATAATAATAATAATTTGTTTTTTATGTAGTGCTTTACATAATTCATATTTGCATACTCATCTCCCAATTCCAAATGTCAACATAAAATGTTAATGCACCTACTGCACAAACTGTTTGGCCCTCATTACAGTTTTGGTGGTGATATCAGCACCAGAGTTTTCAAACTGGAGTGCTGAATGCAAGCAATGTGTTTGAATGAATGAGATGCATGCTTGTGGTGTCCCATTCTTTCAAACAAATACTTAGCTAGCATGGCCACCATGGAAAAGGAAGGTGGGGTTCCATGCGGAGTCCCTCTTCCATTTCCACTGAGCCGCGTATTGCTGATTGGCTGTGGTGCCCACCCCGGGAGGTAATTCTTTATAGTGCTGCAGGTACACAGATGGAGAGCACCTGTTTCATGGATTTGCTTTTGAGGTTGTTTTTCTTGTCAAAGTAGGATTCAAGGGTTTCCTTTTGGTTACCTCTGTCATTGATGCTGTGATGGCTAATGTCTTAGAGGTTGGAATGGAATAGTTGTATTCTGCAAGTTATTGTTCTGTGATATAGAGAAAGCTTAATATTTAATTATTGCAGAAATAGTTCTCATTGTAAAACCATTTCCTATTTACAATCATGGAAATATGGATTCATTAACATGAAAGGTTCCAGCATCATACCATTTCCCCCACCCACAGAGTGGTGCCAACATGAACTTCATCCTTAGGGAGCAGGGTGTAATAATCGTGCAACCAAAGCTTAGAATGCCAAGTCTCTCTCATGCAGTTTCAGTTGTAGCAGTATCATAAGTATTTGGATTGGCTCAAGCGACCACTGCACAACCATTGAGTGGCTCATCAAGATCCCCTATAGATGCACCTCAAACACTGTGGCACCTCAAACACTGCAGATGAGTTTACCATCAACATAGATTGATGGGAGGGACAGAGCCTCATTGTGGGAGTGCCAGGCCCTCTGGAGCCTACATACAAATGTAAGAAGGTGTGATCAACAGGCAATAGTGCATCAGGATGAGGTCCCTTTGGCCTGGGCCCAGTACTGTCTCACTGGAGGTGCAATATACTTACTTCATCTCTGAGAGTCATTAAACGTTACCTGCTCCATGCATAAGACATGAAATTGACACACAGTCACAGAAAAGTAATGTTGCAGAAGCGCTCAAGTCATTAAGAAAATATCCTTTAGCATAGAAAACTGTTCAACATTAGATTCATTAGAATTGAGGAGCGTAGATCCGGTGAGACAACCAATAACTTAACCAGTAAGGATTGTTAGGTGTGGAGAAAGAGGGTATTATGTTGGCGAGGGTGAGCCAGTGGCCTCTGCCGGCATTCACACGTGCTCTCACACACTCACACAATGAGCCACACCGGAGACATGTGACTTGCTCGGGTCCCCGGCATCAACTGCCGGGGGACCGTCTTTATTCTCAACTGCGCATGCGCGAGCCTCGATCCTGCGCGCGCATGCGTACATTAGCATATTCACTATGCAACATCCCTCCCTTTTCCCTTGAACAATAAACATTACCAAACAGTAGAATCAACAGTGCTCTATTCAAATTGCAACTGACAGTGTGTCACTGGTTATGAGGCAGGGTCCATGATAAAGTCTTGCAACCTCTGTGGCGGCTTGTGCCCCGCCCGGCTCGGGTACCTGCGTGTCTCAGCATTGGGTGCCTCTGGTGTCCCAGGAGTCTCTGGTGGTCCATCGCTTCCCTGTGGCACTTCTGTGTCATGATCTGGGCCTTGCTTGACGACTTCTTCCAAGTTTGCAGCTCCTATGCGCTTGGACAACAATACGTTCCTGGTGACAGTCCCTCGTGCATTTGCGGCGGTGACCATAGATCCCTTGACGTGTGTCACTCCCAGCGGTTGTGTTTCATATGGCAGTGACAACTTTCCTTCCGATCTCCGATTCTGCACCAGCACGATGTCTCCCACTGCAATCTCTTTCTCTGGTAATCCTCGCCGTGTTGTCTCTCTCTCCTTCTGAGCGGCCCTCTCCATTCGCACCTGGTTGTTGTCGATCTCTCCCAGACGACGACCTTCAACTTCAGGTAACAGTCCTCTTGGAACCCATTTGAAAAGGGCCTCCGCAGGTGCAACTCCTGTGGATTGGTGCAGGGTCGTGCAGTATTCTCAGAGGAAGTCAAACTGCGCGGGAGGATTTCCCCCCCCATTCAGCGATATGCAGAACACTTTGTTGAGTGTTTGCATGAAGCGTTCTACTTCTCCGTTTGCTCTTGGCCAGAGGGGGGTGACTTTATGATGTTTTATCCCCCTTTCCTCACAATAGCGAGCAAATTTCTGTCCTTTGAACGGTGCTCCATTTTCCGAGCTTATCTCCAGGGGAAAACCATGTGTGGCGAACATCTTCTCCATGGCTAGGATGGTGTGGTCACTGGCCATGGATTCAACCAACTCTACCTCCGGATAGTGTGACCACTGGTCTGTCACTACCAAAAAGTGTGTTCATCGGCCTGTGGACCCGAAGTCAGCATGCACCGTCCCCCATGGGCGGTCACTCCTCTCCATGGCCTGAATGGGCCGTCCCCTCTCCGCGGGATTCGCTGCCTGGCAGGGGATGCAAGCTCTCACGAATTCTTCGACCCTGCGTTCCAGATAGGAAACCAGACCTTCAATCTAAGATGTGCTTTCGTCTTAGCCATCCCCTGGTGACCTTTGTGGGCGAGCTGCAGGACTTTGTCCACCAGTGTTCTTGGATTCACGATCTGGTGGCCTCTCAGCAGGAGACTGTCCTCTGCTACCGACAGCTCATGGCGCGCCTTCCAGAGCGCTTGCAGGTCTTTTTGCGCCCCCACGTTCCTACGGGAGTTGTTCTGGAGGACTTCACGCCACTCCCCACTGGCCACCGCTTCTTTTATTTTCAGGAGTGCTTCATCTGTGTTGGATTCGTCCGCGATCTCTTGGCGTACTAGGGCAACAGGCAATGCTGATTCCACCACCAGGTGTATAGCCTCCATACAGTCTGCCACCTCCTGTCAGTCCCTGGGTCATCCGGTACCTGGATGGCGGGATAAGTAGTCCGCCGGGTTGTGTGTCCCTGGGCGGTAGAGTACCTTTACCCCATATTCCATGAGCGATAGCATCCATATTTCTATGCGAGGTGGTGGTTTGGACGAGGTTCCTGACAAAATTGGGATGAGAGGTTTGTGATCTGTCACAACGACAACTGGCTTCCCTAGAATGTAGATCGGGAAGTGTTTGCACCCCCACAATATGGCCAAGGCCTCACGTTCAATCTGTGAATATCTCCTCTCCGTCTCGGTGAGAGCTTTGCTAGGGTAGGCGATGGGTCGCATAGGCCCCTGATGGTCTGCCTGCATGAGGACTGCTCCCAGCCCCACCGGGCTGGCATCGACCACAATCTCTGACTTGCGGTCCGAGTTGAAATAGGCCATGGTCTCTTGTCCCGATAGGGCATCCTTGATGGCCGTGAACGCCCTCTGTTTTTTCCCCATCCAGGTCCACGCTACGTTGTTTCTGGTAAGTGTCCTTAGGGGTTCTGACAAGGAGGCCAGGTCACAAATAAATCGTCCACAATAGTTGACCATCCCCAGGAAGCTTCTAATTTCTGCTGGGGATGCTGGCGGTGCTGCTTCTTGAATATCTTTCACCTTCTCGGGATCTGGGGAGATGCCCCCAGCGTGCAATATGAATCCAAAAAATTCCAGCCTGTCCTTCAAGAACTCGCATTTTTCTTTGTGCAGGGTCAGACCGAGGCTACGAAGTCTCTCGAGGGTGTTTTCTAGGCACTTTAGATGTTCAGCCTCCGATCGTGCAAAGACCAGGATATCGTCCGACATATTGATTACCCCCTTCAGTCTTGACAGGGCCCCCCTGATGGCATTTTGGAAGACCTCTGCTGTGGACGAGACCCTGAAGCTGAGCCTTTTGTACTGGTATAGCCCCTCATGAATCGTAAAGGTGGTAACGTATCTCGACTCGGGGCAGAGCTCCAACTGGTGGTAGCCAGATCTCAAGTCCAGTTTTGAGAAGACTTTTGCTCCCAGAAGTTCGCCAACAATGTCATCTAGGGTGGGCATGAGGTGACGTTCTCTCTTGATTGCTACTTTGGGCAGCCTCATATCCACACAGATGCGTACTGCGTGCGGCTGTTTGGGCTTTGGGGCCACTACAATTGAGGAGACCCAAGGGGTAGGTCCTTCCACTCTTTCAATAATGTCTAAGTCGACCAGTGACTGTAGCTCTTTTTCCACCTATGCCCGCAGATGGAACGGGATGCGGCGATGTTTGAGCGCTGTCGATCTCACTGACCCATCAATGTGCAACCGTATGGGGTCGGCCTTTAGTTTCCCTATGCCGTTGAAAATCATCTCAAAGCGTTGTAACAGACGTTCTAGATCAGCATGATACACCGCCAAAGTGAAGTGCACAATGTTCAGTGCTTCTGATGCAGCACAATTTAACAGGGAATGTGGGCTTACGCTGGTGACGAAGAATCTCGCTTTTATTTTGTTCTGTCCATGAGATACTGGAGCCACGAACACTCCTTGGATGGGAAGGGGTGCGTCTCTACCAAATGCGTATATCCTTGCTGTGGATTCTGTCAAACCTGACGGGCCTGGGAGTGCATTGTATATTTGGTTGCTAGCACACAGACAGACGCCCCAATGTCTATGAGGACTGGAGTAGGGACTTCTCCGATGAGTACTGTACATGTTGGTTGTCGACTTCCGCGAGGGCCCTTGGCAATGCTTGAAATGAAGAAATTCTCTTCTTCTTCCTCTTCCTCTTCTGCGATGTTGAGGTCTTGCATGCCCTGTTGGACAGCCGATACACCCCTCACTCTCTGAGCGTTGCTTCTGCCAACTCTCTCTGGCCCTCTCGAGGCTGCTACTGGTGTTGCTGCCCTGCACACCCTAGCATAGTGTCCTGGTGTGCCACACCGGCCACAGACTCTCAATTTGGCTGGGCACTCACCCAGGTATGGCAGGTCATACCCGCAGTAGGAGCATGACGCAGCAGTGCTTGGTCCAGTGGGGCCGTCTCCACTCCTTGGTGTCCATTTTGCTCTCCCTGGACCAGAATGTCTGATCGCAAATGCCTCCTCCTCCTTTCTAGAGTGTGTGGCTGCATCCATCTTCGCCCCCGTGGCCTCAGCCAGCTCGTACGCTCACCCCGTGTCCAAAATCTGCTGTAGAGTCAGCCCAGGTTCTCTCAGGACTGGTCTCCTCAGTTTCCCCAAACTGCACCCTTGCAGCAGCTGGTTACAAACCATTTCTTCTTCATTCACCCACCTGCAGGAGCTTGCTAGGTGTCTTAGCCGTGCACAAAACTGGTCCAGCAATTCTTCTTCCAGTTGTTTTTCGGCGCCCTTGACAAACCTGTCAAAGTCTACGTTTGCCATGGGAAGAAAGTGGTCTCGGAGTGCTTGTTTCATTGCGTCATATGTGACTACTGGGATGTTGAGAGAGTCATATATTCTGTGAACTTCCGTCCCTACTGAGTATACCATAATGGCTATCTTCGCCTCATCCTCTGTTTCCCCCGAGACTCTGAAAAACATTTCTAGTTTTTTTACCCATAGGAGCCATTTCGGTCCTAATTTGGATGGAGGGCCTGTGGTATCAAATTCGGGCATAGGAGCCAGAGTACTGTGCATCCTGTGTGGGACTGGGGCAACAGCACCCTCTTGCTCTCCCTCCTCACCCATGGTGGTGTATGGTACTCACAGGAGGATTTTGTTCCTTGTGGGTATCGAGGTGGTCTGGATAGATGGGCCCACTCGCGACACAATGTCCTCTTCCTGCTCTCCTTCACTACTACTTTTCTTTTTCTTAATGCCACAGCCCTGCAGCAGCTAGGGCTGTCGGAGTTCCAAAAATTGGTCCCTAAAGTTAGACGAAATGCAGCTGGCGCACGAGCGCCCTCACGAGCCGCAACCACTGCAATCTGCGTGTGAAGCAAGATGGCCGCCGGCCGTGCGCATGGATCCGTGCCGACACGGAGCGGCGTTCTTTCCCTCCGACGCCGTCAGAGAAGAGAACTGCTCTGGAGTCTTCCTCGTCGCCAATGTTATGGTGGCGAGGGTGAGCCAGGGGCCCCCGCCGTCATTCACACGTGCGCTCACACACTCACACAATGAGCCACGCCGGAGACGTGTGACTTTCTCGGGTCCCCGGTGTCAACTGCCGGGGGACCGTCTTTATTCTCAACTGGGCATGCGCGAGCCTCGATCCTGCTCGCGCATGCATACATTAACGTATTCACTACATAACAGAGGGCACCTATTTCTCTCAGAAGTAATGAGCACATGCCGAAGGGGATATGATTAAAAATTGCCATTATTTCTGGATTGTGTATCCTCCTTTAAAAGAATAAAATATGACATGGATCTATGCTCACAAAGCATGCATTCAGTGATCTCGTTCTATTTGCAAAATTATCCCACTCTGAATTATGTTTATGCTGTCATCAGTTGGCTGCAACCAGCGCTTTAAGTGGGACGCGGCCAGCCAGAGATGGGCCCGGCAGTCTCCAAAATGGGGGCCTGGGCCAGGGCTCTGCCAGGGCCCCCAGTCCCACCAAGCCACGGCAGGACACATTACTCCACCACGGCCGCAGCCGTGACGGGAGATGCGCCCGCCATGATGAGGTCAGGCTGCTTTGACTGACATAGGAGCCAGAGAGGCAAAGCGTCGGGCAAACTGCAACTTGCTGTGTCTGGCTACAGCACAGGAAATGTATTGGTCCTCAAACTAACTTCCTCTCACAAATAGATGAAGTCACTGCAAGGGACAGGAAGATGCACTCACCGAGAGTTACTAAGCAGCAGGCTAGTTTCCGCCACAAATAAGCTTCTGCTTCTCGCCAAGGAAGAGAAACAAGCTGCAGGTCTATTTCATAATGTCGATTTAGTGCTTGAATGTAAAATAGAGGGACTGACGTCTGGCCACTGACTTCAAGACCATGGCTCATTATTTATGCGTTTAAACCCTTTTATGGGGGTTGGAGGGTAAGTGGGGCTCTGCACTTAGAGGTGGCAGTGAGCAAAAGAGAGTTCTGGAACCTGGGATCATCTTGCCTCTGTACATCAAAATACTTATAAGGCCATTTTCTTGAACAATGCACTTCCCCTGTCCCCTAGAACAACACTATAATGGTCTGCCATTGCCTGACCCTAAATCTCCAAAACACAGGCCAAACTGTACTTACTGTGGTCGGCAACGCCCCTCCCCTATGACTGTTTCAAACCTGCCACCAATGGGGGCTATACACTCTAAGCCAAACTACCCGAGCTGCTCTGACAAGCACGAAATAGGGTCAGTTACAGATTCAAATTGTGAGGTGTTCACTCAGCTTTCCATCAATTGGAAGTTGATAAACTGAGCAACAATTGGGATATTACAATTAACACCATCAGTGTGCAAAGAATGCATCATCACCTTTTGTCATCACACTCTCCTTGTAGCAAGACCCGGTAGCATGGCGGTGCGGCATTTTGGGATGCGGGCAGTTGGGGAAGATGGAGTGTATCGAATGTTTTGGTGCCGAGCAGCGTTATGACATCATTATCTGGTGCTCCCACTTAGTGAGTTAAGTCCGAGATTGTGGGTCGTGAGCCATGAGGGCCAGGACCTTTAGGGGGGTACAGAGTGATGCTCCCCCTTACAGTTAAGCCAGAGAACCGAGAACCCTGCACACCGAAGGGCAGAGTTGCGCTGCTGCTCTTGTTAATACAACAAAAGAGAAATGCCAAAGTGAGAAGGCGAGAAGGATGTGGAAAGGGGACTGGAAGTCAGGAGTACCTGATTAGAAGACAGCAGTCAAAGAAAGCATAAGAATAGTTATAGGGGAAGAAAAGGTAAAAAACTTAAAAACAGGGAGCAAAGGAATGCAAGGAGAAAACAGAAAGAGTGATCCAACATGTGGTCATGCAGAGAAAGGTGAAAAGGAAGAAAGGGGGGCGGAATAAATAGTGACAGAGCACGAGTTAAGTATGTAAATACAGAAGGTGGAGAAAAGGTCAGAGGAAAACAGGGAATGGAATGAAGAACAAAAGGAAAGCTGAGGGCAATACAAGTTCTGAGGAGAGAATTAGGAAAGGGTAGAGTTAGAGGTGTGACACTGAAACTGAAGGAAAAAGGCGAGAATCTATGGGACAGAGGGACACTGGGAGAGATCAAGATGACAGCAGCATGGACTGAGGGCCAGGTGAGTGCCAGATATGGGGAAATAGAATATCGGGTCATACTCCAACCCACATTACACCATTATGCTTCTCAAACACGGGTTAATGAAGTGCAACATCTTCCATTTAAAATCATCATATAAAAGGGTCTGGTGCCTGGTATACGGCAGTGAGTGGTGAGTGTGGTGGGATCTACCAGGAGAATGGGCCATTACTGGGTCAGCAATGGTTTTGCAGAAGGGATTTTACTATCCCTTCGCACCAGATATTTCGGTCTGTGGTTGTTCTACCTGCTAGCATGCTTGTGTTTAAGGCAAGAGGTATGAACTCATCATGGGCATGATGTTGGGGGACGGCTGCATGCCGTGAGTGGTTTGACCTTTGATTCGTTGTACTTTAAGGAATGTAGGAATGTTGAAAGCAAACTATGTTGCGATATGCACTTATGTATGTAGGCCAGACCAGCACCCATCAAGTCGTAGACTTCGCCCATCATGCAAGCCATGCCCCCAAATGAGGGCCCCCCTCAATTTCTAACCCCACTTAAAGTACTCACTCTAACACAGACAGACACCATGTTGCCTGTGTGTAAATGCACACACAGACTTAATGCACATTAGTACATATTCATCTGTAGATAAGGATGGACAACTGAAGAATTGGGTTTACCCATGATGATGTGTGTGCCAAAAAGACACACCATGCTTGAATCTCCACCAGCTTTCTTTTCATTTATTTGGATTTATGAAGGCCATTGTGAGAGCTTACACTTTCTTTCCCTAGTCAGGCCATGTGCAACAATGTTAATTTCATAGCAGTGTATGTGTATAAATACTGCACTAATGACTTTCAAATAAATTATAACGTACACGTAAATATAGCTTAAAGGTGGTCTCTTTCATTTAATTTCTTGTTTGAAAATGCAGCTTTATGAGGACTTTATGCATGGCTTAGAAGCCAAATAGCTGAGAGCTGTGCATGTGGGTGTTGTTGTTTTATAGCTACATTGATGAACTGCAAACACATCCACTGTAGCAAGCTGAGGAGTATGATGCACAGGGCAAATCACTTTTCAGAGATATTCATTATCGGTAATGCACATGGGCTCCTATTAATGCTGTAGCTGAGATGCTCTCTAAATTCACAACAGTCTCAAAAGTCCTCGCTGGTCCAATTTAGCAACTTAATAACTTACTATGTGAACTTTCAGACTGAAAAGTATACAAACATTTTCCACAGACAAGTGGGCCTGGTCGATAATTGAAATATATCTGTACCATGGAAAGAGAACCCAGTCTCTCAACTCTGCCATCCTCACACAAAAGCCGATCACATTGAAATGTGAGGCCCCGGAGTGCACACGGTTCAATGAGGATGGGGTGTATCAGCAATTTTAAAATAGAAAATGTCAATAATCATCTGCTGGACATATGTTTTTTTGGGTTCATCTTGTGGGTTTTTAAATGTGTTTGAAAAGGACATGTTCTGGCTATAGATTAACATTGAGTGCAGCGCCATGCCATTGCATTCCTGTTGTTGTGTGGGGGTCTAGTTGTTTGGGTAACATGAGCGCTGTGACTGTGTCATGACGATCACGTGCTCCTTTAATAAAAGGGGCTCCGCTGGCGCTGCGAGGGCAGAGCAGCAGAGCCCCAGGAAGTGGCAACTCATGCCTGTGTTTTCTTGTGTGTGGGCCTGCCACGTGGACGTGGCCTCTTGTGTACCACGGTCCGAGTGTCCTCGGAGCCGTGGCTGTGGCAACTGGGGGTGACACCCTCGCACCTTGAGTCGTGCGCCCGGTGATACCGGGCGCCGAAGGGTGCTCCCCTACGCAAGGTTTGCTGGCTGATACCCGGTGCACCTCTCATGTCGGGTGATCCCGACACCATTGGTGGGCTACCCCGGAGACCGGAGGCAGCCCACAACACCTGTGACGAGGGAGCTCATGTTCGATAAAAGTTGTTGTGGACCATTTAACTTTATGCCATAAAACACAAACGTAACACTTATGCGTGTAAAGTGTAGTAACACCATGGAGTGATTTTTGCAACTTAAACTACGCCATGTTTTTTTGACGTAAATTCACACCATGACTTTATGTTTAAAGAATTGCTGCTCAAACACTGCACGGCCTAGATCTACTACATTGACACACAAAACGTCACCTGCTCAGAGCTGGTGCACATCAAAAGAGGAAAACAGCCTATGCACTCAGCAGGCAACAGTCCTCCAAACAAGGCCTGTAACCCTCACAACCCACACAAGCAAATATTCACCAATCAGGGGGTGGTGAGTGCATAAAAGCCCACAAAACAGCAAGCTCACTTTTGAAAGCACCATGGATCGAGAAGTACCATTGTCACAACAAATCATTCATCTAAGGAGAATGTTCACCCATGCACATCTGGGACACCCCCTACTCCGCCAGCCCAGGCACGAAGCCCATTAGCTGGCAGGGCATGCCCCGGCCCAGGCAGCCCATCACCCCCTTGTTCAGTAAGCCCATCAGCCAAAAGTCCTGGCCCCAGCCCAGGCAATATTCCACCAGTCGGCCCAAGCAGCCCATCAGCCTGGATGGCAGGGCACAGACAGGAGGTGTAAGAGAGCCAGAAGGCCCTACCCAAAGAGTGTGCATAGAGCCAGGATTATGCCCCACAACCTCACAGACCAGTAGGTCCTCACTGCCTACTGTTAAGCAGTACATTGAGCCAGACAGGCTACAGTCACCTCGGCAGTTGAAGGTACTCACAGAGCTACATTTCTATGCCACAGGCAGTTTGCAGCACTCTGCTGCCTTGACACGTGACATCATGCAGTTCTGTTTCTCTTGAATCCTCTCACAGGTCACATCTGCCTTGATGAGATGCATGCAGCACCACATTGACTTCCCCACAGACCCCACAGTGCTCAACCACATCAAGGCTGGCTTTTGTGCCATTGTAGGCTTCCCCAATGTGGTTGGAACCCTGAATTGGACCCACATGGCCCTCATACCACCTAGAGCACAAGCGCATGTCGACATCAACAGATGCAGCAATATTCAATCAATGTGCAAATGCTCTGTCATGCAAACATATGCTTCACACATGTCTTTGGCAGGTTTACAGGGTCCACTCATGACTCCATTATGCAGGCCCAGAGCAACCTGCCATTCATCATTGAGGACCTACATCAACGCTGGGCATGGCTGGTGGGCATGTTATGTTATGTTATGTGTCTGCTTATTACGCGCCGGTAGCCCGCTGGCATCAGGGCGCGGGAACCAAGAAAATCAAAAACACGTTGTTCTCATCTTTGAATTAGATTGGAAGCTGGGAGAGGGGAGTGTATTACTCATTGGAACAGCGAGGTTTTAAGCAGTTTCCTGAATCTCTGATAGTTCGCTTCTAGCCGTAGTACCATTGGCATATTTTTCCAGTAGTCTACTGCTTTTACCAGGAAGGATTTACCTTGCCCGATTGCACGCTTGGCACTGGGAATATTCAAGGTGCCCCTAGTGGCTGATCTTAGGCATCTTCCGTGTGTGTAAAAGGAGAAATGTTTTTTGAAATAGCTGGGGGCCTCTCCATATAAGCATCTGAGGATAATTGTCATGGCCTTAAAGTTAACTCTATCCCCCACTCTCAACCAATGGAGTGCTCTTCTCCCTGTTGACACATGTTCTCTGTTTTTTATATTCTTAACTATGTGAACTGCATCGTTTTGTATGACTTGGCACTTTTGGATTTCCCTCTTCGTAGCTCCAAGCAGTAGAGCGTTGCCATAGTCAAGCCTCGACAGGATGATGGCGCCAGCTATTGTCGCAGCATTGACTCCATTAATGAAGGGTCTTATCGCTCTCAGGAGACGCAAGTGGTAGGCGTTATTTTTCTGCAGGTAACCTACCTGTACCTCAGAGCCCCTGTACCTGTACCTGTATCTGTACAAGATAGCACATCACCATAGCAGTGCATGGAATCACACTTGCCAGTGCATGTGACGTGAGCACAACACACACTGAATGTCACCCAGAAAGGAAGGGCACATATGCTGTTCACAATGGTTGGGGACTGACTGCAGATGTCAACACATCAAATATACAAGTATCAAAACATAAGAGCAATATAGAGCAATCCCCCTTTAAAACCTCTCATCCTGTGATGGCCTATACCCTCCTTTACTGTATGACAACATGTCGGCAAACCACTGACTCCACCTAACGACACCTGCCCACTCCTTGCTCAGGGAGTAAGGTAAGCCCCAATGTGCACTCATTGGGGCCCATTTTTCTGAGGTGCATAAATTAAAAAACATGTGAAAATGCCTTGTGTAATTCATGTTTCTTACATCACACCCCACTTTCCTGCATTTCTTGGTAGAGAGGAGGGCAGAAATGAACTTGCAATTCTGCCACTCTGATCCTTACTCCAAGCATGTGTGCCTGCATTGATTTTCATGCCGGTGCAAATGTTGTGGATCATTGTGCGGTAAAACAGATTTATGTTCCATCTAAAAGCAGCCATACACATAGGAACCAATTGTAAATGCAGTATGCCATGCGTACATAGCAGACAGTGTTTACTCAATTTGGATAGTGGAGTTCAAAGGTTCAGGGCAGAAGGCGGCACACATACTTATATGCTGCCCTGCACGTTTGCACTCTGCCATGCAAAAGACTCAAATTCGGTGGTGGGGATTCCCCTATTTTTATTTCTAACTGTAACAGGTCCCTGCCACATAATTACATGGAGCAATCAAATTAGCTCCACTGACTACACTGTTCTGTCACCACCATTCCATACCCCATAGCGGAATGAAGTCCCACAAGTGCACACTGGACATGGAATGCTGTACACCCACATGGTGTAAAACATGTAAATTAAATCTCATGCATAAACCTCACTTACAAACACAGGATGTCACTCCTGTCCATGGCCATATCACACATAAATGCCTGTCCTCCACCGTCCTCCGCTGATACGTGTGTGGGATGGCTGTGACAACCATGTAACACTCACTGTGCCCTTGAATACACTCAACTGCAATCCCTCCCCAGGTGATGCCGGATACCCCATTCATCCCTGGCCAATGACGCCACTGTGCAATCCAGGAACTCAGCAGGAGCAATGTTTCAACAATACCCGCGCCCACAACATAACTGAAAAGACCTTTGCTACATTAAAGAACTGCTTCGACTACCTGCACCGATCTGGCGGTGCATTTATTTATTTCACAATAAATGTGTGCCAGATCATCACCATTTGCTGCCTGTTGCACAATGTTGCACAATGTTGCCATCAGATGCAGCATCCCCTTGTCTGATAATGCCATCACAGATGATGACTTTGATGTCCACTGCAATCGTACCCAGAGACAGTCATAAGGACATGGCTAGTAGCGGCAAAATAACAATGGCTCTTGTTGCACGAGGAAGTAGTCCAAAAAGTCTTCTGGTAGAGATGAGAGTATCCATGCAAATAATGGTACATTCCACTCTCCCACCACCCAAATAATGCACCACTCGAGGTCATGTAACACAACATTTCCAACCAATAATATTTATTGGATACGAAATAAAAAATAGCAGAGTGAACTAGAGGCATCCTAAGCAATGCAGTGAAATGCAGTAAAAGAATGCTTACAATAAAGTCCAAGGCACTTCCAAAAGCAGTACTAAGACCGGAAGAACAAAGTCACAGGAAAAGTTCATGGATGAGGTGTGCAGGTCTGGTCCAGAAATGAGAAAGGCAACAGGAGAAAGAAAAGACGGGTGTCAAAACAACACAAATACAGTTCCAATTTGGAAGGGGGAACTAGCAGAAGGCATCAAACAAGGGTGTAGGTAATTTACCCTGCTGTGGCTGCTTTCTCTGCGGGCCCTGTCTGGCAGGAGAAGTTCCGTCTTTCCCATAGTGTCAGGGCCTGAATGCCATGTGACAGGACGCACATTGGTCCTACGCCATCTGATGGGACAGGTTCAAGCCTTCTCACCACACTTGCATGTGCCTTCTAAGAAGTATCATGGGGCATGATATGATATGATAAGATATGATAGTTTATTTATATAGCGCCTTTCCACAATGTGTTTCAAAGCGCTTCAAGGCAAGGGAGGGAACAAGGGAAAAAACAATGACATTCTTACAAGCCATGAACAGTAAGGATGTGAAATTTACTATCGTACTCGGCCTGACGAAATTTCAGATAGTGAAAGAGCTAAGACATAAATAAGGAAGGGAGGGGGAGAGTGGGAAGGAAATGGAAACAGACAGGTGACTACTGTACTAGGCCTGACGAAATTTCTGGTAGAGCCGGAAAAAAAACAAGAGGTGAGGGAGAAAAACCATGTGGATCTATGGTTGATGGGGGTGTCGTAGCCATTTTGCGTTCATGAAGAATGGTGAACAGTTCACATGAGCTAGAGGTGGCTTATGATATTCTGCTGTTGTAGGAGGTCACCTTTGTGGTGATTATACATTGTTTGTATATGTTGGACTGTTCTGAGAATAGTGCATTTTGGATGCAGTAGGGTCCTCTGCCATGTAGCTTCAGAAGCTAATTTTTCTTTACTCGTAAGGACTGTAGTTGAGTGGTGAACCATGTGTTTTTGTGGTTGGTGTTCTTCTCTTTACACAGTTTGAGAGGGGCTAAGGTTTCCACTGCTTTAGAGATTAGGGAGATGTTCTGGCTTACAAGGGTGTCAACATTATGGGTTTTAGATACCTTAGTTGTGAGAAGTGGGAGTAGGCGCTCAGTTTTGAAGTTCTGTGAGCTTCGTGCCAGAGTGGGGTGTCGGCAAGGGGCCTGTTTGGTGTTCCTCTGTGGTATGGGTAGGTTGAATGTGACAGCATGGTAGTCTGTCCACTCGTTGGCGATATTAGAGGAGATAGATGTGTTGCAATAATGGTCAAGTATCCAATTGAGTGTGCAGCCCTGGGAGTGTGTGGGTGCCACAATCTGTTGCGTGCAGCCTAGGCAGCTCAGGTTTTAGCCAGGGCTGAGGCTGTGGGTGTCTGAGAGGCTGTTGTACCCAAGATGGTAGTTTCCCCAGCTTGAGTGTCTTGTTTATGGCTTGGAGGAGGTTCTCTTCAAAGGTGGAAAGGTTGTCTGGGGGCGATACGGAAGGTACAGTGCTATGGAATGATTGGGGAGCCAGTGAGGTCAATGGCTAGGGCTTCTCAGGAGGAGAGGAGGGTGATGGAGATCCTGCAGAGTGGGATGAAGACCTTGTATATGAATGCTCCCTTCCTCCTTTGCTTCCTGTTCTGTCCTCTCTGAGTAGGGGATAGCCTGAAGGGACAGCAGTGGATAGTGCTGCGACAGCAGATGGGCAGACCCAGGATTCCGGTAATGGCCAGGATTTTGGTATCAATGGTGGTTATAAGGCGATGGATGTAAAGTGCATGGGTGATGACCGATCTGGCATCGATCAGGGTGCATTTCAGGGGGGGAGATGCCTGGGATTTGTATTTTGCTATCTTGCATTCAGTGGCAGAGATTGTGAGTGGTGTCAAAGGATTAGGGGGAGAATAACGTGTCTGTGTATGGAGGCGCAATAATGTATTCCATATCTCGATTCTGGCAGGGAGGTATCTGGTAGGTTTGGGTGCATGAGTGACAGCACTGGTGTGCTTGGGCGCATGAGTGACAGAACTGGTGGGCTTGGGCACATGAGTGGGACACTAGTGAGTTTGGGTATGTGAGTGGGGGCACTTCAGAGCTTGTGTGCACGATGAGGGCACTCGTGAGCTTCTGCGCATGAGTGGTGACACTGGTGACACTGGAATAACCAAATTATTTTGTTGGGGGTGCCTCACAGAGCCTTGTGGAACAATTATTTTACATTGTGTTTTATGTAGCCTGTTTATTTGGGGGGGGGGTGAATTGTGGATTGACAGCACCATGAGTGGGACGGCTACGCAGAGAGGGAGAGGACAAGGAAGAGGACAAGGATGAGAAGGAGGGTAGGAGAAGGATGGTGGCGAGCCATTAGGTTTCCCTGCACCACCATGGTCCACTAGGGCTAAAAGGGGCCTGATGCAGAGCATGAAGAGGCACCACCCCATGAAGAGTCACAAGTGAAGGAGAAGGGGGCTCCACGGAAGAAGCGTAACACTGATGAGGATTTGCAAGTCCTTATGAAGTTTGTGTTTCATTTGGCTCGCAGTACCCTCACTCAGACACAATGGATGAGGAAGTGGCATGAGGCCACAGACCTCATCAATGTTTGTAGTGTGGAGAGACAAAACACAAGACAGGTCCACAAGAGGATGGGGGACCTCATGCGACAGGCCAAGGAGAAGCTCAGTGGCAACCTGGCCTCTGCCCAGGTCAATGGAGGTAGACCACAACAGGAGGAAGAGCAGACTCCATTAGAAGAGGCCACCAGTAGACTCATAAGCAGCGAGAAGGTGGTTGGCATGGGAGGCATGGACACGTATGCAGCCACATCAGGTGAGTGCCATCTATGCATTACATATGTGCTTCCATTTCTGCATGATATGCTGTCAAATGTTGTGGTACAGTTGGCTGAGGTTCTCCTCAGTCATCCATGTGTATAGCAGAAATGCTACAGTGTACACTGCCATGACATGTTTTGCATTGATGGGGGTGGTTGCGTGATGTCTGTATGTGCATCACTTTGATCTCACAGTAGACATCACTCTATACAGGATTTTACTGCTGCAACAATATACATATGTGTGACAATAGAATGCATGGCACATCTCATTAGACACATTCATAGTGTCATGCGTGTGCATAATGCATTGTGAACGCAAATCATGACTCACATGAAATAACACCAAGGTATGGATGATGCATAAGTAATTCATTCAAAGGTCCCGGCTGACGATGGACATGGATGAGTGACAATGTTGGTGCAAAGACACATAAGGCCATCTTCCAGACAGAAGTAGCAGTGGCTAGCCAACAGATATTTGAGTGTTGTACATTCCACATTTGGAGTGTCAATTGAGCAGTGGGCATGCAAGTGTGCACAGGTCATGTCCATGTTACACTATAAAGACACATGGTTGGGATGCATGTGTGGGTGACTAACCACATATCTGGTGAGGGCAATGTGGTGATGGTGGTTAGGGGAATTATGGTAACACATATGCAGGACTGCAGGTTACGTCAGCAGATGTAAAAATCATACGTCCACATGTTACAAGAAGACAAGGCTGGAGCAGAGCAGGGGCTCATTAATGATGCACATACCTCCAACCATCCACTAGTGGGAATGACACTCTCAATCATGTCTGTGTGTATGTCTGTTTCCCTAATCCTACAAACCATGGAATGTTGCATGGCCTTATTTTATTATATTTATTTGATTTATTTGCATTTGTAAAGCGCACAGCGGTCCTTGGGCATCATGACACTGTTAAGGATATTTGCTTAGAACAACATGAAGACTTGTAAACTTATTTGCATAGGCATACAGCATAGTAGACATACATTTCAGTTATGGTTTAGCAGTATAAACAAACATTGTGGTTGTAGTCTAGGCATACCTAACCTCTTTTGGCCACATCTGTGTCCCCACCCCCTTCCAGGGTGGACATTTTTCTTTTTTTATATTTTCATATTTTGCCCCATCCAAGATGCACTATTTTTCAATGTTTTTGTCTCTGTCCAGGGTGGACTCTATTTGGTTTGTACCCCAATCCAATATGGACTATTTTTCAGTTTTTTTTGTTTTCTGGTTCAATGTGGACTCTATTTGATTTGTAACACTGTCCAAGATGGACTATTTTTCCCATTTCATTTATTTCCCTCATGTCAGGGCCATTTCCCTCTCAAGGCCATTTTGAGTCGTAGGACTGGACATGCAGCCATGTGCAGTGGAATTAACTGGCATGGTTTTGTGGCCTGCTACAGCCTGCCACATACAGGTGCACATCCCATTCTACATTGCTTCTCATATGTGCAGTCTGTATGACTGACTCCTTTAGCTATTCCAAACCAATGTCCTATGATGTTAAAAGTACCTTGCCTTATCTTGTCCCTGCACTCCCAGAGAGGTCCATGCAGCACACTTTTTCTGGAAACTGGCCCTCCTTGCACCAATGTGGAGGCACTGTGTTAGGTTGAGGCGGTGAGGGATTCACAGCAGAACAGCTGTACCAGCGGGTAAGGTTGTGCACTGTCAATAATGTTCATGGCTGGTGACGTTTGCACCCCAATATTGGTATGTAGTGTCCCACATAGGGTTTTCATGGATGATGTGATTTGGTGATGTTTGGGTGGTGGTCATTGTTGCTGAAGATGTGAGTTGACCTACATGTCAGCGTGTACAGGTCTCCTTGATCATCCATGCATGTGCTGTCGTTTTCTGGTTGCACATCAACAAATTGCTGCTTGGAAACTGTCTCTTTAGGATGGACCTGTGCAAACGCCTATGGTGGGAGCTGATGAAGTAACTCAATATCATGTGTGGCATTCCATTTGCACTCCTGTCTTGTGAGATGTGCATGTTGGCTCCGGCCAGGTGTCAGGTCCATTTGCCACTCCATGATCAATGGTGGACAAGCCTATTGTTGTCACGCTCACCTGATTCCCACGGAGGCGCAGGTCTGGCTTTGAGTGCTGATGCTTCTTCAATGGTGAAGCACAACTCTGAAGATGGACAGGTAGGGCCCCTCTACTCTGGCTTCTCTGGCTCGCAGGAATATTCCCCTGTGCGTGAAAAGGGAGTATTACCTACTGACGGAATAATGCTCAAGCCTTCCACTCCCTTCCAACCCTCCACGATACCCTTCCACGATTCCCCGTGAAGTCTCACCTTAGCGTCTGGAAGGATGAGTTCTCCATCCTGCTTCTGATGCAGGGGCGCGTTGAAACCCAGTTACTTCACTGGATTGAGGTTTGATGGAAGTTAAAATAAGCTTGACTGTTCAGGTAAGGCGCTGTAAGAGTTCTGTTGCAAGTTCAAAAGTTCAAGCTTAATAATAATGTTCTTTGTCTTTTTGCAGCAAGCGCTAACGCTTATGTCTTTTTCCCCTTAGGGGCCGGGGTTCGGAATGCCGGAGATATGGCGCCAACCCGAAGTGAAACGTGCAGTTCCAATAAATGACAGGTAAGTTCTGGATGAGCGTTCGGGTAATGTCTTTGCATTTGCTCATTCAATGTCTTTGTCTTTTTTCCCCATAGGGGCCGGGGTCCGGAGTGCCAGGAAGCGGCAGGACCCGAAATGAAATGGGAATGACCCAACAGGTAAGTCTTAGAAGGAAACTGAGCTTTTCCTATTCCCTTCCTTCTCTCACCTTGTGTTCTTGTCTTTCTCTCTCCAGGCTCTGGGAAGTGGCTGCGGATCCGGATGATCGCTGCTGAAGATGGAGGTGCCAGGAAAGGTGAGTGAAATGCAGCGCTGCAGCGATCTAAGCGAAATGCTTTTAAAAATGATGTCTTCCCTTTCAGGCTCGTCGGTGTGATGTCTCTGTGATACAGCTTTAGCAGGTAAGGTCTTCTTTCTCTCCAATTGTCTCTTATCTCCCTTTGCAGGTGACCCAGGATGCTGACAGGCGTGGCTGAAGTCCAGATGCAGGAGCTGACACGGTGAGCGTCCAGCTGCGAGGAGCAGAACAACGCGAAGCGTGAGTTGCTGATCGGGCGTGGTTTAAATAGCTTTGGAAGAAGTTCCAGGTATGTATCCTTCCACCGATCAGGTATGTATCCTTCCCCGACTACACCCAGGTGGAAGTAGTCCCACAGGTAAAGTAGTTCCATTCAGGCCTCAAGAGGGCCTGTATGTAGCAGCATGGTCTGCATCAGGTAAGTGCACATTAAAACACTTGAACACATGTCGAGCTTTATGAGCCTGGCGCCTAAGGCGCCAGGACAGGGGTCCAACATGAGCCTGGCGCCTAAGGCGCCAGGACTGTGTCCAAAGGGCCCCAGCTTGGGCCCTCTGGCACTTCCCTGGGGGGAATGATGCCTGCCTCTGGGGTTGCTGGGTCGGACCCGGCTCCTTGGAGGTAGGCATCATGACAGTACCCCCCCTCAAGGCCCCTCCCAAGGTTGATCCCTCCGGGGGTTTTGGCTTGTTCGGAAATCTCTGGTGGAACCTTTGTATTAATCGAGGTGCGTGAACATGGTTACTAGGCTCCCACGATCTCTCCTGAGGTCCATATCCCTTCCAGTCAACAAGATAGAAGAGTTTTGACTTTAACACCTTGGAGTCTAAAATGTCTTTAACTTTGAATTCTAATTCCCCTTCAATTTGAACTGGGTCTGGAGGCTTGGACAGTGGGTCCCTGGTTGTACTGGCTTCAAAAGTGATGCATGAAAAACTGGATGAATACGCATGTTGGGAGGTAAATCCAGTTTAAAGGCCACGGGATTGATTATAGCCTTGATGGGATAAGGTCCTATGAATCTGGGATTGAAGGTTTGCGGGCCCTTGAGGGGTAAATGTTTCGTTGCTAGCCATACCTGGACTCCTACTTGGTAAGGAGGAGTTTTACTTCAGTGCAAATCAGCGTTTTCTTTATACTTTTTCTTGGCTTGCTGTAAATGAGTTGCAGCTTCTTTGAAGGCCCAGGTTATTGTGGAATGCAAATGATTTACTGCGGGCATTTCCAGGGTCAGAGGTGGATCTAGGTCAGAGGTCCGAGGATGGTGACCATACAAAGTATAAAAAGGAGTTTGTCCGGTTCCAGAATGCACTGAATTGTTGTATGCATATTCTGCGATCCAAAGGATGTCTTTCCAATTTAACTCGGATTGGTGTAACATGCACTGAAGATATTGCTCAAGAGTCTGATTGGTTCTCTCGGTTTGTCCGTCGGTCTGGGGGTGGTGGCTGGTGGATAGCCGCACATCTATTTGTGCTAGTTGGCAACACTTCTTCCAAAAATGGGAGATAAATTGACTTCCAGGATCCGAGACTAATATGGAAGGGAAACCATGTATGCAAACTATATTCTCCAGAAATTCCTTGGCCAAGGTGGAAGCTGAAGGCAAACCTTTTAAAGGGATAAAGTGGGCCATTTTGGAGAATAGATCCACAATTACAAGAATAGTGTTGTAACCAGCACAAGGAGGCAGGTCAATTATAAAGTTCATTGACAAGGTGTGCCATGGTGCCGGTGGAATATCCAAGGGTTGAAGTAGGCCGGCTGGCCTTTTCTTTTGACCCTTGTTTTGGGTGCAAATTCCGCAAGACAATACAAAAGACTTTGGCCCTCATTACGACCCTTGCGGAAATCGAACAACGATGGCGGAAATGCAATACCGCCATCGAATAGCGCTCGGTGCGATTATGACCTGTCACCGTAAAGTACGATGCCATTAGCGACACCGTAGTGAACGCCAACGCAAACTGCACCAAGTACGCGCACGCGTGCCAAGCGAAACCGTAATAACCACCATGGCGCAACGGTACGGGAATTCTGACCCTAGCGGACATGTACCTAACGCCATCAAGCATGGCGGAAAGTACCATTCCGCCATGGCGAGAAGTACGGCATCGCGAACCAACCGTAAAAGGCCCTACAGAGTGCCTGTACACCACTCCCTGGCCACATTGTACAACTCCTCGTAGGTCTAAAGAAGTCACACAATGCAACCAGTGAAATGTACAAGTCACCCATGCATGCCAACGAACAAATGAATGTAGGGGCTCCAAGTGCCATGTGAGTGGCCATCCATATTAGCCATGGCACCATTGCCATACTGATGCAGCACAGGCATGTGAAGCTTCAAGTACAGCAACATGAACTGAAAACTGAGACAAACAAAAACAGGCCCCCCATCGCTTGACACCAGTGTAAGGCAACATTCAAAGCAGTATCCTGAGTGAGACTGCACCAGCCCTGTACACCTGCCAGTAAACAAACCAACCATCAGCATAAGCATGTACCACACAAGTTGGCAGAGTGACTGAGCAGCCAGGCTCATCTCAAGAGGGGCCAATGGGAGCTGCAGGGCACAGATGGCACGAATACAGAAGCCATTCCAATGGACATGACCTCAGTCTCCCTCCAAGAAACGCACGCAAACACAGGCACCTGTGACCAGCCATTTTCTGATAATCACATCATTCCACCAATCCACCTGGCAGACCTGCATCTGTTACACAAAAGCTAATCCCCCTCCCATGAGCATGACATCATCAAAATAGTCACAATGGCAGGCCCTATCCCTGACCTCACTGGGCTTCGTAGGCAAACGCGCCCAGTACAGTACCACGCAAGTATACTCAGAAGCCGGAACCCAATGCAGATCTTCTCACAATACATCGCTCCACGAATAGGAATATGCCACATTACTTGCAAAGAATAACGCTACACGGTCAACATCACAATCAAAATTTAATGCACAACAAAATCACCAGGCCCATACAGCCATTAGGACATGAACTCCAAAATATATATCATAATTGTGGGCTGCATCCGCAATAAATGACCAGCTTCTTCTTGTGTGACGCCCTGTTCCTTCATGGTACACAGGGGCTACATGCACGTTCAAAAAGGCAACATGGAAGCGGCTAGAACCGCAGGCCCGTCCCATTAGGTAGGCACTAGTCCAGCTGAAAGTTCAAAATGTTGCTCCTAGCCACTAGTACTGCATAAGGGCATGTGGGCCATTGGCGATCGTCCCACAAGATCGTAATGGTGCTCCACTGATTAACACGAAGCAGCAGGTGTCGGGAGTAAAAGCCATCTGCAGGAGTGGCATACAGATGGCAGCGGCAAAAGGGGAGGAGATACCTGTCACCCAAATGAAATGAAAAAGAATAGTATGGGCATCAGAACTCCATTTGAATTACTCACTTCAATGATCACACTAAATCCACAGCCATATGCATGCTAGCCCACTCAAAAGGATCAATCGCACCCAAAAATCACTTGCGAATCATAACTATATAAATCGAGGTGAAAACACCATTACAAACGAGTGTTTGTGTGCATGCGTCTGTTAAAACAGAATCCATTAGATGGGATTAGTAACGTGCATAGACACAAGTGTTTGAAGGCGCGTCGAGACAGGGAGGGTTCAACAAGGGCAGATAGACGATGGTCCCACTATGGCAGCTCTGCATCACATAGCGCAGGGGAAGTGGTTAGATTCCAAAAAGCCATGTACATGGCAGACTCTCTATTAAATCATCTGTCCATGCATCCATACATTATTCCCTCATCCCGGTATGAAAACGCCTGATTATTTACTCACATAACATGTGAAACTTCCATTGAGTCTGTGCGTAATGCAGTCTGCAAAATCCACTGTGCTCCAGCCCGGAATTCCAGTGTTGTGAAGTAACATGTATTTGGGAACGTCCTGCCTTATCCTCCACTACGCTATTGCGCATCCCATACTATTCATATCAATCATTGCATTCTCGCCATGGCCCCTGTCCCAAGGACATTAAACAATAGAACTTTATATTTGCAGTCAGACCTGTGGGCGTCTCCTCGCCGCTAGCTGAAAACCGAAAGCGCTGTCCTTCGAATACCTCATTTGCAACATCACGTCGAAAAGGCATCTGTGACCGCTTGAAATCACAAATCCATCCATGTAGTGCGGCAGTGTGTGAAAATGGCAACTGGCTTCACTCACAAATGGGACGCCCCGCCCGTCGGTGAACCGCGGTACAGTGCTGCATGAGGGTCCACCGTTAATCGAGTACTACATTCCACTGACCCTTCACAAGTTTGTTCGCGACTGCAAAAATAGTATGTGAAACAATGGGACCATAGCAGAATGAACATATAAACCAATATTTCACTGCCATCGGGATGAAATACATGATTGTAATAGCAAGATGCCATGCGTCAAATTGCAGCGTTGTGTGCGAGACGTGCTCGCCCAAAGGGGATTGCAGCTTACACAGGTGGAATGAATCACCACAGGTGGAGGCTATACAGCTTGAAAACGCATAAATTGCACACCCAACCCCCTCCCACAACCACACCCACTCCAAAATGCTACTGGCCGGACTAGCGATGTTGGCCATGGGGGACCTGATAGCACTGCAAGTACTACAACTTCAAGAAGAAGACGAACACCAACTACTACAACAACCGACCACACAGAGGAGACGCAGGAGGAGGAGGAGGGCAAGGCAGGGCCAGCAAGGCCCACCAGCACAGCCACTACCACCACGCAGGCAGCCCGCAATCCCACGCCTCCGAGCACATCCGTTCAACCTCACTGATGAGCAGAGCCACACCCTCTACCGTTTGGACCGGGACACCATAACCGCCATTGTGGACATGACACACGCTGACCTTGTCAGCATGATAGATAGCCCAACCGCCATCCCACCCCTACTGAAGGTGGTGTCTGTACTCCACCTCCTGGCCACAGGCACCTACCAGCACACAGTCGGACAGTTGCATGGCATTTCACAGCCACTGTTGTCACGGATACTATTGCAAGTGCTCGATGCCCTCCTGAAGCACGCAGACGACTACATCTCTTTACCACGCTCGGTGCAGGAGATTACAAACACAAAAGTGGGATTCCATGCACTTGGCGGCATACCGGGTTGCATTGGTGCCATCGACTACACCCATGTGGAATTGGTTGTCCCACATGCAATGGAGGCCCAGTACCGCAACCGAAAACAATATCATTCTCTTAATGTACAAATGGTGTGTGACTCCAACAGGATCATTACACATTGTTGTGCCCGATTTCCTGGATCTACCCATGATTCCATGGTCTTACGGAACTCTACAATACCACGCTACATGGAGCGACACGCAGGGAACAGATCCTGGCTACTCGGTGAGTCTCATTTCATGCATGATAATGTGGGGTATGTGATGCGGCAATGACCTGGCAGGAAGGGGGGGGTGCTTACGTAGCAATGGCATTCCTCAAAATTCCTTTATTGTCCACATACAGGTGATGCTGGGTATCCACTGAAGAGATGGCTCCTTACACCACTCCGGAACCCACAGAACCAGCATGAGGAGGACTACAACCATGCCCACTCACGTACCCGTGTAGTCATAGAACAGGCATTCGGCCTACTGAAGGGTCGTTTCCGCTGCCTCAGCAGGTCTGGCGGGGCACTCCTGTACCGCCATGAGAAGGCTGCAAAGATGGTCATGGCATGTGTCATGCTACACAACATGTGCGTACGTAGAAATGTGCCCATGCCCCCTGACGCAGAACTGCAAGCACCTGAAGATGGCCATGATGAGGGTGGGGATGTGGCAGCACCTCAAGGAGTCCGCGAGGCACAGGAGGGCCGTGAAATTCGTCAGCATATCATAGATGCATGCTTCTAGCACTCAGGCCTGGTGGCTGATACATGGACACGGGACTTGTGGCACTGTGTGTGTCTGGTACATGCACAATATGGACTGTACGCCTATAATGGCCTCGTACACAAAGATCAATGTCCACACATCTGATTGGATGATAGTGAAATTTATATCGCATATGTGAAATTATGTTACACACCCCATCGACCCGCCACCCAAGTGAGCCCAACACACCCCCTCCACCCTCCTACCTCCCCCCCGAACACCAGTGTCCAAAGATGCTCTTTGTCAGTGGGCAGACGCTATTGCAAGCCCCCTCTCCGGGTATCAGGGGCACCCCTGCCTGTGGAGCGCAGGTTCCTCCCAGATCTACGTTGGGGCTCCCCTGGACGGAACTTGCAACGGATGATGTCTCTGCCTGCTCACGTCCATGCATGTCCCTAAGGGTTTGTGAGAGCTCAGTGAGCACACGGCGCACAGCGGCAAGTTCAGCACATACGTCTTTGGACGTCGCATGCAGTTCCCCCCTCAGGCTCTCGGTGCTTCTCTCCATTTGTACTCTCAGGCTCTCGGTGCTTCTCTCCATTTGTACTCTCAGGCTCTCGGTGCTTCTCTCCATTTGTGCCCTTAGTGTCTCTGAACATTTTTCTATGGCTGCCTTAGTACCCCCACATTCATCAGCATGGTCCTTGAGGAGCGTGGCCAGTTGCTGCTGTTGCTCGATCACCTGGTCGAGGGACTGTTGCCTCTGCTGGGCCATAGACATTTGCGGTGGTGTCACAGAGGGGCTGATCACCTCATGTTGCCTTGACACAGGGCTTGTGGGGGATGGCCAGTCGTCGTCTTGTGGGTGCCCCTGCGTGGTATCCTCATGGTGTACGGGATGAAACAAACAGGGGGATTGAGACAGGTCATGGATGGATCCTAGATCGACATCACCGTTTTCTGTGTCGGAGCATGCTGCCATTAATGCAGTGTCACCTATGGTGCTGCTGCCACCAGAAGCAGTGCCTTCTGTGGCATCCATTGGGGGGGCCTGTGGTGGTGCTGTTTTGGCCATGCTGGGTGCTGGGGTGCCTGTTGAAGTCCCCTCCTGTGTGTTGCCACTTGATTTGTGCTGCTGCCGTGTCTTGATCCGTGCACCTGAGGTGGAGGGTCTTTGGCCGTTGGTCTTGGCCCTCTTTGCAGGTGTGCTGGTAGGGGTGTCCTGGAGCTCATCGTTTGATTCGGACCCTGTGGTGGAGTAAAGGAGTGCGAGCGTTATTGATGGGTCTGTGGAAATTGGAATGGTAATGTATCACATGCATTGGGGTGGTACCTGAGGGTGATTTGGGTCAGGGCCTTGGAGGTGTTTTCATTTTTGTGTGGATTGAGGATGCAGTTGTTTTGCAGCCTGCAGTTAGGGGGTGCCTGCTGCACGTGTGGAGGGTGTTTTTAGGAATTTTTATTATTTATTTATTTATTGTGACTTTTAATGTGCGCTATCAGGCCAATGTATGTGGACGTTCTCCTGGACATGTGTTTCTGTTGCACTATGTGGACACATGGTACTTCACATGATTGGACATTGTGGTTTTAGCATTGTTTTATTTGGGACACCTACCTGATTCTTCGGATGTCTGCACTCCTTTCTCCATCCCTCCGACTCCCTCTATGGTCTCCATTCCAATGGTGGAGGCACAGATTTCTTCCCAGGGGGTCAACTTGATGGGTGATTCCGATCCTCCCCCGGTAGCTGTGGCAATGTTACGGTTGGCGGATAGTATGCTCCGTACGCGTATCCGCAAGTCGTCCCATCGCTTTCGGCATTGCTGTGGGTTGCGGGGTGCGGGCCCCACCGCACTTACCCGCTGTGCCACCAGGGCCCATATGGCCTTCTTGTTCGCAAGTGCCGTCCTGGTCATTTGCGTCGAGAAGACGACGGCAGCATTCTCCTGGAGGGTCTCTGTGAGCACCGTGAGTTCCTCACGGGAGAAGTGGACCTGCCGCTTGCGGTCGCACGCTTTTTTCACTACTTTTCCCATTGTTTTTGGTTTCACTAGGGTGGATGACGGGTTGGGATGTGTCTCAGGGTAGTATTTCTGATGGTTGTGTGGTAGTTCTGATTTTATAGGTGTACGGCGTGCTGTTTCCCGTTCCGGGACCATGTTTTTGCTTCCTTTTCCGTATATTTAGGGTCACCGTATTTTCCGATTGGCGCTCATTATGGTGACCGCTATGTTCGGTGGCGTAATTGCACCTAGGTCGCCGTACGACGGCGGTGAGGGGCGTTTTGGGGACATTTCCGCCATCGCGGACTTTGCACTTCCACCATGGCGTAGTGCTCGTGCCCGATGGGTCAGAATTAGCCGCACTTTACTCCGTCGTGCAATGGCGGAAACCCTATTTACGCTATGGCGGTCGGGTCAGTTGCTTTCCGCCAGGGTCGTAATGAGGGCCTTTATGTCTTTTCTCCAAGAAGGCCACCAGAAGTGGCGTTTGATTTTTTCCTCTGTTTTAGCGATACCAGGTTGTCCTTCCATTAATGATTCATGATGATGGGCAATAACAAGTTCTTGCAATTCTTTACTTGCCAGAAACAACCGCTCCTGGAAGTAGGGTAAATCATCCTTAACGGTGTAATGAGGACCCTTTTGACTCCATTCCAGTAAGGCTGAAGAGTCTAGAAGTTGTCTTACTTGCGTTTGGATGTCCTCAATAGTTTGCAATGAAGTTAGGCCTAAGATTCTTTGTTCAGGTATGATTGGCACAGGTTCTAAACTCGAATTGGGTTCTTCCATGCCAATCCGGGATAAGGCGTCCGCTTTACCATTCTTGCAGCCAGGGCGATAGGTAATTACAAAATCAAATTCCGCAAAGAATAGAGCCCATCGGAGTTGTTGTGAAGATTGAGCTTTGGCCGTCTTTAAATACTGTAAATTTCTGTGGTCCGTAATTACGGTGATGGTGTGTCTTGCCCCGAGAAGGTAGTGACGCCAAGCCTTGAAAGCAGATTTAATAGCCAGTAACTCTTTGTCGGTAATTGTGTAGTTGATTTCAGGAGGAGAAAATTTCCTGGACCAAAAGGCCACAGGGTGTAGTTGGTTAGTTTCTGGGTCTCTTTGCGACAGGACAGCTCCCATGTCCGAACTGGATGCGTCGGTTTCCACAATGTAAGGGAGATCTGGGTGCGGGTGCTTCAATACAGGTGCAGAGGTGAATTTGGTTTTCAGGTCCTGAAAGGCTTGTTCGGCCTCAAGAGTCCATTCAAAGCATTTGTTTTTCTTTAGGAGAGCTGTGATGGGTTGGACTGTTTGGGAAAATTCCGGGATGAATCTTCGATAGAAATTGGCGAAGCCGAGCATGCTCTGAACTCCCTTCACCGAGCTAGGAGATGGCCATTTGAGGATGGCGTCCACCTTTCGCGAGTCCATTCGGACTCCTTGTGGTGTCAGGATGAATCCGAGAAACTCAACTTCTGTGGTATGAAAAACGCATTTTTCGAGCTTTGCAAATAGTCTGTGCTGGCGCAATTTCTCAAGAACTGCCCTAACATGTTTTCTGTGATCGGACTCTGAAGAAGAGTACACCAGGATGTCGTCAATATAAACAATGACACAGACATCGATAAGTTCCCGAAGAACATCATTCATAAAGTACTGAAAGGCGGCAGGTGCATTGCACAAACCGAAGGGCATCACCTGATATTCGAAGAGCCCAAATTTGGTGCGGAATGCAGTCTTCCATTTGTCGCCTTCTTTTATACACACCAGGTGATAAGCTCCTCGAAGATCTAACTTGGTGTACACACAAGCGTCTTTCACCTGGTCGATAAGCTCAGGGATCAGGGGCAGAGGATAACGATTCTTAATCGTTATTTGATTTAGGGCGCGACAGTCTATACATGTTCTAAGGTCGCCCTCTTTTTTCGGCACGAAGAACAGAGCTGAGGAGACTGGAGACTTGGACGGGCGAATAAAACCATTGGCTAGGTAATGATCTAAATACTGACGCAAATGCAGGTTCTCAGGTTCCGGAAGAGCATAAATCCTACTACAAGGTAGTTGAGCATTGGGTACCAGATCGATTTGGCAATCATAAGACCGATGGGGAGGTAACGTGTTAGCCTGTTCCTTCTGAAAAACGTCTTGGAATTCTTGGTATTCTGACGGTAGCTGTACAGGGGTGGAAGTTGCTGAGGCTAGACCCATAACTGGATTTCTTGGATAACAAGTTGGTTCACAATCAGGAAAACCTATCTTCTTTGCTCGCCAGTCAATTCTGGGATTATGTGTTTCTAACCAAGGAATTCCAAGAATTACTTGAAATTGTGGGGCCTTGATCACATCAAACACGATTGCTTCCCAATGTCCATCCTGACCCACCAGTGTCATTTCAACAGTGGAATGCGTTACAGGCCCTGAGGCTATTTCGGTTCCATCTACTGTAGTAATGACATCTTGGGTTACTTTCGGGCGGAGAGGGAGCTTAATCCTGGAAGCCAATTCACGGTCTATGTAATTTCCAATAGCTCCACTGTCGGTGTATGCTTTTATAGCATGCAACTGCTGAGGCTGTTTTGGGTCCACGAGCACCATTGGCATGACAAAATGCGAGGTCAAAGAATTTGTTTTCAAGCTCGGCAAGCGGACCCCTACGCTTGTCGGGCTAGGTCATTTCCCGAATCAGGTGTCAATAAATCGTTATCAGTGGCTCCAACCACCTTCTTAGGTGGTTTAACCGGACAATTTCGAAGAAAGTGACCGGAAGTCCCGCGATACAGACAAAGTTGCATTTGCCGCCTTCTCTCTCGTTCCTTCTGCGTTAATGGTCCTTTAACACCGCCGATTTGCATAGGTTCGGATACGTCGGTACTCTTGAAGTTGCCGTGGGTTTTGATCGGTACTCGGGTTTCGTACTTGAACCGATCTGCTTTTCTATTTTGAAGTCTGTGATCAAGTTGAACCACCAAGTCTATGTAGTCTGCGCAGACCTGGGGTGGATCTATTATCTGAGCTAGAACATCCTTAAGCTCTCCGCGCAGGCCTCGATGAAACAATGTGATCCTTTTGTTTTCTGCCCATCCAGTTTCCACAACCAGTCTATTAAAGGTGGCAACGTAGGACAGGAGATCCTGATTACCTTGTCGTAAGGATAGCAGTTCGTTATCAAGGGCCTGTCCTTGAGAGTGTCGAGCAAACAATCTTTGCATGCTGGCCTGGAAACCCTGAAAATTCTGGAGAATGGGATCATCCTGATTTACCAATGGAATAGATCAATCGGCAGCACTGCCACTGAGGTAAGATAGTATAAAGGCTACATTGGACTGGTCATTAGGGAAGGCCCCGGGTCTGCATAGAAAGTGTAAACGACATTGGTTCATAAAGACGGCATATTTCTTGGGATCCCCCGAAAAAAGGTTCAGGCGGGGCCAAAGGCATGTGTCCAGGTAGATTGATTTGTACCGGGTTATTCAAACCCATTGATGTGGAAGTACCTCCGGAATTAGGTAAAGGAGTGTGCCCTGCCTGGGCCTGCAATAACCTTTTGGCCAGGTCATCTATTCTTTCCTTGGATAGGATCAGTTCTCTTTTGAGAGCGTTAGTCTCCTGGCGGGCTGAGTGCACTTCTGCCCGTAATTCCCCCAAAAGCTGGGCCAGCTGCTCTGTCTCGGAAGTCTCCATAGCGCCCGGGTGGGAAATTGTGGGTAGGCTTCGCGTTCTGTCACGCTCACCTGATTCCCACGGAGGCACAGGTCTGGCTTCGAGTGCTGATGCTTCTTCAATGGTGAAGCGCAGGACTCTGAAGATGGACAGATAGGGCCCCTCTACTCTGGCTTCTCTGGCTCGCAGGAATATTCCCCTGTGCGTGAAAAGAGAGTATTACCTACTGACGGAATAATGCTCAAGCCTTCCACTCCCTTCCAACCCTCCACGATACCCTTCCACGATTCCCCGTGAAGTCTCACCTTAGGGTCTGGAAGGATGAGTTCTCCATCCTGCTTCTGATGCAGGGGCGCGTTGAATCCCAGTTACTTCACTGGATTGAGGTTTGATGGAAGTTCAAATAAGCTTGACTGTTCAGGTAAGGCGCTGTAAGAGTTCTGTTGCAAGTTCAAAAGTTCAAGCTTAATAATAATGTTCTTTGTCTTATTGCAGCAAGCGCTAACGCTTATGTCTTTTTCCCCTTAGGGGCCGGGGTTCGGAATGCCGGAGATATGGCGCCGACCCGAAGTGAAACGTGCAGTTCCATTAAATGACAGGTAAGTTCTGGATGAGTGTTCGGGTAATGTCTTTGCATTCGCTCATTCAATGTCTTTGTCTTTTTTCCCCGTAGGGGCCGGGGTCTGGAGTGCCAGGAAGCGGCAGGACCCGAAATGAAATGGGAATGAACCAACAGGTAAGTCTTAGAAGGAAACTGAGCTTTTCCTATTCCCTTCCTTCTCTCACCTTGTGTTCTTGTCTTTCTCTCTTCAGGCTCTGGGAAGTGGCTGCGGATCCGGATGATCGCTGCTGAAGATGGAGGTGCCAGGAAAGGTGAGTGAAATGCAGCGCTGCAGCGATCGAAGCGAAATGCTTTTAAAAATGATGTCTTCCCTTTCAGGATCGTCAGTGTGATGTCTCCGTGATACAGCTTTAGCAGGTAAGGTCTTCTTTCTCTCCAATTCTCTCTTATCTCCCTTTGCAGGTGACCCAGGATGCTGACAGGCGTGGCTGAAGTCCAGATGCAGGAGCTGACATGGTGAGCGTCCAGCTGCGAGGAGCAGAACAACGCGAAACGTGAGTTGCTGATCGGGCGTGGTTTAAATAGCTTTGGAAGAAGTTCCAGGTATGTATCCTTCCACCGATCAGGTATGTATCCTTCCCCGACCACACCCAGGTGGAAGTAGTCCCACAGGTAAAGCAGTTCCATTCAGGCCTCAAGAGGGCCTGGATGTAGCAGCATGGTCTGCATCAGGTAAGTGCACATTAAAACACTTGAACACATGTCTAGCTTTATGAGCCTGGCGCCTAGGGCGCCAGGACAGGGGTCCAACATGAGCCTGGCGCCTAAGGCGCCAGGACTGTGTCCAAAGGGCCCCAGCTTGGGCCCGCTGGCACTTCCCTGGGGGGAATGATGCCTGCCTCTGGGGTTGCTGGGTCGGACCTGGCTCCTTGGAGGTAGGCATCATGACAATTGTGTAATCTGGTGAATTTATGGTCAGCCTCTATACCCTGGGCCTTGTTTGTGTGGAGTTTCCACAGTTCCTCATGGGAATTGGGTTGGGCTTGTAGTGGAAGTGTGATATATGCCAGGTCCACCCCTGTCCATGTTGCATTGACTCGCAAAGCGCCTGACTATGTCATTTCACATAGTTATGTAGGATGATGTGTGTAGTGTGCAGTGCTTTGCTGGTGAGGTACTGGAGTTGGATACCTACAGTGAAAGTAGGTAAACCCCCTCATCAGGCCATTGGTCAAAGTCTTAAAAGTGCACCAGCATCACCGGTAGTCCTTCCCACCATATTTATTTTTAAAACTTAGCACAAACGTGCTCGCGCGAAAGCGTCAAGGCAGTCTGTGGCAGTCCGTGATGGATGTGACCAAGACTCTTTTCTGCTCCGCTGTCATGGGCATTCAGGTAGTTATATCGGCCATTGCAGCAGCCCGCACTATCTTCTCCAACCGGGCGACTCCACCCGCAGACAAGTTACCAGCAAACTGCCCCTTCATTCTGACGGTTCTGACAAGTACTGCTATACAATCTGCCTTGCCATCCGCGATGATTGCAAGCAGTACTAGCCTCGATTCCCTGGCCGCCATACTGACACCTCCTCTATTACTGCCCATGAAGTCACATGATGTGGTAAAGTACCTGCAAACTCCTGACTCCGCCACTAGTTTGCCCCCTTCTCAGCTCCAACCAGCTTCCCCACCACAAAACCTTGCTGCAAAGCAACTATTACCATTGTCTTTTATGGAATACTCGATCCTAAATAAACATGCATTGGAAGTTAACCACTATATTGAAGATAATGATTTCGATCTCTGCGCACTGACAGAAACTTGGGCTTTCAGCTGTGCTGGCCACTCCCTCAATTTAGCCATACCAGCCGGCTATTCTTTCTCTCATCATGACCGTCTTACTGGGAGAGGTGGCGGGGTTGCCTTTATCCTCAAGGATTCTCTCTCAATCTGGGTGGTACAAAACCCATGAATTGAAGGCACTGAGTCCATGCACATCAAAATTGGTATGAACTCCAAATCCACTGTGAACCTTCTTCGCATCTATCGCCTGCCCTCCCTTACAGCTACCTTTATCTCTGCCCTTTCTAATGATCTCCCATCACTATTAAAGCCCAATACCCGATTTATCCTCCTCAGACATTTTAATTATTGGCTTGGACACATTGAGGACCCATTAGCTGCAGAATTAGATTCTGCGCTCTCTGACTTGGGTTTTGCTCAACAAATTCAAGTTTCTACACATCATTCAGGCCATACACTGGATTGAGTTTCAGCTGCCAATGTCTCATGTTATGAGATTCAGGTTAATCCATGTCCCTGGTCGGACCATGCCTTCGTCCACTTTTCTATCTCAGTACTTTTTCCTGTCAAAATTAAAAAACAAGCCAGATTTTATTAAAATTCATAATTTTAAACACATTACCCGGGACAAAATGTTACCTCTCCTGGACCCTGCGATTAACTTCACTGAGCATACTTCTATACATACCATGTCCTCCATTCTCACTAACAATCTCGGCAGCATCTCCCCCTGCCTGGCTCCTGCCAAATCTAAAAAATAACTAGGCCCCAATAGAAGTAATCTGTGGATCTCAAAAGAACTACACAAATCTAAATCCCTAACCACAAAGTTATTTCATTTATGTAAATCCAACCCTAACACAACGTCCTGCGATGCTTATAAATCTGCAGCAAAGTCCTATAAAATAGAGCTAGTGGATGCAAAAAAGACCTACCATAACCTCCAGATTCTTAACCCTAAATCGGACACAAAGGAACTTTTTAGGATCTTAAAGGAATCAGAATCCACCCCCAGCTGTTCGGACTGATGCAGCCTTCTGACGCCAATTGGTGCCAACAAGTCCAAAATGCAATGCATAATATACTTTTAGGCATTAGAGGCGACATTGTCCAAAAACAGTCCACCATTTCCAACTTCTCCCATAATAAACCATATGTCAGGATTCCATCGGTTTCTGAATTTAATTTCCATCCCATTTCCGAGGAAGATCTGCAGATCATAATCGCACAACTCACGGCAAGGAAATGCAAGGGCGATCCTTGCTCTTCCTTGATCATTAAGTCTTGTCCCCCACTTCTCACAAAAGCAATCTGTAAATGGGTGAATACCTTCTTCTTAGAGGGTTGCATTCCTTATAATCTGAAATAAGCCTGGGTCACCCCCATCCTGAAGAAGCCAGGGCTTGCCATTGACAACCCACTCAACTACAGACCAATTACCAACACCCCTTTTATATTAGAGATCCTCGATCGTGTTGCGTACTCACAAATTGCACTTCATTTGAACCAGCATCCCAATCGTAACGTTTATCAGTCAGGGTTCACACGGGTTATAGTACTGAGACCTCCCTGCTGGACCCAAAGTCAAGACTATTAGGAAACATGGACAATGGTCTAGCCTCCCTTTTAGTTTCTTTGGATCTGTCTGCAGCGTTCGACCTGGTTGACCATACCATCATGGTGTCCAGAATGGTGGAGGTTGCTAACTTCTCCTCTCTGCAACATCCTGGATTAAGTCTTTCTTAACTAATAGACAGAGTAGAGTCTGCCTTGGGGAAGCTGAAGCCTCTCCAATTGCTGTGCTCTTTGGAGTCCCTCAGGGAGCCAGCACATCTCCCTGTCTCTATAACATCTATACAGTCCCCTTCCTTAAAATGCTAGAGGAGGAAGGTATTACCTTTTCGAATTATGCTGACGACACACAGGTTCTGGTCCAACCTTCTGGAGTGCACTCCCAGGATGAACACGAGCTCAACAAAATCTTCACACTAATTGAAAACTGGATGATGTGCAATAATTTGGCTCTGAACAAAAGCAAAGCAGAGTTGATGACAGTGGTAAACTCCAAGCTTCTCGCCAAACTGGACCCTACATACAAATATTCAGGCTAGAATCAGTCGAAATCTTTCCTCAATCAAAACTAAAAATATTAGGTGTGGCACTAGACCAGTCACTTAACATGAGAGCCCACATGAGTAACATCATCTCAGCTTCCGTCTATTATGTGAAACTATTAGCCCACCTGAGACCTTTCATCTCGCAAGTTAATGCAGAATCCAACGCTAGAGCTATAGTTGGGGCAAAGATTGACTATTGCAGCAGCCCTTTGCTCAGTCTCTGTAAAGTTGACTGCAACAGACTCCAGGTGGTCCAGAATGGAGCCACTTGAGAAATCGCTGGCATAGCCCGACAGGATCATGTTTCTGAGGCCAGCTGTGCCCTACACTGGCTCCCTTTTGAGGCTCTTTACAAATTCCGATTACTGATGATTGTCTTTAAATGTAGACTGGGCATAATGCCACATAACTGCAATATCATATTTTAGAGAAGGTTATTAGCAAATCATTAAGATCATGTAACCAGAGACTGTTGGTACTACCGTGATGCAAACTTAAGAAGGTTGAGAATGGGGCCTGCTTCATTGCTGCACCAAAACTCTGCGACTTATTACCGCAGACTCTCAGACAACATACCTCCCTCACAGCCTTCAAGGAAGCCTGTAAGGCTTGGCTCTTCTACTGTCCATTTAAATTACATTGACCAAGTGCTTTCTCTAATCCGCTGTGACTCTCTTGTTCTCTATATATTGTTTGTCTGTATTTGTTTGTCTCTACCACATGCATTCAGCTGCCTTGCTGCACCCACAGAATCTCGCAATTTTCACCTAGGCTCCCGCTCCACTCACACGTAAACCACACACCCGGAACGTGCTTGAGTACCCAAATTCACACCCACACCGCCACATATGACATTTATTCTGAGTGCAACCTCCACTACAGTCTCAGCCAGCACCCCTACCACCACCAAGTCCAAAACTACACTCACACCACATATTAAATGTGCCCTATGAAACATTTGCTCCCTCCCTGCCCATGCCTTAGAAATACACAATCTCGTAGTCAGTCACAACCTTGACCTACTGACCATAACAGAAACCTGGATACATGAGGCATCTGGTCCTGCCATCGCTCTTGCACTCCCACCAGGTTACACCATCTTCAGACAGGATAGACCACATCATCTAGGAAACGGAGTAGCCCTCATTTTCAAAGAAATGCTCTCCATCAGATGTATCAGTCACCCATGGGCAGCAACTCAGACATTCTATCAGTTGAGCTTGCACTGTCCGCGAATAGCAGTATCAACATAAACATACTATATCGCCCCCCTGGCCTCACATCAGACTTTCATCGACACCTCATCCATCTACTTAGCGACAACATCAAAGGGACCACCAAGACCCTACTTCTTGTTGACTTAAACCTAGGATTCAAGGACCCCAAAGACAAGGCTGCCGCCACCCTAGCTAAGGATCTTAATGTTTTAGGATTCACACAAAAAGTCTCACACACCAAAGGCTGCACTCTGGATTGGGTCAATGACCACAACTGCCTCACCATTATCACCTCTAACTCAGCTCTACCCTGGACCGATCACAATTGTATAGAATTCTCCCTACCCATCACCTCTAGCTCCAAAACCCTCACTCCTGCTCCCCATGCACAAGTGAGAACCTCCAGGAAACTCAATGGGGACAACTTTTGCCCCTACCTGAATGTCCCAACGCTTGCCCCACCCTTTTCCAGTGATCCCATCACTCTAGCAGATATCTACAAAGACACGATCACTAAAGCCATCAACTCCATACCGCATACTTGAATGTAAAAAAGAAAAAAAGTAATTACTTGCCAACTCCTGGTTCACTGAAGAACTACAGTCCCTTCGTTCCTGCAAAAGGGAGGCACAAAAAAAACTGCCAAGCCAACCCCAGCGACAATACTAAGAATTGATTTACCTTGATCTCCTGCCAATACGAAGATGCCATCACCAAAGCTAAGGCCAAATCCTTCAACGTCCGAATCTCAAATGCCAACTCACAATCCAAGGAAATCTTGGCCATCTTCAACAAACTCATCGCTCCACCCAATACTCCAGACAAGATCATCAAATATGAAGCCTGGTGTGCAAGTATTCAATCCGCCATGCTAAACACAATTGATCTCCTTCAAAAGAAAATCCAGGATCACTATAAAGCCCTACCGCACCATACTGAGCCTAAACTATCTGACCTCACTCCCTCTCTAACCAATGCCCCCAAACCACTCTTCTCCTTTAAGGACATCACTGAACCTGAAGCGATCATCCTCCTCAAAAACCTAAAACCCGCAATGTGCAAAGGGGACATCTGTCCACCTAAGCTTATTAAGGACTGTGCCGACCTCCTTGCTCCGCTGCAGACAGCCTTCATCAATGTTTTTTTCAGAACTGATATCATTCCTGCCAGTTTCAAAGAAGCTTGGGTACGCCCCCTTCTAAAAAAAACACTCTAGACCCCGCTCAGCCCAATAACTACTGACCCATAACCACTGTGCCCTTCCTCCTCAAGATCTTGGACAAAGCTGCCCATTGACAAATCCAACATTTCCTTGAAGCCCACTCTATTCTCGGGTCAAGGCAATCTGGGTTCCGCAAAGGACACAATACTGAAACAGCCTTGGTGGACCTAAAAAAACAGATCACCCAAATCATGGACAAAGGTAAGTCAGCCCTCCTCTTACTCCTAGACCTCTCGGCTGCTTTCAATCTTATGGATCACAACACTCTCACATCACACCTTACCCACTTAGCCAACTTCTCCAAAGAAGCAGCTCTCTGGGTCACCTCCTTCCTGGAAGGTAGGGCAATGGAGGTATTCTCAAACATAGCCAACGCAGCCTCCACCCCCATCCACTGCGGAGTCCCACAGGGCTCCTGCACAGCACCCACTGTGTACAACTTGTTCATGAAGCCCCTCTTCGAAAAGCTTAACACCCTTGGTATCCTGTATACTATCTACGCTCATGATACTCAGGTGCTCATCCCACTCACCAGATCGTACGACAGAGACGCTGAAGCACTTCATACAATCTACGCCACCATCCAGGCCTCAATGGGGAGTTAGGCAGTACTCCAAATTTACCATAGACAACACAATCATTCCTGTGTCCACATCCGTGAATACTCTAGGAATCTACATAGATGTCACGCTATCCATGACCAGGCAGATCTGCGCCATCACCTCCGCCTAAGCACACACCACTAAACTCATAAACGCAATAACACCATACCTATCCAAGCCTAACTGTCTATCAATAGCCAGAGCAACTACTGGTGCAAAATTGGACTATTGCAATGGCCTCCTAGCAGGTACATCTGCAAAAAATGTATACCGTCACCAAATCACACAGAACAATGCGCTAAGAGCAACATTAAACATCCCCAAAAGAGAACATATTTCCCATGGCAGACAGGCAGCTCAATGGCTCCCGGTTAAAGAGCGTTTAACTTTCAAAATCCTCACCCTCACCCACAAATGCCTCACCCTCACAGCACAGTCATATCTATCTGAAACAATAACCAAACCTACCTCCACACGACCTATCAGGTCACGCTACGCCAACCAACTACACACCCCACACATCAACAGGGCCAAATCTGGCCGGATGGGCTTCCCCCACATAGCCACCAAGTTATGGAACGCCCTACCCCCTGACATCAGAACTGAGAACTCTCTCCTTGCATTCCAAAAAAAAACTGAAAACCGCCCTCTTCATTTTATGTTTTTCTCCCTGTCATGCCTGCACTGAAAACTGTAATTGTCACCCTACCTGTAACTAAGACAAAATGTCTGTAACAAGCGCCACAAGGCCTCCGGGCTGCTGTGCACTCAACAAATGCGAACAAATAAATAAATACATTTTCTGCGCCCTCACGCCTCAGGGTTTAAGGTAGCGCGATACAAATTGATTAAAGTAAAGTAAAGTAAAAATGCCTTTGGCCAGATGCCAGCTGGACCAGTTTATTAATCAATTTGTTCTGTCAAATCCCTCAATACCACATGGCTGGCTGCTCTCAGATTGTTGATGGTCTGAACCAGTGACATACTATCCGACCAGAACACTGCAAGTTCCCCCCTTAAAACATTGGTCCAAATTGTCAATACCACCAGAACCAAGAATAACTCACACCACCTGTTACCCAAGATGGCCCCAAGACAATACTCCCTGCTGCATCAGTGTGCAGTCACAGTTGAGTACTCATATTGACTGCCTCAGGCCACACGTGTACACCATTGAAATCGGTCAAAAATCAATCCCAGGTCTTGGCTCTTGAGGGCCTCTTTTACCCCCTTTGACTATCTAGTATGATGGTGCTTCTCTGTCCACCCTGGCATTGCTCTGGCAATAGTCTGAGAACACGGCCTACCCATTGGTTTTATGTGTAGCACAATGTTCAATTGCCCCACTGCACTCTGCAATTGGCCCAGCATGACCTTCTTTGCTTTCAAACACCTAGATACTGATTATCTGAATTCATGCACCTTAACCTTGTGCACACCCTGTTCTGAATGGATTTTGAAGCCCAAGAATGTCAACGTGGTGACATGCTTTCTGTCTTATCCTTTGCCAATGGTACCCCTAACATGCCTATCACCCTTTGGAATGCTGCCAGTCCACCCTCATCTTGGCTTATACCCGGCTTACCCATTAACAATAAATCATCCAAATAGTGCAGTACCTTTGCCTGCTTGGTGGCCCACTCCAGAACAGTGATGACCATCTTAAAATGATTGCAGGAAATAGGGCACCCCGTGTGCATGCATTTGTCAGAATAGAAACTACCCCCATCTGAAAACCCAACAAATGATAGTCGCGATGTAACTGCAAAAACCAGAACGCTGAATTAATATTGGATTTTGCCAACAGTGCACCCATACCCAGCATCTGCATTTGTCGTGGCACTTCATCCATGGAGGCGTAATTGATGGAACATACCTTCTCATCAATCCCTTCATTCACCAAAGCGCCCTTTGGAAATTACAGGTTGTGTGCCATTCTGCATTTTCCCTCCTTCCTCTTTAGTACAATACCCAATTAACAGACAAGTGATTGAAATGGATAGTGTGCAAACAAACCCCCGATCCTTCCTAACCTCCTTTCCTTCTCCACTTTTTCCCTCCATACACCTGTTGCTTTATTGATGACAACTGGTTATTTTGGATTGCCGGGATGGTCAGACCCTGCATCGGTATCCAAAAGCCAAACGATAATCCGTTCACAAAAGCCTAGCACCTTGTACCCCAGGATACACGTTTGCCCATGCCCTTAGCGTGTCCTTCTGCACTGGATTGTGAAAATCTGTGCCCCTGTGTGATGGACACAGTTCTTTTTATTGTCCCTCTCTTTTGATCGTTTGAGAAAGTTGAACTCTGGGTGCCCAAGAAACCACAGATGGTGCATGCGTGTTTAAACTTACAGACTGGCGCTTTCTTTGTTAAATGCCAAACGCCCCTCTGTTTTTGCTTGATTGCAATATGGTCTCAAAGGGCTGCCCTGACTTAACAACAGCCTAACTTGCACTTTTTACGTTCCCTGGCCATACCATTGTGCAACTGACCCATAGCTCCACCGGCCCAGACCCCCAATACAATTGCACACTCACAGCCTTGGCAAGCCTAAATCTCTAATTAAAACTGAACCATACCCTAAATACACATTCCCTGCACATTGACAATATCAGATGCATATATGAAAACAAGCTTAGCGTGCAATTCTGGGTGTTTATCAACGATAACCGATATGAAGATTGTAAAACCTGCAGACCAATTCACAATCAACTTCTCCACCTGCTGTTTCTTATCCTCTCCTTCCCCCTTCCCCTCGTTGGTGTACTCAGTGACAGAAAATGCCAGTAATGAAAACACATCCACAAACTTATCCTTCCATATGTTCTCCTTCAACTCTGGTGTAACATGCCAAGTCAACATACCTAATTGACCCTGGACGGGGGCAGGATTAGACCTAACGTACACTGCTTGCTCTGGGTCTGTCGATACTGCACCTGTTCGGTTCCACTCTTCCTGTACCCCTCCGGTGCTCCCTGTCATGGCTGGCCCTGAGTTGGGTAGGCCGGACCACAAGCTCATTGCTCGAGGACCCAGAGGCGCACCAGTGTTGACCAGCACAGGTTCCCCCCTTCCTGTCCATCCGATAGATGAGGCACACATATGGATAGCCCTCCCTGCTGTGCCCTAATGCCACATCCCTGCAATAGAGGCACCAATGCTGAGTGCAGCAGGTTATGCCAGCCCTCCCCTCTCCAGGCTTCCCACATGCCAAATGTGGCACACGTGGGGAAGGAGCGAGGGGATATCCAGCCTCCCCATGTTCTGCTATGCTACTGCTCTACTCCCGGTACCAGCCCCTTTTTGCGCCAACCTCTGTCACACATTGGTGTGCTCTGTGGCCTGACCGGGGGGGAGAGTCTGGGAAAGACCCAGGCTGCCCACCGGAACTTGAGGCCCCATGGCCATACCCCGTGCTCCCATATTGCATAGTGCCCTTGAGTTACTCAGTGGACACATGAGCTGGGGGCCTGTAATCATGCTTTGTATCCCCCAGAAAACCCTTGAGCCCCCTGAGTGGACCAACTGCCCACCTGGAACTGTGCCAGTGCACTGATGCCACTGTGACTTCCCAGCCACCCATTCCCTGACATTGTTAGTACTGCCGGGGGTTGGGAGGCCCCTGGCCCTAGCCTCGCCACAGGCTGTGATTGGATCCCCATAATGGCCATGCCAGTCGCACTCCACAAAAATAATTGCTTTAAATGTAGTCACAGGGAGTGCTTCCCTGTGCTTTTTCACGGCAGTTCCATTGGTGGCACTGGCAGAGGCTGCTCCACCAAACCCCCTTCTTCCCTTTGCATTTTCAGAGGTGGAAACCCCTTCTTGGGAGAGACATTTTTTTTTATCTAGGGTGACTAAATCCATGCCCCACTCCCCCATCCAAGGTGCTTCTGCATTAATTGAAATCCCTGCTGCTTCCAGATGGACCAGCACAGTATTGAATCCTCTCTCTTGTATCATTGTGACATATGTCACCATTTTGGATGAATTCATCCCCCTCTCGAGCATGCACTAAATCAGCCTGTGAATGGATCGTTACCCTGAAATCAAAATGCAGCTGCAATATTTCCAAGATGGCCATCAATTCGCTCATTCAACATGTTGCTACGAAATTGCCCCAACAGAGCACACTTACTGCACACACAGCATGCACATATCAACACTCTCCTCTCAAGAGACTGCACCATTGCCCACACCAACAAACCAGTAGCAGATTCCTATGTCAATTCCCTTCCCCCAGACCTCCCAAACACAGCAGCAAGCTCTCCTTATCGACCCCTCTCACCTGTATGCACCCCCAGGCTCCGTACCAGACACAGGATAAAACAGCACCAACCCCCAACCCAGGGAGGCAAGATCAGGAGGCTGGTGCCCGGGTGGCAAGACAGCAATGATGATAGCAGGATCCAGGTGGCAAGCCGGCGAGCACAGGAAGTGAGAATCCACAGGCAGGAGTGGGACCCGAGTCATAAAACAGCACTTCCAGTGGCAGCACGGCATGGAGCAAGGACCAGCTGCGGGAACTCCAAGGAGGGTAAGCCTATGCCTACTGCTCCTTGGCTCGCTTCTTTAATGGCAGTTTTACCCCTGCTCATCCCACTCCTGCTCCCCAAGCTTGCAAAGAAGACCGCCGGCCATGCCCCTCTCCCGCATCAGCCCGCCAGGCACTTTCCGGTGTGACGTCCTGCGCCACTAGGACAATGGCCAGCGTCAGGAGACGGGTGCATGGCGAGCAAATCTTTGATGCCACTTCTTGAGCCAGGCAACATCTCTCTTATGATAGACTACCCGGCCCCTCCTCCATTGCCACCACCGCCCACCCAAAACAGCAGGCCTTCCATTTTGTAGTGGTCTCACCTCCGTTGGCAGTCATCCTTTGAGCAAGGTTTTGTCAAATGCTCTGCTGCAGTGCCAGTGCCGCAAGTGTCTCTATCCTTCGTCCTCCTGAGGTGACACATTGTGCACACAAAACTCCCACCCAACCTGGGTACACCTGTGGGGATATGGGCTAGGAAGTGAGCACTATTTTCCCTTTCCAGTGAGCCTAGCAGACCAGGAGGGCCTGGCCTAACCAGTGGCAAACGGGCAGGTGCCTGCACATGGCAGTCAGGGAAGGGAGGCTAGGCCTTGGTTGCAGATGGCAGCTTAAGCCCTGGGTGGTGGCTCTAAGGCAGGCACTACCTCATGTCTGCAAACCCATGTGGTCATGGAGAACCGTCCCGGGCAATCTGGTCCTTCGGCTGTGCCCAACTAGCCATAGATCCACAGCAAATGGGTCAGATAGCCTTAGTCATTGCTGGCACGGCTGTCCCCTACATTTGTCTGCAGCCCGACTTCATGATAGTAGGTGGGAGGTGTCTCCCTGTGGGACAGACATGTGTCATGTGAGCTTGATGGGCTCCTCCATGTTTGGACTGGTGGGGATCAATGGGCCAGGCCGCAGAGGTAGAGGCTAAGCAAACCCATCATCTAAACTCTCAAGTGGGAGCCTGGATCCGGTATATTTCACAGGGAAGTGCAACTGCGGCTGGGCCAGTCGGTCAGGGGCCCCAGGGCTCTCCAGAGAGCATGGCTCTAAGGTATCCCAGCTAGAGCCCGGGGATCCAGGGGTGCAGACCCCGCCATTGTGCACCAGACTCTGTTGTTCTCACTGAGGCCCTGGCCCGCTATGGAGGAAAAAAATCACAGGCATTGAGGGCGTGGCCCCGTATAGCCAGGGGTGCAACCTCACCCATGGGTGTGTAGGGGAGGACTGGTCCAGGAGACCCCTCTCGCCTGCGTTTCTTCCCCAGGTGAGGGCTATGGCCCATTGGGCGTTCCCTCATGCCACCCGGGCCCAGGTGGTGGAGGGCTCACCCACTGGAGACATTGCCCACACGTATCGAATGCCCACATGTATTGATTACAACCCAAATTTAGCTAGGCCCAAGAACCATTCTTTGCCCAGTAAAGATGGTGTGAGCTCAGCGCACTGTAGCGCGGTCCCCACCCTTGGAGAACATCCCTTTTGCCGCAGCACCCTGGCAGATCCGCTGCGAGCACGTTCCCACGAACAAGACGGACATGAGCTAGCGCAATACGCTAACATTGTAACAGTTCACCTCCCGCAGTGTACCATCACTATCAGCATGACCCGGCCAGCAGGCCTGAACAATGAAATGAACAGCAAAATGGTCCTCTGATGGCAGACAGTCTTTATATATATGTATATATGAATGTCAAGACCTCTTGCATTATTTCTTTCTTCCACAAAATACAAACGCCTGTAGAATGTATTAAAATGAGAGAGTATGCTCCCATGATATAAGCTATGGCGAGCTCGCACCATTGCAAGTGGATACTAATGATAAAGGAACACTCCAGGGATCTGTTTGTTGCGTGTATCACTGGGCAGCCTACCTCACATGGTTTCGCGCCATAACTAAAGCTAATGCTGCTAGAGTACACGAGAAAGCGGATGCAACTATACTATGAACTCATGTAAAGAATGCGCGAGAGTGCACTTATCATGTGTGAATGCCTGAGCCCCTCATATTCCACCACTGTCACGTACAGTGGCGGGTCGTTTTCTATGTACTCCACTGATCTAACCACTACCTCATTTACTGCAAATGTATATGTACGTAACTAAAACACTGTAGCTGCTAGAATATAATGTACAAATATGGTGCTCGGACTGGGTATAATCGAAACGCACCCAGCAAAGGTTAAATGCATGTTTTGAAGTGATTTTAAATAAGTATTATAGAAAGTATTCAAATGTTTGCGATGTCTTTACCTATATTCGGCAACACACGAGGGAGATACCCTTGTGAAAGCGTACAAGGTCTCGATGTATCCCCCTCCCTCCCTCAGAAGACTGCCAAGACATGAGAACAGAGCCCCGCTCTGCGTTATCACGCCTCCCCCAACCCGACTGGAGCCGCTTCAAAGACTTGTAGCCCCACTGCAGCACCCAAGGCCGCGGCCAGCCACCTGCATTATTTACAGCACAGCAGTAAACCTTAGTTTAAACTCAAGCGCCCCCTCGTAAACCCCACAACCCACCGGACTGTCTCAGACTTATGGCCCTGTGCAATCAGGACACCCAACACTTTGACGACACACAGCGAAACATCCATAACCACTTCTAACAAGACAGAAAGACC